>NC_067225.1:31569454-31924454 GCF_019924925.1 Ctenopharyngodon idella
AAGGGTAGGTAATTCGAACGAATTTGGCTACTTGTAAAATACATACGATTTAGCAAAAAACGTAGGAATTCATACGAGTGAGGTCGTACGAATTCATACGGATTAGCCACCTTGTAAAATATGTATGAATTGCCGTGAGATCGGGTTGGTGTCACCGGCCCACCGGTGGGACGCTTGACGCTCTTTTTATTTATTGCCTTTTTTCCATATCACATATTTTTTAGTAATCATCATAAATTAGGTATCATTCGAAAGCTTACAAACTAAAGATTTAGCTTGTGAAAACCGTTTTGAAATCAGATGTTGCCTTACTATGGAAACAGTACTTTAATTTCTCTTAGCGAGCTCCTCCCCTAGTGGGTGGTGTCAAGTTTCATATTACAATATTTTTATTTAGCTATATTTGCGTAAATCGGTGACACCTGGTGGCTATTTTTGGTACAGGGCCTAAACAAAATCTCATAGGAACTTCAATTTTTGTGATATCAACTTCAAATTCGGAACACAACTTGGTTAGACATATGGCTTTCATTTGATAGCAATTTTAGAGTAAAATATATTTGATAAAATATAAATTTTATATAAAATAAAAAAAATGTTTAGTACAGGACATTTGATTTACAGTAAATTTAAACTTCCATAACTTTTTCATACTTTAATTTTTTCACTACAGCAATAATCTGCTGGGTGTCTTCTTTAAAACAAGACCAAACTTAGGTCTGTACTCCAAAGCATTCTCGAATTATAATCATTGAAGCTTGGATAGTGCATTTTTATGTCCATTCTCAAAAATGGAGGTGACAGTTAAACAAAGATGCTCACGGAGAAATCATTTAATATTCTATAAAAAAAAAAACCAAGAACTGTCCATTTTGATTTCATGGTGACTTTATATAATGTTTTTGCGGCATATAGTGACTATGACCCGAAATATATTTTATGCAAGTACGCAGATATGAACGCTTGACCAATGCATTAGAAGCACAAGGTCCTGTTGAATATACTTAACATGCATTTTTGCAGCATCAATATTCTGCACAACATCCATGGACAAAAGAATATCATAACAGCATGAGAATAAATGAGTCATTTTATTTCTGGGTGAACTGCCTCTTTAAATTTTGAATTTCAGCTCCATCCTGCATGATTTTAAAGGTCAAACTATCTTACTAAACCTTTTTAAAATTGGGGTTCAATGCAAATGTCAAATATAACATGCAGCAAAAGAGAAGTTTTGCTTCCATGCATTTTATCCCCAAATGTTTGATTCTGTTCCAAACAGGAAAAGGAAAAACCTCATGACTCATCTGAGGATGCTGAAGAGGATGACGAGGAGGAGCAGTAACAATCTAACCGGAGCACTACCTCATACTCAACCAAACAAGCCGACTGGTCTCCAACCTGGAATGTCAATCAATTCTTTCTACAACCACAAAAGGACAGTAATAGATGTAATATTCTGCATTAATATTACATATGTCATTAGATCAAATATACTGTAGACCAGAATCACACTGCATACAAATATGTCATGTGTTTCCAGCTATTTTTACTATATATATATATATATATATATTATTGAACTGAGGTGCTTTTCTACGTAAGCTTTGTTTGTAGATTTGTTTAGTAACGTTTGTGTCCAAGTTGTAGACTAGATTTAGATCAAACTATAATTTAACTGTGTAACATCATGTGCTTGATAGTTCTCATAGATGCATTCATTCTGAATGTAGCCGTTTACAGCTTACCTAGCTTTTTGTTAGTGTATATTCCAGTGAACATTTGTTTCAAGGCTGGTTCTTATATTTTGTAATCAAATATGAGTTACCCAGGCCAGGTGTTGAGGAAGCACATTATTTTAGCTTATAATGTGATGTTTTCCACTAGAATCCCCAGGAATCAGCATTGAGGATAATAACAAAGGTTTGTATTTGGATGTATATTTCTGCATTTGTCTGTATTTATTTGTCACTATAGAAGTTTATGGAAGCATTGGTCAATTTAAGAAGCCATCACTGACACCGATCTTGCGAGTACAAATCGCACTTTGAAACTGATTCGCAGAAAACAGACGTCTTTGCTGGTGTATTACTGTGCTAAATGACATTCCAGCTAAAAAGATTTGTGTTTTGGAACTACATGATGACATTTATTGTACTAATCCCTTATTTGGCACTTCTTAAATGGTTAAAAAGGATAAAAACTTAATGGTAAAGAAAGAAATTACACATCAAAAAAAATAATTCCCTAAAACACTTTGCTTATAGAAGTGGTTCTCAGGTGGTTATGTTTCAGGACACCATCAAGTGGTGACTCAAGGTACTAAAAAGTAAATAAAAATGTCCTTCAATTTCCTGATAATTTACTCACCCCCATGTCATCCAAGATGTTTATGTCTTTCTTTCTTCAGTCGAAAAGAAATGAAGGTTTTTGAGGAAAACATTCCAGGATTTTTCTCCATATAGTGGACTTCACTGGGGTTCAACGGGTTGAAGGTCCAAATGTCAGTTTCAGTGCAGCTTCAAAGAGCTCTACATGATCCCAGACGAGGAATAAGGGTCTTATCTAGAGAAACCATCGGTCATTTTCTTCAACCTGCTGAACCCCAGTGAAGTCCACTATATGGAGAAAAATCCTGGAATGTTTTCCTCAAAAACCTTAATTTCTTTTCGACAGAAGAAAGAAAGACATAAACATCTTGGATGACATGGGGGTGAGTAAATTATCAGGAAATTAATTCTGAAGTGAACTAATCCTTTAAAAATCGAACATTGAGATGTATTAATATTGCCAACAATATGTAAAATACACAACCCACTTTATTTTTTGCAGCATCATTCCTTAAAGGACTGTTTGCATTACAGGGATCAGCTCAAGGTTTTCCACACCCAAGTGCTTATGGAATACTTATGATTTATTTTAATCATCTGGCTGTGTACATGACAGATCACAACAGTGACAATAAGCTATGGTTCTCAAGGATTCAAATGTACTACTTTTCAGGGCACCAAAAAGCTTAATTTACACACTCCCTTGGTATCTTGAGTGAGATACATATATGTGCAATCTAAATCATGGCCCATATTAATCCTCCTTAAACACTTTAGGATTGTATTTTCTGCATTTAAGTCCTCATAACTTCAGAATTCTGAAATATTCACCTCAGGTATTATGGTGTCATGAAAAGACAGCAAAAGCCCAAGACAATGTCAATAGTAGAAATACCCTTTATTCTGCAATGATCGTCCGTGTAGCAGTAAATAGCCTATATGGGCATAGTGTGTGTGTGTGACATTTAATTAATACAATATTAGAGTTCTAAAATGTGTATTAGATTTATAAACTGTTCATGTATAATGTGTGATCTTAATAAAAAATACTTTTTCAAATTGTTTATGCATTTACATGTTTTATATGTTATATATTAAACATGTTTCAAATATTAGTATAGTCATCATTTATATACACAAAATATATAATCATAGAGTAGTCTGGTAGGCCTTATGTTGCTGTGTTGGTAAAATGGATATATTTTGGGAGAAATATATATATATTTAAAATTATTTTAGGTATTAGATGGATTTATATTTAATGATTATGATGTTTATGATGTTTTATATCCACTTCAATTTAAATACTAAAAGTGCAGAGGTAATGATTATATTTTTGTAAATATACCTATTTTTATAGAGTTTTTATTATTTGTAGCATTTGATTGATCTGTATATTTCGTAATTATTTGTCATTGTTAATGTTGTTTATTTGTATACTTATTGGTTATGATGATTTTGTTTTTTATTATTTTATTGTGAGAGATGTTATACATAGTATGATGTAATGATTTGACGGTATAGAGTCTTAAAATATTCTTAAAATAATTGTTTAAAATAGCAATAATAAATTAAAAATTAATCATATGTATATTCTGTAAAATATTTTAATAAATTTTATTAAATACGATTTATATCAAATTAATATTGTTGTTGTTAATGTTAATATAACAATAATAAATTAATAACAAATAAAAAAAACATTTATAATTAATAACAATATAACGTGTATACAATGAACAGATTACTATGCGCAATTTCATATCCGCAGGCCTTATTCTTTAAAACCTAGAACGCGCCTTTTATCAGTATGCGCTGTGCAAGTTGCGCACATCCCGTAGCGGTTTTGATAATGGCGTCTGTCTCCGAGATGCGCTCGGCTTTGGAAAAATGAAGCGTAGAAGAGTCTATTTTCAGTGATTCACGCGGGGTTTCCATTTCGCGGACTTTGCCTCTCTATCCTCGCGGCAAGTTCAGGTTCCGATCTCAGTCGTGACACCCAGCCCGAGATGATGAAGCTCAAGTCGAACCAAACGCGCACCTATGATGGAGACGGGTACAAGAAGCGGGCCGCCTGCCTGTGCTTCAGGAACGAGACCGAGCAGGAGGTGAGTAAGTGACGGTTGAATGGGCCGCCGGGAGAGCGCGCGATGTTCGCGCCTCTCAACGCGTCAGCTGGCGAATCTCAAACGCTTTGGCAGCGCGTTAGCGGCGTGCTATCAGCGGTTAGCCCGGGACTAGTTAGCAGAGTTGGCCTAGCGTTAAACGACGCGACGAAAAATAATCAATGAAGCTTCACTACGAACGCGCGACTCGGTGACAGCTTGATTGATTCATTGACATTCATCTGATGTGGGATTGTGCTAAATCTCAGTTGAGATAAGACTTTCTTGTGTAGTGGTACTATGGTAACCATGTCCAAAAAAACATGGTAATGCTATTATTTTCCTTGAACACCACTAACAACAAAAGTACCATGGTATTCATGGTATATCCGATGGTAAAATTGATTTGAAATATACCATGGTACTGAAATTCATATGTTCCATGAATATGGCAGGTTTTCCATACTCACAGTACTTCCAAGAATACCATGGTACATCTTATACATACTTTTTTTTGTAAGTATCATCTAATACCATGAATTCTTTATAAACTAAACCACTTTATTCAGTTGTTTTAAAGCATCATTCAAACTGGTAAAATGAGAATTTCCAGTTGTGACAAAAAATAATGCTAACATCTATATATTATACATTTATAAAATGCACGTAAGATCAAATTTGATCCCAAATTCCATGGATTTTATCTTATACAAAAAAGAGAGGAACAAATCAGGATTTAGAAAGGCAAAAACTTGTGAAAATGTTCTTATGTCAGACATTTTTTTTTAAATTGTTCATAGGAACATTTCGGAAAACTGTTGTACGTTCACATTTAGGATCATCCTGCACTACATCTTTACAAATGAGACCCAGATGTTCACAAAAATGCTGAAATTACTTCTATTGTATGAAATATTTACCCAAAAATAGTTAAAATGCTGGTAGATTTTGATCTGACATAAGGGGAACCATCGCTTCTGTTAATGAGCACTGGCCAATGATTATTTCACAATGGCCTATTATTAACTGGCCTGTCCGGTATATTGTTCAGTCACTGACTTTCAGCCCTTCTGATAGACTGATACCTTGTAATATGTGTCCACGCAGGTGTTATTGGTGAGCAGCAGCAGACATCCAGACAAATGGATCGTTCCTGGAGGAGGAATGGAGCCCGAGGAAGAGCCCAGCGTCGCTGCTGCCCGAGAAGTCTGTGAAGAGGTTTGACTTTTATTCAGCACATGCACTTCTCTAGGATTATCATGCACAACATTCTATAAAAGGAAATGAATCATTGAAGTTTCACACACCGTTTGTAGGAGATCTCAGTGATTTCATCATTTTACAGTGTTAGAGCTTTATAGGTTTTTATGGCTAATGTGCATAAAACATAGAATTTCTGACTTAAATGCATACTTGTTTTGTACGATATTTACTTAAAATAGATAAAGCTCAGTAAATTCTTGCTTTAAATCTTGGTGGAATGACTAATAGGCCTGATCATTTTAATATGGCCATATACCAGCTAATTAATTGCCTGACTGATGTATTAGGCCATGTTCAGACTGCCAGCAAAAATCTGAGTTTTTGCACATCCAGATGTTATCCAGATGGGTTTTTGAAAGTGTGGACAGCAACAAAAAAAAAAAAAAAAAAAAGCTTGAAATCGGATTTTTTCCACATATTAGGGCTGTGCAATTGATTGCAATCGTGATTTGAGCACATGCAATTTCTAAATCGCATAAGACTGCAATTTTATTTATTAATTTATTTATATTTTAATTCAGAATATTTTGGATTTAGGAGAGAGGATGTGTCAGAGAGCAAGGTAATTTGCAAGACCTGTGAGATTATTGCAACGAAACGGGGCAATACAACAAACCTGTTCCAGCACTTGAAACAGCGCCATAAAAAACTGTATGATCAATGCATGTCGACAAAGTCCATCGAAACTAACAAAAGCACACCTCAAAGCCAGCTTGAACCAACTGAACATGTATCCATTGTTCAAGCATTTGCAAGCATCACGCCTTATGAGAAAAGATCAAAACGGCATATATATGCAAAGACATGGTGCCTGCGGACATCGTCAGTAAAGACGGCTTCCGAAGACTAATGCAAACACTCGACAAAAGATACCAAAAGATGCCATCTCTGTTTATCAAGCTGTTAATACTATGTTATTTAATTGTGAAATGTTTCGTTATGCACTTCTTGCGCGCTGAATACATTTAGAATGTAGCATATTTGAAAAAGCAAAAACAGTAGCTAAAATTGCAAATAAAATCGCAATTGCAATATTCATTAAAAAAAATCACAATATGATTATTTTGTCCATATTGCACAGCCCCACCACATATAGAGGTGGTTTGAAATGGGATTCCAATCAGATTTTTACAGATGCGTCTCAGTATAGACACTCCGGCTGCTCAAATTGCATTTCAGACTGTCTTTTGCGTCACTCTTAACACGACACACAATGATAATGTCAAAACTGGTGACGAAAATGCCGGAAGTATTTATATAGTGTTCAAATAGTATGTCCGAAGATTTCGGCATTTTCCTGTGCGACGGAGGGGCTCTGCACTGAAACTTGACAGGGCGCTTATTTGGAGAGCAATAGGGCTGCACGATTATTTGAAATTAACCCTAAATCGTGCTTAAACCGTTTGGCTTAGTGCGATTATGAAATTGCAACGGTTGCAATTATTTTATTTTCATGCACAGCTTGTCAGTGAAGCACGGCTCTGTGATCAGTAGTAAATGCTGCTCCATCTGAAAGCACTGCGAGTTTGAGTCGCTTATAACGTGCATTTGATAAAGCAACATGCGTTAAACATCTTTCCAGACATGAGAAGCTTTTATGAACCTCTTTTCGAACAAAAAAACAACATTTAATAACATGTTTTTACTCCAAACTCACTTCATGTTCGTTGAGTCTTTGAAATAACATCCTTCTATGAGATGATGTGGCTTCTTACACAGAAGAAGGCACACAACAAATCATTTCATAGTATTCTATACAGTGATAAAGGCTATGTCGATTAGTATTGCATTATAAATATACTTTATTATCATGAAAATACCTAAGACGAACTCTGATAAAAAATATATTGTCGTAGTCGTGTGTTTATTAAACATGTTTAATCATTCAAAGCGTTTCAAACTTCTGTTTATTCAGCTACAGCGATAGCCTGATGCCCACAGAGATTTCCTGCATTTTCTTTCTTCTGCGGGGCATATTTGGAGTTTCTGCGTGAGAGCGCCCTCTGGCTTTCAGATGGAGCAGTATTTAGCTGTGCTTCACTGACAAGCTGCGCATTAAAAAAAATCGCAGCCAGTTGCGGTTTAATTTTGATTAATCGTGAGCGAGATGATGCACCTCCATTTTTCCTGCATCCATTTTGAAAGCCACTTGCAATTAATAGTGCAGGACAGTCTGCCTGAAAAGATCTGATTTGAGGGAAAAAAACGATTTGGCTACAGTCTGAGCATAGCCTTCATAGTCAATCATTATTCTAACAATAACTGTAGTAACTCTGATGTTTAGGCATAAATTTTTTTCTTGAGCCATTGTTCAAAGATGGAAACTCTAGGTTTTCTCTCTGCTGACACTTAACCTATGGGGTTTCTCATAAAGAGAAGTGATAATGTTCCATCAGCTGAGATCCGCCACACTCTCTTTCTTTCGCTGGCCACCTGACAGACAGCGAACATGCTGCTCATTCTGCCGTGACGATCGCCTTACAGTTTTAAAGGGCATTACACTCAGATTAAGAGCTGCTCTTCACACCTCGACTGCCAGACAGTAGCCAAGAGTGACCGCGGACTATAAACGTACCATGACACAATGCCATCAGCGTTCAGCGTTGCTAAATACTTTTTATTTAGCAAGAATGCATTAAATTGATCAAAAGTGACAGTAAAGTCATTTATAATGTCACAAAAGATTTATATGATGCTGTTTTGAAAGTATCCTGAAAAAAATGAACCAGGGTTTCCTCAAAATATGAAGCAGCACAACTGTTTTCAACATTGATAATATACTGAAGACTGGCGTAATGATGCTGAAAATTCAGCTTTGATCACAGGAATAAATTACATTTTACAATATATTACAATAGAAAATAGTTATTTTAAATTGTAATAACATTTCACATTATTACAGTTTTTACTGTGTTTGGTGAGCATAAGAGACTTCTTTCAAAAATAGGTAAAAAAAAAATCCCAAACTTTTGACCGGTAGTGTATATTACATTTTAAATTAATGTAATAGTATAATCACTAGTGGTCTCAGACATTTGGACCACCGCTTTATAATCAGGATTAAATTTAGACCATGTTTGACGGCAATCAACTACTCAAGTTGAGGTCAACCACCATGTTGTGTACATGACATTTGGCCTAAAGAGCGTCATGATGGATCGCTATCACTCAGGACGGGTGTAGACTGTCACTGACTGAAGAAGGCCTTCATGTTCCTACTTGAGTTCACCACTACATCAAAACAAACTGTCTTTTCTTGACCTCTGAAAACATATCAGCTGTCAGATTCCCACATACTGTCAGTCAGCAAACTGAAGAACCTCACATTATAATGACTGTCTCTTAAAATTCTTTGTTTTATAGGCTGGTGTCAAGGGCACTTTAGGAAGACTAGTAGGAATATTTGAGGTAAGTAGAAGTACTATGAGAAAGCATGGTGTTCTATAAAAGCTGATCAATTATTGTTAAGCATTTAAAATGTTGTGCTGCTTGTCTTAACTATTTTATTGTTTTGTTTTATGCTCAGAATCGAGATAGGAAACACAGAACGTATGTCTACGTTCTCATTGTTACCGAAGTTCTGGAAGATTGGGAGGATTCAGTAAACATTGGTTAGTACTTCTGAATAATACACTATCCTTCAAAAGTTTGGGCTTGGTAAGATTTTTTTTAAATATCACCAAATACACAGTAACACAGTAATATTGTGAAATGTTATTACAATTTAAAATAACTGGTTTTTATTAGAATATATTGTAAAATGTAATTTATTCCTGTGATGTAAAGCTGAATTTTCAGCATCATTACTCCAGTCTCCAGTGTCACATGATCCTTCAGAAATCATTCTAATATGATGATTTGCTGCTCAAGAAACATTTATGATTATTATCAATGTTAAAAGCAGCTGTGCTGCTTCATATTTTTGTAGAAACTGATACAATTTTTTTTCAGGATTCTTTGATGAATAGAAAGTTCAAAAGAACAGCATTTAATTGAAATATAAATCTTTTGTGACATTATAAATGTCTTTACTGTCACCTTTGATCAATTTAATGCATTCTTGCTAAATAAAAGTATTCATTTCTTTAAAAAAAAATTTGAACGGTACATCTAGAGTCAGCCTCAATGACACTTACATGCATATTATTTGCCGGTTAAAGGTCAGTAATCTAGTAGAATAATCAGCCTGAGTAAACTAAGAAATGCATGTTCTTTTCCTGTTATTCCTCTGTGGAAATACTGGAGATGTTTGCATTTGTTTCTCATAGCACCCAGAAGTGTGTGTGTGTGTGTGTGTATGTATGTATGTATGTATGTATGTATGTGAAGGAATATTTCTATACATTGTATATAATGAATAAAGTGTGCACATGACACATAATTCAGATTAACACCGTCATGTGGCAGTGTTTAAGCAACATTTACATCATGTACACTATATTGCCAAAAGTTTTGGGACGCCTGCCTTTATGTGCACATGAACTTTAATAACATCCCATTCTTAATCTGTAGGGTTCAATATGGAGTTGGCCCACCCTTTGCAGCTATAACAGCTTCAACTCTTCTGGGAAGGCTTTCCACAAGGTGTAGGAGTGTGTTTATAGGAATTTTTGACCATTCTTCTAGAAGCGCATTTGTGAGGTCAGGCAGTGATGTTGGAGAGAAAGCCTGGCTCGCAATCTCCGCTCTAATTCATCCCAAAGGTGTTCTATCGGGTTGAGGTCAGGCCAGTCAAGTTCCTCTACACCAAACTCGCTCATCCATGTCTTTCTGGACCTTTCTGTGTCCACTGGTGCGCAGTCATGTTGGAACAGGAAGGGGCCATCCCCAAACTGTTCCCACAAAGTTGGGAGCATGAAATTGTCCAAAATGTCTTGGTATGCTGAAGCATTAAGAGTTCCTTTCACTGGAACTAAGGGGCCAAGCCCAACCCCTGAAAAACAACCCCACACCATAATCCCCCCTCCACCAAACTTTACACTTGGCACAATGCAGTCAGGCAAGTACCGTTCTCCTGGCAACCGCCAAACCCAGACTCATCCATCGGATTGCCAGACAGAGAAGCGTGATTCGTCACTCCAGAGAACACGTCTCCACTGCTCTAGAGTCCAGTGGTGGTGTGCTTTACACCACTGCATCCCACACTTTGCATTGCACTTGATGTAAGGCTTGGATGCAGCTGCTCGGCCATGGAAACCCATTCCATGAAGCTCTCTGCACACTGTTCTTGAGCGTGGCCTACCACTTTGTGGCTGAGTTGCTGTTGTTCCCAATTGCTTCCACTTTGTTATGATACCACTAACAGTTGACTGTGGAATATTTAGTAGTGAGGAAATTTCACGAATGGACTTCTTGCACAGGTGGCATCCTATCACGGTACCACGCTTGAATTCACTGAGCTCCTGAGAGTGACCCATTCTTTCACAAATGTTTGTAGAAGCAGTCTGCATGCCTAGGTGCTTGATTTTATACACCTGTGGCCATGGAAGTGATTGGAACACCTGAATTCAGTGATTTGTTGGGGTGTCCCAATACTTGTGGAAATATAGTGTATATCTCAAATAAGACCCAATTCTAATTAAAGGGATAGTTCACCCAAAAATGAAAATTCTGGCATTAATTACTCACCCTCGTGTCGTTCTAAACCCGTAAGACCTTCGTTCATCTTCAATTTTATGAATCGACACATCACGACGCATGCATGTTGTGTTGATACGAGAGCAGGCGCATTGGAGATTAATATTTTGTTAATAAAGTGGTAAATTATTTTTTTTTTTTTTCACAAACAAAGCACTTGCGTCGCTTCATAAAATTGAGGTTAAACCACTGGAGTCACATGGATTACTTTAATGATGTCTTTACTACCTTTCTGGACCTTGAAAGTGGTAGTTGCGTAGGCTGTCAATGAAGGGACAGAAAGCTCTCATATTTCCTTAAAAAGATCTTCATTTGTGTTCTGAAGATGAATGAAGGTCTTACGGGTGTGGAACGACATGAGGGTGAGTAATTAATGACAGAATTTTCATTTTTGAGTGAACTAACCCTTTAATATCAGAATATTCTTATGAGTGCCACTGTGGGATGTGCAAGTGTGTAAAACCTTAAAAGGTCCTAAAATCAAAAGTTTGTGATTGACTCACACACAGTTGCATTGTGCTGACTAACATCAACCCGTTTGTGTCATAACACCTGTTTGTCTTTTTTGTTTTGACAGGGAGAAAACGGGAATGGTTCAAAATTGACGATGCCATAGAAGTATTGCAGTGTCACAAACCAGTACAGGCCACTTACTTCACGGCTCTACAGGAAGGCTGTCTGAACAGTAACGGGACGCCCCTGGTGGCAACGATAGGCGGAGATATGTCGCCCACCTACAGCATTAATCAGAGCTCCGTCTCTGATATCAGATAACTAATGCAAAACACAGACACTCCGGATGCTTCCACCACTCTTGCTCTTACTTTCATTATTCTGTTCTTATTTGGATTCTTTTTCTTTAAAAAAAAAAGACACAAAAACAACGGTTTGCCAAGGCTTTTTGAGCTCCAAGAAGGTGGCAAAGGAGTGTTGGTTGAATATTCAAAACGATGTTTTGTAAATGTAATACTTTTGCTTTTCCCTGTTTAATTCTCCTTTCATGCGGACTGTTGAATGAAACCCATGACCCACGTCCTTTTAGCGGCCCAAGTGTGTGATTAAACGAATGCAAGAACTACTTTTTACTGTTGTGATGTAAAAATATACACATGGTGCGTCAGCATGTGGCTTTCAGTATTTTTACACTTTGGATTTCCTCTGCGTGTGTATGTGTGAACGAGTTTTTCATTGGTTCTATTTCCGCTGTTGTGAGGGAAAGCGTTTAGTCGTGTGAATGGTGGAACTGTGAGAACTTGATAGTTTTGCATGAACACTGGTATTTATTTGTCTAATGAGTTTGTGTGATGCGATGAATGTTTAACCTGTACTTCGTGTTAAATTGTTGCTCTTAACTTAACCATTTTTTTTTGTCTTGCCATCTTGTAAATAACTTATGGGCCTCCAAAAAACACATTTAATTTATTCTAGTACCTGATTAGACTGGAGCGTAATTCTACAAGCGCACACTTTTTAATTCAGAACATTTTTTTCCAAATAGCTGATGTTTGAAGGACTTTGAATTTAATATTGTAAAATCTACAATGAATCCTGTGTGTAATTTTGTGCCACTAGCAGCACCAATTAATTGCAACTGAATTGTTCGGACATTATTTTTGCAGTTCTGTTTGGTGATGCAGAAACGAACACTTCCCCTAAGCGAACTGTGATATAATGGCGGTATGATTTTGTGCTGTTAGGGTTATCTGTAGCACTTTTTAAAGTCAGCATGGAAACAAAATTTACTTTTTAATACACTTGCCTGGTTTCATCAGTGCACCATATTGTGCCGGCACAATTTGACTGCAAACCCATTCTGGTATGAATTATGAAACGCTTTTCATGATCTAATCACTTCCAGATTTATTTTATTCCTCGCCATATGTAAGTAAAATGGGTTGTGCATACAATGTTGACTTCAAGAAGTGCCACAGTAGATAGAATGGCCAATGAAATCGAGTAGCTTGGAAATCCTACACAAGAAGATACTTCAATTTTCAATGCAATTTGGCAATCTCAAATCTCTGTGAACCACATCTTTTTACTTTTTTTAATGTGCTTAATGTATTATTGAGCATGACTAATTTCAGTTCATGTTATTCCATGTGGAAAAAAAATGCCATCAAGAATGAGCAATTGATCTTCTGAAAAAATTAAGCCATTTTTCTTTTCTTATGGAATATACTGTTTCGCTCTGAAATACATCACATTAAGGAAGTAAAACGGTTTTATGTTCATTTTAGCTATTAGCAGATGTTTACATTTTGTTAATACCGTAACGGCTCTCAGATGACACCTAAAGAGCTATTTGAATGAAGATGTTTATATAGTTTATTATTTTTAGTTTAATTCAATGTGCATACATACAAAACTAGCTCTAGTGTGCACTAGCAGCGTACATACAAGACACATTTCACATCATGTTTTTGAGGGCACTTTTGACAGATCTTCAGTAGACCCCTGAAATTGTTTAATTTTCTATTAGTAGATTTGGCCATTTAATATTATTGTGACAACAATTGTTTTCTGGCCTTTATCTTGGATTTTGAGATTTTTGGTGGTTTAAACCTCCTTTAGAAGTGACCACATCTTCATCTACAACTTATTAACTGCTTAACATCGCGAGATTTTGATCAACATGCACAGATTGTTTTAGTATATAAAAAAAGTTTTAACATCTTCTCTTCTTTTGAAATGCCGCTCTGTAAAGTGCTTGGAAAGCAGCGGATGGTAAAATACTGTGAATCTTGAGCCACTGTAGTTAGAAAGATGTTTTGGTGTCTTTTCATTGCTCTTGTACAGATAAAAGGCAAAACGTCAAATTTCGAGTGCTTGTAATTGCGATGTATAGATATGGTAAACGTTAGGCTGGGAGTTTTATTTCCTCGAGACTGAACTGCATCGTTTCGCTCCTCTAGGAGTTTTAAGTGCATTTATGATGCAAGGTCCTTATTAAGTACATTTCTGATTTAAGATTTCATCTTTGTATTGTTAGTCTGACTGCAAAGTGAGTAATGAACCCAAGATTTAACAAGTGAATGAACATACATTTCTCAATGATTTACATTTACATGCCTTTGATATCTATCAACACTAATGTCATCGATTTTGCAGCTGATTGCAAGTCTTTCTCTTTCACTTTTAGTGTAGCATGTATTACTTAATCTGGACTGTTTTTTGATTGATATATGTGATGATGGCCATACTAATGTACCCCTCGTTTTCGACGGCACAACAGCATATAAAAGAACAACTTCTGTATTGAGTGGAAGTGGTCCAAACCACCTTTAGCTGACATCAGTGCTGTGAATGGCCTTCTCTGAGCACACTCATGCTACAAAACAAGGATGAGAGATCTTAACTGCTGCATTTGAAGTACAAAACCATGTGAAATACTCATATCCTTTGAAGAAAATCTCACGGGAAGCACCTTAAATTTGCCCTGCTTGTGACTCTGAATGTAAACTTTAGTAGATTGCATTTTATTTGGCCACATGAATAAAGAGTTCGCACTGGTATACGTGATGTAATTGGTCCAAATGGGATGTTGTAATTATGACTGAAATCTCCCAACGCTTCAAAACAAAAGCTGTGACCATTTTTAGTTCCACAGCTGTACGCTTCACTGGAATATTTTGCTTTTTCATTTTGGGATTGTGAAATCAACCAGTATGAGAATGTAATATAAATGTGCCAACTAATAAACACCAGTATTTCACCTCAAGGTTTCAGTGAATTTGTTTTGTTTCAAAAGTCAAATTTTTAATGGTTTAGCATGCTGCATTTTCCTGATTCATGTAACATTGTTGAAAGTTTTGAAAGGTCACGCTTTAGTGGCAATATGTAAGCTAGAGTAAACTTGTGTAGATAAAAATGTGAACCACTTGCAGAATCTGTGAAAATGTGAATAATTTTAACAAAATGAGAGATCATACAAAATGCATGCTATTTTTTATTTAGTACTGTCCTGAGTGAGATATTTTACAAAATGTTTATAGTCGACAAGAAAAAAATAGCTGAATTTATTAAAATAACCCCGTTCAAAAGTTTGTTACCCATTGGTTAATACTGTGTGTGGTTACCTGGATGATCTACGACTGTTTTTTTGTTGTGTGATGGTTGTTCATGAGTCTCTTGTTTGTTCTGAGCAGTTAAACTGAGCTCTGTTCTTCAGAAAAATCCTCCAGGTCCTGCAGGTTCTTCAGTTTTCAAGGATTTTTTTGCATATTTGAACCCTTTACAACAGTGACTGAATGATTTTGAGATCCGTCTTTTCACACTGAGGACAACTGAGGGACTCAAACACAACTATAAAAAAGGTTCAAACATTCACTGATGCTCCAGAAGGAAACACGATGCGTTAAGAGGCAGGGGGTGAAAACTTTTGAACAGGATGAAGATATCCAAATTTTTCTTATTTTGTTTAAATATCATTTAGTACTGCCCTTCGGAAACAAAGATACTTGCATGTTTCCCGGAAGACAAATTAAGTACAATTTACCTTGATCTTCAAATACAAAAAGGTTTCACTCCCTGGCTCTTAATGCACCAGGTCTTATCTCAAAATCATCATCGCTGTTGTAAAGGCTTCAAATATGCAAAAAAAATCCTTGAAACTGAAGAATCTGCAGGACCTGGAGGATTTTTCTGAAGAACAGAGCTCAATTTAACTGCTCAGAACAAAGGGACTCATGAACAACCATCACAACAAAAAAAACAGTCGTAGATCATCCAGGTAACCACACACAGTATTAAGAACCAATGGTTCACAAACTTTTGAACGGGTTTATTTTAATAAATTTTTTTCTTGTCGACTATAAACATTTTTTGTAAAATCTCTTACTCAGGACAGTACAAAAAAAAAAGAAAAAAAAAAAAAAAAAGCATTTTGTATGATTTCTCTTATTTTGTTAAAATTATTCACATTTTCAGATTCTGCAAGTGGTTCTCATACTTTTTCTTGCAACTGTATATATATTTTAACTAACAGGTTCTTTCCAGGAAAATGGGTCAAAAACACAAAGCAGGTAAGGAAATTAAACCATCATATATCACACTGAATGCATTCACAGTTACCAGCAACCAATATATGAATGAGTCGGACACAAAAGTACTTTTGAAACTTTATTGTACAGATAATGTGGAAAATCACTGTGGTTGCTGTCCTCGGCCACGGCCAAAACCACCTCTCTGAAAAAACAAACAAAATGGAGCACATGCCAAAAGTGAGCGTCACCATTTCCATTTCCCAGTTGGATTATTCAAGCTTGCATTTTTGTAATCTAGTCACACACTGAAATTGCATTTTAAATAGTATTTAAACAGCAGTACTTACAAACTGGAATTCTGTGGCTGCACCTGCACCAGCCTCACCCTTCTTATCAGCAACGGCTGTAGGACAAACAGTTTTAGTTTAACAACGCTGCACAGAGGCCACAGCTAATGATTATGCTGATGTCAACAGTATGTATTGTGTACGTACGTGGAGCTGCAGACCGCCTGTAAGCATCTCTGTCTCCCTCACCACGGGCCAGACGAGCCGGTCTCTCTCCCTCAAGACCTGAAAAACACCACGTTTGATTTAGCAAGGTCTTTGAAATGGACTTGAAATGGACAAGTTCATGGGTTTGGAACATCATGAAGGTGAAAAATAAAAAGCATTTCAAATTGAAACTGGTTAAGTGAGGAAAAGATGACCATCTTACCCTTGGGACGGGGTCTGGCGGTCTCTGGGCGGGTTTGGCGGCGGAGGGTGGCGGGCACGATCTCCGGGGGCAGGTGGAGGAAGTCCCGCAGGTACTGGATGCCCTCATTGGTCAGGTACCAGTAGAAGTGGCGCCAAGCAAACTGCTCTTTCACGTACCCACATGACTTCAGAGACTGGGAAGGCAAAAGTATTTCAGTATACTATGGCTGCAACAACTAATCGATAATAAATTGATAATGAAAATCATAGGACAACGTATGTCATTATTCGCATCTGCCCACCGTGCACAGAAAACTCCAAATTACAGCACTAAACGCATTATGTACAAAATGCATCTAAAAATAGTGGAGGAAACAGTCAGCTGCTGCGGGAAAGGTACGTGATCCAAGCTGCCCAAAACATGAGAATTCTTTAAGCTTCAAGCTAATGCATTAGTGTAATGTTGTGACATGGCTTTCCCTGTCATACGCTTTGACAGATGCACGTGCTGTTTAATGTGTGATGTTTCCTCAGCGCAAAACTTTCATTTTACGGTTATATCCTTATCTGTAAATGTTACAAACTTTACTGAATAAGCACCAGCGCATCTGCGTGTCGAACAGACGGGACGCATTAGGGAGGGAGACAATTAATATTCAGCACATAAATATTAATTTTGCTGAAATATCTGTTGTTGGATGTTAAATTTAGCTTTAAAAGTCAACATGTATTTTATGAGAGTGGTAACTATAATGGGATAATTGTGTGTAATTGACGTTTCTTACATTTACAGGATAAAGAAATTACAGTAAGAGTGAATGTGTTCCTGCAGAATATTCCTCTTATCTTTTAACACTGAGTTTGTGTTTGTTTTTCTTTATTATCTTCATTTTTAATGTAGGGATTTAAAATGCTTTATAGCTCTTTTGCATATATTAGAGATGCACCGATACTAAATTTCTCTGCCGATTATTCAGAATGAAATCGACCGATAGTTTGGTTTTTCTTAAGAAAAAAAAAAAAAAAAAAAAAAAAGAAAAAACTCTCCCAAATAATGTTGCAAACTATACAGGGAACCCTCTCATCTGGTACACTACAATATTAGAGGTTACAATTAACGGCAGAGGTATTATATTCAGCTGCTGTTTATTTTCAGATATAATTATACTCAAAAACTGAAATGTATAAAACTTAGTATCACATAAGGTAGTTTTCATAAGCACTTGTCTTCATGGCAAATTTGCACAAACATATAATTAACAGTAAATAAGCTCCTCTCGTGTTTTTTTATATATATATATATAGCTAAGGATCTGTGAACATTGGAAAACATTCCTGAGGCAAAAGTGACGTGACACTGTTCACAAGCTGTTTTATTGACGTCTTTCCCAGTTGAAACACAAATAGAGTACATGAGACATGATGCATTCTTGTAAATTGTACTATATATTTCAACATACCTGTTTTTCGAGATATAACTTGTATTGAAGAGGAAGAAAAGACTCGCGCTCTGCGCTGCCGCCTGAACTGAGGCATTACAGCGATCTGACACGCCACATTTAAGAGCGTCAAACGGCATTTATTGTTTGAATTTCATGATAAAATGGACAGAATTTGAAAACTGAAACTTTAATTCTTATCACAAGTAATAAAGCATGAATCTTTTTGTGATTATTGGATGGGAGGCGCTACAAATAATATTTGATGTAGGAAAAAAAAAACGCAGACCTGGCAACCCTGGCTTGAACTCCGGGTGATTCATAGGGTCAAAAAGAGCCTGCTTTAACATCACTATTTTTAAACTATTAATGCATTAAAATTCATGCAGTCTGAACACATCTTTCCGCACCCTTTTGATTGACAGGATATAATCGGCCCTGACCATCGGCAGTTTTTAAACAATCGGCCGATACATCGGTACATCTCTAGCGCATATATATGTTTTTATAGCATTCAACTGGCACGTTTGTTTGAAGGACAGCATTGGGCAGGATGTGGAATAGTGTTTTGTCAAAATCCGATTAATCGAAAAAATATCAGCCAACTAATCGATTATCAAAATAATCATTAGCTGCAGCCCTACAATATACATTCATAATGTCATTGATTGATCCATTAATGATGGTCAGAAGGACTCACCTGCATAGCCTTCATCACATGAAGGTTGGGTACGTTCTTGTCGGCGAGCTCTGGATGTTTTGCAAGATGCACATCTTTTTTGGCCACCATGACGCCCTCTTTAAAGAGGAGCTCATAGATAGCAATGCGGTTCTTCTTGGGCATCAACATCTGCAGAGAGAGAAAAAAAAAACAATCATGAGCATGATATGTATTCATACATTTTATGATATTTACATTATGCATTTGGCAGATGTGACTTGCATTGCATTCAATGTATATTTTATCAATTATCATCAGTATATTAATATAGAAACAAACTTAAGCAATTCTAAGAGATTTTTAAGCCAACATTTGAGACCCTAGTTTTACCAAAAACACCACGGTATTCTTTGGCATATCTTACATAACCATTTACATAATATATGACAAACAGTACCATGGTATATTATTCAAAAACACCCTACTATTTCTATCAATTCTATCATCACTAGATCAACGAAACGCCACATACAAGGAAGTACTGCTGTAGTACAGTGATGGTAATATCACACGACTATCATATTGAAGTATCGTATTATGTGCATGTTAGTACCATAGCTAAAAGAAAATATCATAGTAATAGCATGGTACTTTTAGTAACGTTAGACGATGATGTTCATGCTAAACGCCTAAACGTATTCGGCGTATTTCGGCATTTAAAATATTTCTTTTCTGAAACAACAACAATAAATCTTTTATTCAAGGTTATTTTCTTATTTCACGTTACTATTGTGACTTTATACCAGCCGTGAAACACTCTCGCGCCGTACCGTACAAGACAGGAACATATCCTGCCTTATATATAGAATTTCCCCTCTGCATATTTTCTCAAGACTGAGATATACTCATTATAAGGACTTTATTCAAATCGAATTCGCTTGAAACGACACATAAAATAGTAAGATGATGAAGATTTTGAACGGATTTTTGGCTCTTGTTTCGGCCTACCTTTACTCTTGCTGAGAGACCGGAGCCGGAAAGAACGTCATCAGCTGTTCTTCCTGTATTGTTTCGCTGCGCTTTATGCGTCACATGTGCAGCGCGATGCGCCAGCTAGTGAGCTGGAGGTAGTATTAATTTCTCACAAAATCGTATTAAAAATTATAAATAATAAAAATTTATACTAACATTACCGATCAGTAATTTTTAAAAAATGTTTTTGAAAGAAGTCTCTTCTGCTCACCAAGGCTGCATTTATTTGATCAAAAATACAGTAAAAACAGTAATATTGTGAAATATTATTGCAATTTACAATATCTGTTTTCTATGTGAATATATTGTAAAATGTAATTTATTCCTGTGATTCAAAGCTGAATTTTCAGCATCATTACTCCAGTCTTCAGTGTCACATGATCTTCAGAAATCATTCTAATATGCTGATTTGCTGCTCAAGAAACATTTCTGATTATTATCAATATTGAAAACAGTTTTTTGATGAATAGAAAATTAAAAAGAATAGCATATCTGAAATAGAAAGCTTTTGTAATATTATACACTACCATTCAAATGTTTGGGGTCAGTAAGAATTTATTTTTTGACAGAAATTAATAATTTTATTCAGCAAGGATTCATTAAATTGGTCAAAGGTGACAGTAAAAACATTTATAATGTTACAAAAGCTTTCCATTTCAGATCAATGCTTTCTATTCATCAAAGAATCCTGAAAAAGATGTTTTCAACATTGATAATAATCAGAAATGTTTCTTGAGCAGCAAATCATCATATTAGAATAATTTCTGAAGGATCATGTGACACTGAAGACTGAAGTAATGATGCTGAAAACTCAGATTTGATCACAGGACTAAATTATATATTAAAGTATATTCAAATAGAAAACAGTTTTTTTTAAATTGTAATAATATTTCACAATATTACTGTTTTACTGTATTTTGGATCAAATAAATGCAGCCTTGGTGAGCAGAAGAGACTTCTTTTAAAAACATTTAAAAATCTTACAGATTTCTAAAACTTTTGAACGGTAGTAGTATATACAGTATATTACAAATGCAGTGAATGTCCTCAGTCATAATTCGTTGTATGAATGCAAAACAGCGACCAATACAATTCCGACATCGCCTGTTTTACCCATAAATATTGTCCTGTTGTGACATCAAATACAGTCACAACCACTTTGATTCAGTTGTCATTTCTCTGCCCTGCTATTTTTTGAGTCGAATGCTAAAGGATAATCTTTATATCTCAAGGTTGCTGTCTAGTGACATAGAGGTCATCCACATCCATCATACATGAGAAGTAAGCATGCAACTTAACAATAAAGATACACTATATTGCCAAAAGTTTTAGGACGCCTGCCTTTACGTGCGCATGAACTTTAATGACATCCCATTCTTAAACAGTAGGATTTAATATGGAGTTGGCCCACCCTTTGCAGCTATAACAGCTTCAACTCTTCTGGGAAGGCTTTCCACAAGGTTTAGGAGTGTGTTTATGGGAATTTTTGACCATTCTTCTAGAAGCGCATTTGTGAGGTCAGGCAGTGATGTTTCCTCATTTAGTAGTGAGGAAATTTCACGAATGGACTTATTGCACAGGTGGCAACCTATCACGGTACCACGCTTGAATTCACTGAGCTCCTGAGAGTGACCCATTCTTTCACAAATGCTTGTAGAAGCAGTCTGCATGCCTAGGTGCTTGATTTTATACACCTGTGGCTATGGAAGTGATTGGAATACCTGAATTCAGTGATTTGGAGGGGTGTCCCAATATATTTGGCAATATAGTGTATATCCTCCTTATATATATGGCCTTTGACCTTGTTCTCAATTATGGCACTTAATGGGTTAATTTGGCATGTATTATGTATGGTCTACTATTATGGTAAATTTTTCTCAATCTTTATAGTTTGACCTTTGAAAGTAGGCCTATGTTATGAGAGAGATCAAATAAATGCTGTTTTTAAGATGAACAGTTAAATTTAAAGTTTCAGCTTCTGATTTGGCATCAGATCTGTGAGAATTTCACTAGCAATGGCTCCATTCAATCGCTAAAACTAAATTAAATCTTCATTGGATGCGTTAACGAGATGTACTGGTTAATATTTCAGCGCTCAGCACAATTCTCTGGCAGTTTGCGTTTGGCAGCGAACAGAGTTTTCCTGTTTCCCCATCTGTTTTGTGAGGCGGTGATGTGTTTAGTGCCTGAGGTTTGTGGACTTATGGGAATGAACCTTACAGGAGCTTTGATTGTTGTTCCACCTGCGCCAACAAATTGAGAAGTTAACATTGCAACACCTCCATCTGCTTTCATACACGGACCACCTGTGCCGCACTGACTTTGCAGTCGAATTCTTTTCATGTAATATTACATTTAGGAGCAGATATATGCCAGAACCGGTTAGTGCACATACTGTACAGGTTTGAATTAAACTTTTTTAAAGAGTGCAAATGCAAATGAAAATGCAAAGTAGCTCATGAATATTGTGTTCGATATTATGACGTCCTCAAACATTTAGTTTTACTGCAGTATGATGACACCGCTGACCCCAACAACACATTGAAGCTCAAGTAAATGCATTAGCAATGTTTCACCAATAGGTGGCAAAAATAAACCCTAATATACCCTGAGTGAAGTGTAAATAAATACCACAGTACATGAATTTCACTATCATAGCACCATGCTATTAACATAACTGTACTGCCACAGTGCTTTTTTGTTGTTAAATCATCCCAAACACCAGTTGTTTTGCCACTTGGACTGAATTAAGAGTTTAATTGAACCATAGTCAATTGTACGTCTTTCACGAGAATGAGAAATCATTCAAATAATATTTAAAATGATGTATTACTGCATTGGTCACCTATTCGTTAGTGCTCATTTCAGTAGAGGTCATTAATATGTAAAGTGGGTCTCTTGACTGACCATCCCCCATCTGATACACCCGCAGAACAACACTGGCTGTGTTCATCCGATACCTTTGTGTTATAGTGATGTTCGATTCGAGAACGAATCATTCTGTCGAACCGATTCTTTTTTATTCGGTTGAACTGTTTCGCAGTGCGTTTGTAAACCACTACCTATAATAGACTGAGGCACACCATATGAATGACGTATTCAAAATATGTATCGAAATATTTATTTAATTACACGAAAACACCTCGTAAAAGGATTTCTGTAAACAGACGCGGTGAACTCGCTGAAACGAATTCGCCGAGCGAACCGACTCCCTAAACTGATTCAGACAGATCACCGACCGTTATTGTGTTTTACTAGAGTGGTGGATCGTGAGAAGCTGGATTCTCGTTCATCTGTGTTTGGTATGTCTTAACGCATGACTTTGTTCTTATTTAGCTGTAGAAATGAGACCTGTATCTATATATGCGGATAGACATGTCGTCTTGTGTTGTGTCGTTTATTTCTGAACGCTTGCGCAGTCATTTAAGAACGCTGCGGTTCTTCGCATCAATGCTGAACACTGAACGCTCTGTGCACCTGGAATTAATATGCATGTGTCGAATGAAATTGAATTGCATGAATAAATTAGACTTTTATGCATTCTTCATTATTATACACATGTTTTGCATTCGGCATAATAGGATGTATTGTAAAAAATAAACTACTTAAAAGCTATTTCGTTAACTATTAATATAAGCCTACAAGATACAGCCATTTTACAGAGACTTAAGGAGAATTGTTTTAATATTTATAGAATGTACTTACTAATTTGTGTTTAAAGTAGTATGCTATTGTAAAGTTGCATTTCAGTGGTAATCACATGGTCATGCCATGGTACTTTGATAATGAAATATTTACATTGTACTCCAAGGTACTTTTTGGTACTTTTTTTGTAAGTGTTTTTGTACTGTTTCAATATAATTCTTTATAGAAAACACCTACTGTCTAAATGTTGATGCTTTAAAGTTATAAACAGCTCATTAATTTAACTTAAAATGATCTGGCTAAAATTAGTAGTCAACTTTTAGTTTAAAATAGACTGATTTTGTTTCTTAAAAAAAAGGTTTGTGCTAGCCTAACAAGAAAATACCAAACGTTTCTTGGACATGGTACCGTTGAAGTACCTAGCATGAATAAAGATGCTAATTTATGGCACTTGTTAACCCAGACCTCTGTTCTGAGATTCACAATAGTCCATTTTAGTAAGTGCAATCTCTGTTGCTCCCAAAGGACACTTTAGTGTGGTTTTGCATGCTAAATTTAAAAGGTCTGCTTTAATAAATCAATAGCAGCAGCTCAATATTAATCATTACACCAGTGTGTTGTTTGATTAGGAAATGTCTGATGGTTGTCTCTTGTTGCCATTTAGTTTGATCTTACATTGGTAGTCCCATCTGTCTCAACCAGCAGTAAATATACATATGAGTTCACAGACACCAGATGTCCGTTTGACTTCTTCTGCTCGAGTCAAAGGTGAAATCCTCCCCTTGGAGGGTCTTGAACTGTCCAAGGTCCTGAATTGTCTCTTGGCATCTGAACTCTTATTATTTGTTCTAAAGTTTTGATTTTTGTGCATTTTTGTGGGAGTTTGGCATTTCTTATCCTATATAGATTCTATGCAGCGCTATGTTAGTATTAATCTCAAATTTATTATTTAATCTCAACTATAGTGTTTTGCAATCCTTTCACCCAATGGAGTCAAAGCTATAAAGTATATACTGTAACTGGATTGTGTTGGAGGACTCGTTCACCTTCACTCTGAATCCGTCCTTCAGCCTTCAGTAGCTTCAGATGGCAATTAAACCCAAGGAGATTGTGTCCTTAGAGGCTTTTAACTCAACTCAAGATACATTACAAGGTCTGAGCACAAAATCTCAATGCAACAGTTTCAAACTCTGCTGAAATTTCATTCCAGCCAAGACATCACCTTTAGAAAATACTAGATTATCATTGCATATTGCCTAGTGCTTTTTATAAGTGTATAGTATGCAGTTAATAGCATAGGTTTGGTTGCATTATCCAGATTGAATCATTTGTAATTTATGGTGAACCACCTGTGGTTTTGAAGGATGACCCAGGGGTCAGCAGGGCCGTGTCATTGCTCACTTCAGGATGATCGGGGTCAAGACTCAGGCTCAAGGGCACACATTTTATCACCCATTACTGCCCACATGGGATTCTAAGCTTGTTACAGCGCTAATTTCTGTTCTTTTGATTAATCAGTAGCTTTTGTTGGTAGTTTTGGCAACATATCTGATCGAGCTTTAGTTATAATTTCTAGCTAAACTTATTTATATAATTAATTTGGAATTTTATTTGTAAAATTAATTTGGTACTTTATAAAATCAATTTGATATTTTATTTATAATATTAAATTACTATTTTATTTATAAAGGTAATTTTTATTTATAAAATGATTCAGTAGTTTATGTAAAAATTTAATTTGGTAATTTATTTATATAATTACTTTAGCATTTTATGTATAAATACATTAAGTTGTTTAGTAAAAATATAATTTTATATTTTATTTATAAAATTAATTTAGTGTATTTGCTGGTAGTTTTGGCAACATGTCTGATTGAGCTTTAGTTTGAATTTTTAGCAAATGTAATTTACTACCTATTATTGATATAATCAATTTGGTATTTTATTTATAAAATGAATTTGATACTTTATAAAATCAATTTTATATTTTATTTATTATATTAAATTACTATTTTTTAGGTAATTTAGCATTTTTTTAAATAAAATTATTCAGTAGTTTATGTCAAATGTAATTTTGTAATTTATTTATAAAATTCAGCATTTTATTAATACAATTGTTCAGTAGTTAAGTAAATATGTATTTTGATATTTTATTTATAAAATTAATTAAGTGTTTTTGTTGGTAGTTTTGGCAACATGTCTGATAAAGTAATTTTTAGATATAATTTTATTTGCTGCCTAGTTTTTATATAATCTATTTATAAAATTGATTATAAAATTAGCATTTTATTTATACAATTATTCAGTAGTTTATTTAACAATGTAATTTAGTATTTTATTTAAAAAAATATATATATATACTTATAAAATTCTGTTATGTATAAAATACATTAATATAATTAAATAAGTATTTTATTTGCTAACTACACTGTAAAAATTATTTTCATGATTTATCACAACTTTTTTCTTTTGTCAAATCAACTTAAGTGTTACCCATAATATTTTGAGTTTCTATTTATTAAACCAATCTCCTTCATTGTATTAACTCAAACTTTTTATTTCAAAGAACTCAAAATTTTAAGGCAACCAGGCAACTTACTTTTTAAAGTTAAACCAAAAATTATTTTTTACAGTGTAGAAATCATTTGTTATTCTTTTAGTTATTTACATGATCCAAATCAAACGTAGCATTAGTTCTGGCAGGTCACGTCAGTCAACCTCGCATCAGCTGATTCACGTCTACCTATAGAAATACGACGCATATCTTATCTCAGCATCCCAATATATAAGGTCTATTCAGTATTATCAGCAGCTTTATCTCCTCTCGTCCAGTCAGGACTTGGCCTTCTGATATTGCTCTTCGAATCAGACTCATATTTCTTGAATTATGTTGTTACATTAAATTATTGAACATTAATGATATCTGCAATACATTTATGCTGGCTCTGTTCTCTTTACCCTACGGTTATCGCTGCTCTCCCTGCTCTTAGTTCTTGCCTAGAACAGAAACACACCGCCAGTCCAAACTGTATGCTAACTGTCAATCATCTTTGATGATAGTGGTCCTGACAGAAATCAATATGTGCTTTCAACAGGAAAAAAGGAACATCTTTTTATACTTTTAATTTAGATAGTATCCAAGCTGTTTTGTATGTGTGAGACTTCTGGTGGATATAGGAAGAACAGAATCATGGGAAGAATTCTGTGGAAAAGAGAGGGAGATGTGATCAGAACATCAGTGCTGGTCGAATTTGAACCTGAGCTGCTGCAAGGAGCCAGTAGAGAGCGTTTTAAGAGTGTATGTCCGTATATGACGTCTTTTATAGGATAGATTACGCTGTTCTTTGAAGCCTCAGGGAATCCATGCAACAAGATCTCAGCTGCTGCAGCTCTCCAGCGTCGTATTACCAGGAGGCTGGCTTGCTTTTTGACAGGTTCTCATGTGTGTCTGAGGCAGTGTGGATATCAGCTGCGCTGTGACCTTGCCTTAACACACACAAACACGTGCAAATCCTCACAGACACGCTTTTGGCTGCTGTGAGGTCCTGCATTGATCCTTCTCTGCAGTCTTGCCCAAGTTTCTGCCTGTCTGTGAGATGGACAAAGATAGAGAGAAACAAATTGAAGACTTGGATGGAAGGACGTATCGATTGAGACTAAACGCTTGAGAGAATGAGATGCTGGGGAGAGATGTGAGATTTATGCTTTGAACATTGCCAAGCAGCAACGATCTGATATAAATAATCCATTCCTCGGTTTCTAAATGTCTCTGAAAATGTTTACTTGTGCTTCACGAATGCGAGTAAGAACTTATTTGAAGCTTAGTGCAGCTTGTTAGATGTTTCCACAACCTTACCCATAAGCAAAAACAATATTGTATGAGATATTTGAAATCTCAATTTTTTTTCTTAGACTTCTTTTATGAGTAAAAGCTAACATGTGTCTCCTCTAGAGATTCAGAAGAGATCTCATGCTCGGATTTGCCAAGATGCAAGTCTGCGACCAAAAAGTTAGTTATCTTGAACTCAAACAGTATATTGAGCTGAGATTGAGACTAAATGCTTGAATCCAAGGATAGTTCACCCAAAAATGAAAATTCTGTTTGGTAATCAAACGGTTGTTAGATCCCATTGACTTCCATTGTACTTTTTTTCATACTGTGAAAGTCAATAGGGACCAGCGACTGTTTGGTTTCCAACGTTCTTTAAAATATATTCTTTTTGTGTTCAACAGAACAAAGAAGCTCTTAGAGGTTTAGAACAACTTTAGGGTGAGCAAATGATGATAGAATTTTCATTTTTGGGTGAACTACCCCTTTAAGACAGCAGAAGAAATTTTAGTTCCCTAAAGCTGAATTTAAAGGGGACCTATATTGCCCCTTTTACAAGATGTGATATAAGTCTCTGGTGTTCCCAGAATGTATCTGTGAAGTTTCAGCTCAAAATTCCCCACAGATAATTTATTATAGCTTGTCAAATTCGCCCCAATTTGGGTGTGAGCAAAAACACGCCGTTTTTGTTGTGTGTCCCTTTAAATGCAAATAAGCTGCTGCTCCCGGCCCCCTTTCCAGAAGAGGGCGGGGCTTTAACAGCTCACGCTTCGATTGCTCAACAACAACAAAACTGTAGAATCTCACGCAGCCAAAATGAGGATTGTCAGTAACGGCGTTCAGCCTTACATTGTTCAAACCGGAGTCGACACTGATGGAGAGACTCAGGAAGAAGTTACAACTTTTAGAATGAAACTGGACGTTTCTGAATGGTTAGTGGATAGATTTGCGTATTCCCGGGGGCGGGGTTTATGTAAATTTTGTGGTTTGTGATGTCACCAACATGGGAAGAAGCTCATTGTAGTCCCTACCAGCCGTTTGTTGTAGTCCTTAAAAAGTGATTTCTGTAAAAGAAAATATCTCACTTTGCATTGAACTTTGAGTGTCGTAACTTTGCAGATGTTGTTTATGCTCAAACAGCAACATTACACACTAACTAAAGTTAAAAAAGTGAAATCATAATCAACCACCCCTTATAACTATATTGGTGAATATTTGTATATTATTGTACATTGAATGTGTGAACTCTCTCTTCTTAGGTTAAATAAGCCTCTGTTTTTCCAGGGTGTGACTTTCACTGCTGTTAGCTCCTCCAACACATTTTTAAAGCACGAGAGATAGAGGGAGTGTGCATCAGTCTCTTGAGTATTTATTGAATGAATGAATCAGTCTCTCAGTTTATGACTGTCTTCCTACACAAAGCTTCACCTGCGGTGTTCAAATCCAAACACAGCTGTGGAGCTTTTGTATTTCACAAACATAGCAATGATTTCCATTAATTAGGGCGTTTACTATAAGCATTTCTATTATTGCTCACATCTAGCAGTATTGGTATTGTTAATTGAAACTAAATAGTTTTCATTAATTGTAATAAAGCCGAAATTTAATTAACATTAGATTAAAAAAACTTCAGCAAAAATGAGATATATTGCCTTGGCAACTACCTGAAATCAAGTTAAAATTGAAGGACCAAAATCACTAAAACTAATACAAATAATTTAAATATAACAGAGATAATGAAACAAAAGTAATAAAAATGATAAAAGCGCATAATAAAATGACTAAAACTACAATGAAAACTGAAAATATAAAAAATATAAGCTAATTTAAAATAATAATAAGTGCTATAATAGTATATAAATAATACACTGAAAAAATGCTAAATATAATTAGTTTGAGTAGGGCAAACTCAAATTAAACAAATTAGTTAAATCAAATGAACTTTTATGAGTATTTAGGACTTTCTTTTTCTTTTGAGTTCACGTAACTGCCACATTTTAAGTAATCTGAACTGTTTCATTGTTATGAGTTTTATGAACTTGTTTCTTTTAATTTAGACAAAATCAAATTTACCTGAAACTGGGCTGAGAATCGTGTTCTAAATTACTGTGTGTACCTCTGTGTCATTATCTAATGCAATTGTCTTGCATAAATTGTATCTCTTTTATGGCTGCTGTGGGAATGGAAATCCCACCTTTCAGTTAAAAGAGCCAGTCAGCTTACTGATCATGCATATGCATTAACTGGGCCGTGATTTGAGCTGAAGATGCAATGTTTTTTATACTATCGTTGTTAGATTTTATTTGAAACAAGTGTCATATTGTTATTCTTTATGTGTAGTTCTAGTTTGGTTAAAAGTATACTAGTCAGTGTGACTGCAGTTAACATTTGCTGGCTCTCATGTCAAATGGATCCTGTCACTTTAAGTGTTATTGAGCTCAGGTGTGTGTGTGTGTGTGTGTGTGTGTGTGAATGCAGTGTTGGTAATGGATGGTCTGTGCTGCCTCAGCCACTGTATTTCACATTTGAATGCACTGAACTAGAGCCAAGTAATTTGTTGTAGAGATCTGTTTATTGTATTTAGAGGCAAAAGCAAGAGAAAGAAAGAGGCATGTAAGGGTCTATTATATGCAAAGAAACTTTGAAATCATGTAAATGCATAAAAAACTTGTTTGTTGATAGCTGCTGACTGCTCATTTTAGTCGTTATGGTTATTTTATGTGGCTTTCATTAGTATCTGTTATGCGGTGAGCTGCTCTTTCATGCTGAGGAACGAACCGAGAGAGAAAGTACACGGGCTAAATGTTAATGTGGTTATTTAGGCACAGAATAGAAGAGGACCCTTTGAATTTCCCTTTGGGTCGTGGAGGAAATTAGACTTCTGAGGATGAAGAAAAGGCCATTGTCAGCATGAACCGGGTTTGAACTCATCTGAAATTGGAAAGACATTAACAGAGTGAATCTGTAAGGCTCATCTCCTGGAAATTAGCCAGTGCAATTAAACTGACTTGAGGCGCTGAGCTGGCTAAAGAGGAACGAGAAACCTGTCAAACTCTGATTCCCACGCAAACCCTTCGATTATATGCAGTGTGAGGTACACTATAATCACTGCAGAATAGAATAGAATAGCATTGCTGACACACACACACACACATATATATATATATTCAAATTTTTACATTTTATTTTAATATTATTTATATATTATAGTATTTATTAATATTTCAATTTATTGATATAGCTTTATCTATTTTCCTTTTTGATTTTATTTTTAGTTTAAAGGGTTCACCCAACACAAATGAAGATATTTTTAATGAAATCTGAGAGATTTCTGTCCCTCCATAGACAGCTAAGCAACTACCACTTTGACACATCAAAAAGTTCATAAAGTGATCGTAAAACTAATCCAAATGAATTGAGCGGTTTAGTCCAAATTATCTAAAGAGACTCGATCACTTTATACGCTGAATAGATTGAATTTAGGCTTTTTTTCACATATAAACATTGATCAGCGAACATAAACAGAAGCTCAACTGAACCTGCTTGATGTATGAGAACAAACATATTGCGGAAGCTCAAACATGCTGCGTAACGCATGAGATTGAACCTCATTGGTTCTTGCAGAAGCTCAAACGGGCTGCGTAACACGAGATTGAACCTCATTGGTTCTTATGGAAGCTCAAACGTGCTGCGTAACACGAGAATGAACCTCATTGGTTCTTGCAGAAGCTCAAACGGGCTGCGTAACACGAGATTGAACCTCATTGGTTCTTATGGAAGCTCAAACGTGCTGCGTAACACGAGAATGAACCTCATTGGTTCTTGCAGAAGCTCAAACGGGCTGCGTAACACGAGAATGAACCTCATTGGTTCTTGTGGACGTTCAAACGTGCTGCGTAACACGAGAATGAATCTCACTGGTTCTTGCACGTCAATGGAACATGATTGAGCTTCCGTTTACCACAACTGATGTGTGAGCTGATCAATGTTTATATGTGAATAAAAGCCTAAATTCAATCTGTTCATCATATAAAGCGATCGTGTCTCTTCAGAAAATTTGGACTAAACCTCTCGATTCATATGGATTGGTTTTACGATCTCTTAATGAAATTTTTGAGGCGTGAAAGTGCTAGTAAATTGAACTGTAAATGGAGGGACAGAAATCTCTCAGATTTCATTAAAAATATCTTAATTTGTGTTCCAAAGATGAAGGAAAGTCTTACGGGTTTGGAACGACATGAGGGTGAGTAAATGATGACAGAAAATTTTTATTTTTGGGTGAAATAACCCTTTAAGTTTTAGTAATTTTGTTATAGGCCTATGCTTTTGCCATATTTGTTAGTTTTTTTTAATATTTTTATTTAGCGTTAATGTATTTTTATTTCAGTTTTAGTAATTTTAGTCCTTGAACTTAAACATATTTGTTTCAGTTACTTGTTAAGGCCACATTTCTTTTGCTAGGGCGTTGCTGTGTGGTTTCTTTGATCTTCTAGGTGGTTGTTAGGGTGTCGCTATGTTGTTGCTAGAGTGTTCAAGGTAGTTGCAAGGGCTTTGCTATGTGGTTTCATTTCAGTCATATCTGATTCTATGGTGATATCTCTCACTATACGCGCCATTAGCATCTCCAATGCACCTATACTGCATGTGTGGGGGAAACTGGAGCATCCGGAGGAAACCCACACATACACAGGGAGAACTTGCAAACTCCAGTATGAACAATAGTACTTAATAATAGTAATATTTAGCAAATTCTACTGAAAATAATACTAACATTAGCCATTTAGTTATTAGCCTCAGCATTGAGCATTTCAGCTATTGATATCTGCTGGCCTCAGTCTTCCTTCACAGTGACCCGATCAATGGTATTGATTAGTTCCTGTGGTGGGCGAGATCCAGTTGACTGTGTGCTGAACAGCTTTTAGTTGGCAATTAGCACCATTTAGCTCTCTTTCTCGACAACACTGGCGTATCCATCAGTATTACTGGTGGGTTTACTGATGTTTATGTTTCTTTCATCAACATTTTGGAACATATTAATACCAATGTCTTTGTCTGTGTCCCAGTTGGCTTAGTACTACTAGTATGCACTAAACATTGGTACTTTGCTGGTAATGGGAATAAACACTGTGTGTGTTACACATTTATGCCCCCTTGAGGAAGACTGGATTGACCTGAACTATGCATTTTATAAAATATCACTATGCATTTTACAAAATATCAGACTAGGTTAGTCTTATTAGTTGTGCCTGTCTTTTTAAGACTCAGTATGTGGTAATGTTGACATGACATTCCTCTGGTTAATCATTAATCATCTGCCATCTTGTTGGGTGGGGTTGTCAAAGTTCAGTTTAATGCGTGAGTGTGTGTCAGAGCAAATATTTCTAAATAAATATACTGTGTGTGTGTGTGTGTGTGTGTGTGTGTAGTAGAGAGTGGGAGAAGTTGTGTTTAACATCTTTAGACACGCCCACTAATCCAACACTCGTCTGATGTCAGGAGTATCCAGTGTCACTCGCAGGTCCTGGAACATCTTTCTCTTTTAGGCTGGATTTTCCAGGTGAGATATTGTCTTATATTGAACAAATATTTTAAGTCTATATCAAATACTGTAAATCTCTTTTGTGTAATAGAAATTATATCCTGTGTAAAGGTGAATGTCACGAAACCTGTCAAGAATATGTCCAGGTTATATTTCACAACAAAATCAAAAGATTTTGTATATTGTATATTATATTATGTGGTTACACTTTACAGTAAGGTCTCATTTATTAACATGAACTAACATTGAGCAATACATTTGTTACGATATTTATTAATCTTTGTTAATGTTAGTTCATACAAATACAGTCCTTCATGTTAGTTCACATTGCATTAACTAATGTTAACACATACAACTTTGATTTTAATAATGTATTAGTAAATGTTGAAATAAACATGAACTAAGATTAACAAATGCTGTAGAATTATTAATTCTTAGTTCATGTTAACTAAAGTAGTTAACTAATGAAACCTTATTATAAAGTGTTACATATATTATATTATATTATATTATATTATACTGACAATTTTTGTGTTCCAGTATTTTTAAAAGTAATAGAGTAACTGTATTACAATAAAGAGAATCTAGTGAGAATCACTATAATGGGAATTAAAATTTCATAAGTAAAACATCTAGATGCATTATTTTAATCAGAATATGTGCTTAACGTTTATGCCAGTTTTCTTCTGTAAAATATAATTTCTTTAATTTGTTTTTGGGGTGAAATGTGACTTGTTGGAAAGGTAGTGATGACAAAAGATGAATAACTGTGAATTATAACGAATGATGAAACTAACGTCAGTTATGCAGATATGCCTATAATTATGTGACATCATGCATTACGATTGGGCGTATCATCTTTAGGGCTTTTATATCTATTGCTGCAATGCAAAGCTTTTCTATCAGTATCGTGCTTGAGGATGTGGTGAAGTTTTCCCTCTCAGCTCAGGAAATTACGTCTTCTCTTATTTCGGTGTCGTCACATTTCAGGACTGCTTTAATCAACTCGATGTGGAGCCGATAGGCTGAAATTGTGTTGACTTGCACAGGGCAGCGTGTGTCAGTGATGGCTTCAGTGTGTGCGGACATCCGTCCGGTTTTTGTTGGTTGTGTGGAGAGGTTTTGGGAGAGAGGTGTTTAGTTTCAGTGCAGGGTGCCAGTGGAATATACTTTATTTATAGCTGCAGACAGCAAAGAGAACCTGGTCACTTGCCCAATGACAAGAATAAAGGATAGACAATCACCTCTGAGTTTCATCTGTGAGTTTAATTTATATGCAGAAAAAAATACACTGACAAAAAATCGGTGTATTTACATTTAAAACAATTTTCACTCAGAAATTGCATGTAAATTTCACGAATAATTAAATGTGAAATTTTGAAGAAGAAAGACTGAAATAGCATTTTCTTCATACTCTAATAATCTTTGATTTTTTACACTTTTAAAAAAAATAGTTTTTTTTAACAGTGTATACAAAGTATGCATTCATATTACAATATTGCATTAAATTAGGAAAATAAAATGCAAAAGAGGAATTTTCACTGGTGGTCTCATATTTTGGACCTGGTTTAAGCTGTAGTTTTTCATCAGGGATGGCATAATAAGATATGTTTTTTCATGGTTGAACACCTTGCAATCAGATATGCAAAGAGATTTGGTGCTCAGTTATGTTTTTGCCGCAGTTGGGTAAATGACAAGTAACATGGAGTTGAAATTTATATTTTTAATATAAATTATAAAATTTAATATATTAATAATATACATTTTTAATATATTTTAATATATTTTGAAATTTATATTTATTTAATAAATGTTTATTGTTTAATTATTATTCATTAACCTTATTAATAAATGTTAATTTATTAAACATATTAATAAATGTTAATTTCCAACATATTTTGGGTTCATTTTAAGCGAGCAATACAGTCATTTTTAAACAATAGTAACTTGAGTTAAATAAAACTACCCAGCAGTTTGGACAAACATTTAACCCAACTGCTGGGTTAAAACAACCCAATCGTTGGGTTTGTCCATTTTCAGCCCAGGGTATATATGACGGAAAATGCATTTTTTTTTTTAACTGGCCACCAATTTCTTTGAGTTTCTCACCATTTTTAATCACCATTTTGCCCCCATTTTTTATTTTTTATTTTTTTGCAGTTCACCTACAAATCCTGACAAATTAATTGCTAAATGTACAGATTTTTCATATATTTTCTCAGCTGCAGATGAGAAAATACTATTCAAGAATTAGCTAAAAATATTGTTTAAACTAGTTTTACATGGACTACATACTAACTAGCATGTCACACTGCAGGACACTGTGGTCACTGATGAAGTATCATGTCAGTTGCCCAAATGCAAAGCAGTTAATCAGAATAAATGTCCATACAGCATCTTTTGAGGGCTTTGCAAGAACCTGAAGTGTTCGTGTTCAAGGGAATCTGCATCATGAGCTGTGACATCAGATCTGAAGTCACATCAGAGAAATAACAGCCCACATGACTCAAGTTGTACAAGCGTTGGCGTATGTGGGTATGCAGGGGCTCTAGAATCAGTTGCCAATGTGATCCGTTAAATGAAAGCTGTGAATTATTCATCAACCCTGGGCTTAGCCGATCATAATCCTGCTACTCTTGCATTTTCAGAAATGGCAAACGTGGGTCATAATGCAAATCTGTGTCATTTAGTGGGTTTATCATTCTAGAGTTTGAGAGAGAGTTAAGTAGATTACTTCTGCAAAGCCAAGAATCTCTGCTTGATCCGATGAGTTCATAACAATACTCATATTCAGTCATTATTAGGGCCACTTTGTATTTTGCATGTTTTCTGTGTTGACTGTGTGGGAAATGTGATCAAATATGTGGTAAAATGGAGAGTACTAGACTTTTATTCACCGTGAACCCAAATAAGTTGGCAAAACTCAAAAAATTTGAGGCAATCAGTTACCTCAAAATTTTTAAGTTAAGAAATTCAAAGTTTAAGTAGCAGAACTGGCAGATTTTTATTTTGTACTCAGACATTTTAATTGGTCTTAAATCAAAATGTTTGAGTACACTAATTCATACATTTAACTTAAAATGATTATGTAACCTCAATGTGAACATTTTTATTAGTGTAAACTTAGCTAGCTATAACAAGATAATTCAGAAAATGCTAACTTGATAATTTGCTAACTTGTTAACAATAGTATGGCATAGCACTTGCTGAATGAGTGCAGAAATATAAAGCATTTAACATACCTGCTCTCAAACCAAGCCACATACACCACTTGTCACCATGATGGTAACTCTCCAAAAAACCACATTAACAGAAACTCTTCTAAATTAGCACAAAAAAACATTAACATTAAACACTCAATTTTAGCATTTACTCTCCCTATCGAGTGCCATGGGCAAAGCATGCTGGAAAAATTGAAATCCCAAAAATTGAAAGTTCATCTAAATTAAAAGAAATAAGTTCATAAAACTCAAAACAATGAAACAGTTCAGTTTACTTGAAATATATCAGTTCTGTGAACTTGAAAGAAAAAAAAAGTGTTAAATAGCTACTTAATTTGACTGAACTAATTTGTTTAATTTAAGTTTGTCCTACTCAAACCAATTAATCATTTTGAGCGTTGGGGTTTACAGCATGATTAAATTAGTAACACTTTACAGTAAGGTCCCGTTAGGAAATGTTAGTTAATGCGTTAACTAAAATGAACTAACAATGAGAAATTCATTTGTTGCAGTATATATTAATTTTTATTAACATTAGTTAATAAAATACAACTGTTAATTGTTAGTTTGTGAGAGTTCCATTTAATAATATTAACAGATACATCTTTTAATTTTAGTAGCGAATTAGTAAATGTTGAAATTAAAGGAACAATTTGTAAGATTTTTGGATTAAAATATCCAAAAACCACTAGAACAATGTTATATATTTTGTTGACTTGGTACTTACATTATTCAAAATGTTTCCAAGAATGTTTAAATCCAGTTAAATAAGCAATTTTAACCAGGACACTGATCAATGACATTGGAAATCATCGTTACCCTTGATTTCCGGTTTTATTTTGTAAAAATCATTGAAACACCAAAGACGCTTTAATATATTACATGTTTTATTAGACAAGGGAACAACTGTTTGGATACATTCATCGACAGAAAACTAATCATTGTTATATAGCTCAACAGGTTTAGTCTTATTATTTGAATCTTGTTTTCTTGATTATATTAATTTGATATTCTAATATCAATCTAGCTTACTGCAGCAAGTGTCTCATAGCGGCCGCCGAGCAAACGTTCAGAGTAACGTTATAACATCATTTTCAAAACCCTCAAATGTATCTAATATAATAAACAGCACTGAGTTACCCCACATATGCTTGACTGGAAGAAGCGGAAGCGGAGACTGTGGAATAATAAAAGTTCCACTGCTCTCGAGATGTGTGTCGCGCTCGTCTCTCATTAGCAATCGCTCCAGTGGCCTCGTTCAGCTCCCACAGCACTCGGCCTGCTCTGCTTCATACTAGAGTAATGTTAATAATCTCATCCATGAACATGATTTCTGCCCGAGTCCTGTCCGATTCTTTTCCCCTGGCTGTGAGATGAAGACAACATCTCCCATGATTCCGCGCTCAATCTCGGTGTCATCAAGCTATGCCTTTGTTTTGAATTGGCGACCTCTAGTGGTGAAAAATTACATATTGTGCCTTTAACAGTAGCTAAGATTAATAAATGCTTCAGAATTACTTTTCATTGTTCATGTTTACTAGTTAAACAATGTTAACACATAGAAGCTTATTGTAAAGTGTTACCATGGAATTATACATAGTAAACGAACACACAGTGGCCAGGGAATGTGTTTAATTAATGACTGATTGGCATTAGAATTGTGTGGAATTCTGTGCCTGCAGGTTCCGTGCAGGTGGAGTCTTCAGGCTCTGTGAGCCGGCGAGCGCTTGTATGTTTCTGGTTCAGAAGCGGCGTATAGGGTGTCCTTGGCTTTATTGATCTGCAGGTCTCATGAGTGCTGCAGTGGAGGCACTGCGGAGACACAGCCACTGCAGATGCAGCCGTTTATTGCTTATTACAAGATGGGTTATGATTACAGTGTGGTTCAGTACTCACTGAAGTACTTGATAACAATTCCTTAGGATGGATGTGAGAGTGAGCTTTAATAGACTGTAAAAATGTTTCGTCAGCCAACTAAAAATCTAACGTGTCAACATAAAAGTTCTAAGAGTCGCATCAGTCGGAAATAGCTTCTTTAAAGTAACATCTGCACATTTTCACTTTTAACAGTGATAGAAACAGATATAAAACAACAAAAATAAAATGAATATTTAGTTTATTTAAAATTTCAGGAAGATTTACAAGTATTTGTTGTTACCACATTTCCCCTTAGAAAAAGTATACCATAGTATTTTCTTAAAAATACTGCTAAATTTCTTTAAGGTTTGAGCGTGTGTATGTGGGCTTGACTTCTTTTGCTGCTCTTCCTGCTGACTGTGATCAATAAGAGTCAGTTCTCCTCCTCATTACGTCTTTCTTCACTCCATCCTTTTTACTTCCACCTCATGTGAGGGAGATGCTTAGATTCGTATTCACTTATCATATGTTACATTGGTTTCATTTAACATAATGTTGCAATAATCCACTTGAGGCGACATGTTGAAGTGATTAAAGGGGTCCCATTTCACGCTGTGCCTAAAAACAATCCTTAACCATTGGCTGTGTGACTTTTTAAGAGTCATTTGAATGAGCTTTTATATAATTTCTGTTTTTTTTAAGCTCCATTTGTCTTTAGTTGTGATTGAATGTGACGTGATTGAGGGCTGTAAATAACATTCTCACATAACTGTACTATACTTCAGACTTTGAACAGCAGTTGAGCAGCTTCAGATAGGTTATCTTAAAGGGATAGTTCACCCTAAAATGAAAATGAAGTCATCATTTACTCACGCTTGTGTTGTTCTAATGAAGTATGCCCTTCTTTCGTTTTGAACCACAAAAGGAGTGTTTTAAAAAAATGTCCTGCTTGTGCTCGACCATATAATGGCAGTGAATAGAGACCGTCATCAAGCTTTAAAAAAAGACGCAAAACTGTCGCAAAATGGTCTTGGTCTTTTGTGCACGGTGTTGTGCACTATTATGCCCTCTTTTACAAGATTTAATATAAGTCTCTGATGTCCCCAGAGTGTGTTTGTGAAGTTTTAGCTCAAAATACCCCACAGATAAGTTTTTATAGCATGTTAAAATTGCTACTTTTTGGGGGTGAGCAAAAACGCGCCATTTCAGTGTGTGCCCTTTAAATGCAAATGAGCTGCTGTGCTCAGCCTAAGAGGGCGGAGCTTCAAGAGCTGATTCTCCGGTGTCAAGAGTCAGTCAGGATGCACTATAATGTCAGAAACTGCGAATATATGCTGCATGGAGATAGAACAGGTATAGTTTAGTTTAATTACGGTTATAACTTATATTGTCTTCTTGTAGTACAAGCAAGTTTACCAGTGAGTTTTATGACGTTTATTGTACTTCACACAAAATATGAAGCGTCTGTTTTCACTCTAGAAAATCACTGTAAGAGCTTAATAAAACACAGTGCAAGTGTGCATTAAAATATTATCCATAAACTCTCTCTCTCTCTCTTGCAGTATCATCAACATACATACCGTATTACAGAGAAACACTCATTACAACTAACAGTAAACAAATATATAAAGACCTTATGCCTTTTCAGGTGGTGCTTAATAAACTGGTAAACTTTATATCCGTAAATCAACTCCAATGAACTGTAATAAAGTGCTCTCACCTTCATTACTGCCGTATCCAGTATCACTCTGGAGGCTGTAAGCTGGATCACGAACAGTTTGTACTGATCTATCCTTGAGTAACAAATTTTTAGCACAACCTGTTTGTATTGTCCCTTTGTACTGAGATTCGTTCACATAGCAGTCCGGTGTGAAATGATTCGCGCAGACATAAACGAATTTCGAAAGAGTTGAGGGAGCATTTTCTTGGAAAACAAAATTAATCCACCTCATCTTCAGCGGCTCAGATTTCGTAAGTAAATGGAGAGAGCTATGTGGATTAATCCATCCAGCTACAGAACACCTAAAACGCTTGGGAGACATTCTCGTCAGTGCAGCAATGGCGGACTGTACAACTCGCTGTGAATTCGCTCAGGGAGGTTCTATGTTAAAATGGCAGTGTCTGTCAACATTTGTGGGCGGGGCCTGTGGCTAATGTGACGTCACATTGTCAGGGATCTGGACACGGCTTGTTCTGAGACACTGCTTATGATTTATGGGGATTAAAAAAAAGGAATGGTTGGATTTTTATCATTATAGGGTGGTTGTGTACACACACTGCCAACACACGTTTATGTCCAAACACCATGCAAAAGTGAATTTTGCATAATAGGTCCCCTTTAACACAAACGTAGCAGCATTCCTTTAGGCATTGTGATGTCATTATGACACTCTGTAGAAGTGCTGAAAGGTGTCAGTACATTTTGTGTTTTATGTTTACATTCTAATATATATTTGATTACAGTTTTTTCAAAAAAATTTAAAAAAAAAAGTATCACAGTTTCCACAAAAATATGAAGCAACACAACTGTTTTCGACATTGATAATAATCAGAAATGTTTCTTGAGCAGCAAATCAGCATATTAGAGTGATTTCTGAAGGGTCATGTGACACTGAAGACTGGAGTAATGATGCTGAAAATTCAGTTTTGATCACAGGAATAAATTACATTTTAAAATATATTATAATAGAAAGCAGTTATTTTAAATTGTAATATATTTCACAATATTTCACTTTTTATTGTATTTTTTGATTAAATAAATGCAGCCTTAAGGTGCACATAAGATAATTCTTTCAGAAACATTAAAACATTGAATGGTAGTTTATATATTTGGAATAACATAAATCCTTTGATTACATTTTCCATATTTACAAAAGCAATACTTAACTAAAAGAACATGTATTTACCACCAGCTTGAAGCTCAACTGTATTACTGGCCTGATCGAATGAGAAACATGTTACGCTAGTAAAACAGGCGTTATTTTATTTGGGTTGGCAAACAATCGTCAAAATGCCACTGGACATTGTTATGTCTCTGTCTTTTTATGACACAGAAAGACATTCATCAATCATTAACATTGCTGTATTTAATACCCACCTGTCATGGAAAAATGTCAGAAAATGTTTAGGCATTCCAGCTGTTCTATCATTCCTGATCTTTGTTTATCGCTTCAGAGCTTTGGGCTTCAGGCATGGATATTAAAAGACATAAAGGCATAATAAAGCATACAGTTATAGAAGATAAATGGAGACAAACTTTACAAAATAGAACCAAATATCTGTGTTATTGTTGTCTAAAATAAACAGAATTCACCCCCCATCATCCCAAGGCCAAGACTGACCCCCCTCCCACCCCCCTCAATGTCAGAATAATTCAAGTCAAATGTGATTAGTCTCTCTCTCTCTCTCTCTCTCTCTCTCTCTCTCTCTCTCACACACACAATCACACACACACACACACTGCTGCTCATGTGAGCACCCACTTTGTCCACCAAGAAGCATTTTTAACTACCAGACATCAGAGGTACAGTGAGCTTGACTGCGTCTGCTGTTACTCTAATACCTAACTAAGTTAACTCAGTAAGAAAGAGGCAAAATTGAACAAAAGTGTGGAGTGGAGAGGGTTGGTTTTGAGGGGGTGGAGAGTCCCACGTGCCTGAATCTGAATGCAGCCTAAGCCACAGCTGAACGCGGGGGATCGGTGAGCCTTTTGTTGCTTTTCCTCTTTTGTCATGGCTGGATTGGACTCTTTGGATGGAGCGTTCGTCATCAGTATGGAGTAGATGATGCATGTGTGTGGATGTTGGAGGAGAGCTTTGTTTGGGGGTAGTGTGGGGTTTTGTTTTTGATGGTGCAATTTGGAGAGAGACTGTCTGACGCGTATTTACATTCATGCATTTAGCAGACGCTTTTATGATACTTGATTTGCATTTAAGGTATACATACAATCAGCTCATGATTAGGTCAGTTTATCAAATTTACTTTAACACACAAGCTCATGCAATTAGCTGGAGTCTGTCTTTTCGTGTTTTTGTGTGTATTTTAGTGCATTCATACATGCACTGGCCTTTGTTCTTTTGGTGTGTAGATTTTATTTGAAGTTGTATTATTCAAAACTCTCATATAATTTGAAATGAGATAAAGATAGCATTTAATGTCAAAGACTATCAGTACTATTTTTAATGTGATCTAAATATAGAAAGTGGTTAAAGTTTATAATCTTAAATAACATGCATGCGGTGGCATGTTTTATTCATTTGGGAAGCAATGTTTTGAGTGTTGCTATGACCTTGTGTAAGTCAATCAATAGTTAGGAAGCCTAACCACTTTTATAGTTCTTTTGTCTAATGTGCCAAAGAGAGTCATGTGCAATGATTAAAATGCCTCCCACTGCCGCCCCGTCAATTTGAATGGATTAACTGAACATGCCGCTCAGATTGAGGCCATTTTGCCAAATTGTTTTTGAGCAACTTGCACTATAATTAGTTTAACCCTGAAAATCTGACATATGAAATAATAGTTAGGGAAATAAATAATGGAATTGTTTATTGATTCTTTAGACAATTCTGTTTTTAAAAAATCTTTAAAAAAAATACATTTGATACATCAGGACTTTTTGGCTCATATAGTATGGCTCATATAGACTACTTACATAAAATGCATATAAATATTAGCGGTCACTTTATATTTCTAAAAATATATGACTGATTAAGATTATATTTAAATGCTTAGTTTTATGATCAAAGCTCTGTACTTTATAATGTGGCGGGCAAAAAATATAATGCAATGCAATACAATGATGATTGAGAGATGAACAAATAAACATTCATCAAAAGCCTGTTGTATAAAATTTTAGATATTTTAACAATTTTTCTAAAAAAAAAAAGTGTGGATAATTAAGTAGACCTAAGTTGCTTCAGTCCAGTAAATGTTTATCTTGAAATATTACAAATATTTTTAAATAAATTATACTAAAAGGCCTTTCACTTGCTAATCAGACAACAGAAGGCATGTAGTAGCATTATTAGCAGTTTTGAGCATGTTTATTATTTAGAGGCCTTAGAAATTTGCATATCAAATGATACAGTAGGCTTTATTAGGCTTAAAGGGTTAGTTCACCCTCATGTCGTTCAACATCCATAAGACCTTTGTTCATCTTCAGAACACAAATTAAGATATTTTTGATAAAAAAATATATTTTTGGCTCAGTGAGGCAGTTCATGTGAGCACAGCGGTTCAACCTTAATGTTATGAAGCGACGAGAATACTTTTTGTGCGCCAGAAAAAACAAAATAACGGCTTTATTCAGCAATATCTAGTGATGGGCGATTTCAAAACACTGCTTCATGAAGCTTCGAAGCTTTACGAATCTTTTGTTTCGAATCAGTGGTTCGGAGCGTGTATCAAACTGCCAAAGCCACGTGAACCATTGAAATTTCGAAACGTTTCGAAACGCTTATGATGTAACGAAGAATCGTTTACTGAAATCACGTGACTTTGGCAGTTTGAGACACGCTCCGAACCACTGATTTGAAACAAAAGATTCGTAAAGCTTCGAAGCTTCATGAAGCAGTGTTTTGAAATCCCCTATCACTAGATATTGTTGAATAAAGTCGTTATTTTGTTTTTTTGGTAAAACAAAATAACAAAAAGTATTCTCGTCGCTTCATAACATTAAGGTTAAACCACTGTAGTCACATGAGCTGTTTTAAATATGTCTTTAGTAGCTTTCTGGTCATTTGAAAATTTTAATTATCTTGCTGTCAATGCAGGCCTCACTGAGCCATCAGATTTTATCAAAAATATCTTAATTTGTGTTGCGAAGATGAACGAAGGTCTTACGGTGTGGAACGACATGATGGTGAGTAATTAATGACAGAATTTTCATTTTTGGGTGAACTAACCCTTTAAGATTTCATATTTTGTTGTAAATGTTTGTGCATTTTTGCCACCCTTCATTGTTTTTGTTACTCTAAACTGTTCACATTTATTGGTTTCAATTGACCCAAATATTATTCACCCGCCCTCCCAGTATCCTATAAATAAGTGGAGGCCGTCTTGTCTTGTCAAGTCTGAATAATGGCATGATATCATCATGGCTCACCCATAATTTTATTATTATTGCAAACACTCAGAAGTCACTTGAGTCATTTGTCAATGTCGTTTTTGTTAGTTTTGTTAGTACGCCTTCAGCACAGCAATTCGTAGTGACATTCATACATTTTATTCCAAGGTTACATAAAGATATACAGTCATCAGATGTTATTGTGCATGCAGGTTATGTTTGTGTGATGTTGTGACATTGGATTAATCACGTCAATTATACAATCTTAACAATTTAAAAAAAGTATTTAATATGAGATAAGATATCTGTATATATTTTTTGCTCATTTCCTTCAGTGTTTTCACTCTGATTGTTGTCCATCACTGTGATGAGACCACTGACAGAGAATTAAATTATCAAGGGCTCAAGGTTGAAGGCTGAAGGTTTGTGTTTGTGTTTGTTTTTGAGCATAATGTGGCCTGGAATAGATCAGGTGGATCACAGATTTAAAGTGGCAGTGTGATTTAATCACACTGAGTCATTTGTGTAGTCTGGGTGGGTGATGCCTTTATCTTCAAAGTCTGGTCTTTTTAGTGACTTTTCTTTGAGTGAGAATATAAATTCAGTGTTTTAAAGATTGGATGCCATATCTGGATTGTGCAAACAGTTACATTGCTCTTTTGCCCTGAAAGATCACATTGATCTCTACATTACTAATTTGTCACATTAACAACTTATTGAATGTTTTGCACAGGCAAAAACTACATTTTAATTAAATTTCTTCCAACAGATTCAATTAAGATATTGTCTGGGTTTAGGTAATCACAAAACAACATAACTTAAGTCATGACAATTATAAAAATTTCCTGTGTTGTATTGGAAACAGCTCACTTTGTCAGATGGCGTCTGTTTTGATTCAGTTGAAATGATGTTCTTTATCATGAACCGCTGCTCACAGCAATATTGGATTAGTGAAGTGAACTATATTGGTTTAAAATTACCTTGCAAATCCATCTCAGAGTGTGCATGTCCAGAACAACAGATCTAGTTTCCACATGATTGCTAAAAGAGTACCCCAGGGCTCTGTTTTGGGCCCTACTTTGTTTTCTGTTTGTCAATGATTTAGGAAAAGGCACAGCCAAATGACTGAATAGTTTAGTACTGAAAAGGCTACTTGGGTTGGCAACCAGCAACAGGTCATTATGGACCTTTCTGCAAGATTGTAAATTAGTTTTGAATACTCTGAAAACAAACTTCATGACTAATACAAAACAAGACACTACATGACTGTCCGTTGTTTCCATGCTTTTAAGGCTACTTAAACTATTAAATGCACAGTCTTTTTGTTAGCTGGGTTGTTAGATTTTTATTCTATACTTTTTCCTTTTATTTTAAATGCAACCATATATGTTCATTATTAAGTTCTCATAACTTTTGTCTTTCTTTTTCTGCAGTACATGGTGAATTTCATTTGTTAGCTTCAATCCTGCTCTGCCAAATTTCACAGCATGTCGGGTGCCTACGATGAGTCCGCCATGTTCGACGAGACCACAGACAGTTTCTGGGAGGTCAGGCTCAAAAATTTACTAATTCTGTAATATTATTATTCACATTATGTAGGTTAAATGTCTTATTCGTGCAGGAAACCACAGCCATGAAGCTCTGGTGGTTTGATTAGCTGCCAAACAAACTGTTAGCTGCTGTCACATGTTGTTGTATCATATTGACTAATTGACTTTTAATGCTGTGGAAGTATGTCATTCAGCCAAAGGGCAACCAAACATTATATTGAATAGTATGGTGTTAACATAGTATTAGAAGTAAAACTGTGTCATTGTTGATTTATCGGCTATACATTACAGCGCAGACTGTAGTAGGATCACATTCATTTTTTCCAGAGATATCGATGTTTAACAGATAATATATAAACCTTTCAAGACCGACTGACATGAGCTCTGAAATTATTACCACAAGTAAATGTGATTTTGACTTCATTTAAAAATATTAGTTTAAATGAATAAAATTCCAGGTCAAGAACTACACTAGCCATAATCCTGAGAGAGTTTTAAACTACTCATTTACATGTATAATATTTGAATATAATTAAGGATTCATTATTTTTATTATTATTATTACTATCCATCCATCCATCCATCCATCCATCTATCTATCGTTCTATCGATCATTCTATCCATCCATCCATCCATCCATCGTTCTATCATTCTATCTATTGTTTTATCGATCGTTCAATCCATCCATCCATCGTTCGATCATTCTATCTAATCGTTCTATCGATAGTTCAGTCCATCCATCCATTGTTTGTTTCATCCATCTATCTATCTATCTATCTATCGTTCTATCTATCGATTGTTCAATCATCCATCCATCCATCCATCTATCTATCTATTGTTCTATCGTTCTATCGTTCTATCTATCATTCTATCCATGGTTCTATCCATCGTTCTATCCATCGTTCTATCCATCCATCGTTCTATCGTTCTATCTATAGTTCTATCGAAACTCCATCCATCAATCCATCCGTTCTGTCTATCGATTGTTCAATCATCCATCCATCCATCCATCCATCCATCTATCTACCTACCTACCTATCTATCTATCTATCTATTGTTCTATCGTTCTATCTATCATTCTATCGATTGTTCTATCCATCATTCTATCCATCCATCCATCATCCATCCATTGTTCTATTGTTCTATCTATCGTTCTATCGATCGTTCAATCCATCCATCCATCCATCCATCCATCCATCCATCCATCCATCCATCGTTCAATCCATCCATCAATCCATCCATCCATTGTTTGTTCCATCCATCCACCATCCATCTGTCTATCGTTCTATCTATCGATTGTTCAATCATCCATCCATCCTTCAATCCATCCATCCATCCATCCATCGTTCAATCCATCCATCCATCCATCCATCCATTGTTTGTTCCATCCACCATCCATCTGTCTGTCTATCTATCTATCGTTCTATTGATTGTTCAATCCATCCATCCATCCATCCATCATTACATCCATCTATCTATCTATCTATCTATCTATCTATCTATCTATCTATCTATCTATCTATCTATCTATCTATCTATCGTTCCATCCATCCATCATCTATCTATCTGTCCATCTGTCTGATTAACGTCACTGGCAATCATGGGATGGGTATCATAAGCCCCTCATAAAATACATTACATCTATAACTTTTATCTTACATTAATATACTTTTTTTTATTTGTTTAAAATCAAAATTTGTAATATTAATTGGTTTAATTAATTAGATTCATGTGAAATACTTCTAGAGCCAAAGACACCGAAAAATGTGGATGGCGACTGTTTTCTATTGAATTATAGATAATTTAGCTCTAATGCTTTAGTAGTGCACTGTCCTTGACTTTACCTATGTTTCTCAGGTCGGGAACTACAAGCGTACAGTAAAGCGAATCGAGGATGGCCATCGACTCTGCAATGACATGATGAATTGCATACAGGAGCGTGCCAAGATCGAGAAGGCCTATGCCCAGCAGCTCACCGACTGGTCTAAGAGGTGGAGGCAGCTCGTGGAGAGAGGTGCTGAATGATTTATGATGTGGCCATAGAGAATGACGTTTATGCACATGAGAAACCCTTGAATACATTTAAAGTGACAACCTTGAAAGCAAACGTTGTGTTACTTCTCAATCTAAACAAGCTTCTCTTTCATCCTTGCATTCTAACTCAATCAATTTTAATGCGCTGTTTATTGCTGCTCGCAGGGCCGCAGTACGGTTCTGTGGAGAGAGCCTGGTTAGCTGTGATGACAGAAGCAGAAAAAGTGAGCGAGTTGCATCAAGAGGTGAAAAATAACCTGCTGAACGAGGACTTAGAGAAGGTGAAGAACTGGCAGAAAGATGCCTACCACAAACAAATGATGGGCGGATTCAAAGAAACCAAAGAGGCGGACGAGGGGTTCAGGAAAGCCCAGAAACCTTGGGCCAAAAAACTCAAAGAGGTGAGGCGACAGATCTTCTCTCACAAGTCTTTTTTTGGGACCCATTTCCAATTAATGATCGCAGATCTACATTCTTCTAAACGTGCACTGTCATTTTTCCACTTAAAAACATAAATATTACTTTCAAAAAATGATTTATAGAGAATATCAGCTTATTATTTGCACACCAATCAACCTGAAGTGAAATACCATAAATGCTGATGATTTAGAGGCAGCAAAACCTGGGCTACATTTGGAATATATATATATATATATATATATGAAAAAAAGATTAGATTAAAAAATGCCAAATAACCATATTTATTTCTTGAGATTATAATTGGTCACCATTTGGTGAATTAAACATGAGGTTATGTGACAGCTAGGTATAATGTGTTCTGTTTCACATACTATTTTTAAAAAATATAGTATGCAGCAAGCAGTACTCTACTATTCCATTCCAAATATAGCCATTAACAAGAATTGACTTAGTGCATGTTATATCTTGGCTGAAGAAATATCTTCATGTGAAACTACAAACAAATCATTGAATAATTCACTCAACTTGCTTATGTTCATCTTTAATTTTTCATGTTATCTTTAATTTGCAGTTGGAAACAGCAAAGAAAACATACCATATGGCCTGCAAGGAAGAAAAAATTGCATCTACAAGGGAGGCCAATAGCAAAGGAGAGGCGTCAGTCACATCAGATCAGCAAAAGAAACTCCAAGAGAAGGTGGACAAGTGCAAAAACGACGTTCAGAAGGTCAGCCAAGAAAACAATGCATGTTATGTACAACTTGCATTTTTCATAAACAAACCAAAAGTTGTTTATGTCATGTACATACAATTAAAGTCTATGGAACAACTCTAACATTCCTTTAAATTGTGTGCATGACATATATTATTGTCATTGTTTTTGTATTTTAGCAGTATCCAAAACAATTTTGATCTAGAATGCAGCTTATTTGTGGCCTGGTTTCTTCTGAAATTCATGTTGCACTTTATGTGAAATTTCTTTCGGTCATCTGTTAACAAAAAAAAAAAAAAAAAAATCTTTTCAAAGCCCACCACAATAGATGCAACAGACGGCAGCCAACAGAAATATCCTCAAGCAATTTCATCCGCTATTCATTACACCAGCAGGTCCGACTCCCCAGAGCTTGCTTTCATATTACTGCTCTGCCTTTGGACCACTTAATGGGAAACAACACAGGGGTGTTCAATAAATGGGCCTCGAACGCACTGTAGAGCCAATTCATTAGCCTTTAATCTAACCCAGCATCCATTATAAGCACTTAACCCAGAGTCCCAGTGGAATCAGCTGTGTCACAGTAGAACAATGGACAAGCTGGACATTTGAGTGACGGCTGTAGTTGCCTATAAAACCATCCCATATAATGATATTGTTCAATTAAGAAAATGTACACATGCTCTAACTTTACAACTCACATTTCACCCCTAAAAGAAAAAATATAGAGATATTTTGCATAAAGCAATCAAACCTGCTTCAAGAGTCATTAAGATGTTTGCATTTTGTTATTACTTTCATGACAATTAAGCTTGTTTCCGCCATGAAATAAAAAAATAAAAAAGGTAATTGTGACTTTTTATCTCACAATTCTTTTTTTCTCGCAATTGCAAAATATAAAGTCAGAATTGTGAGTTATAAAGTCAGAATTGCGAGTTGTAAACTCAGAATTGCGTGATATAAAGTCAGAATTGTGAGTTATAAACAATTCCGAGAAAAAAAAGTCAGAATTGCGAGTTTACATCACACAGTTCTGACTTTATAAGACACAATTGCGAGTTTATATCTCACAATTAACTCTCAATTTTTACTTTTTTTCTCAGAATTGCGAGTTATAACTCACAATTGTGAGAAAAAAAGTCATGATTGAGAATTATAAAGTCAGAATTACGAGATATAAACCCACAATTCTGAGAAAAAAAGTCGCAATTACCTTTTTAATTTTTTTTATTTAGTGGTGGAAACAAGCTTCTATATATTTCCCTCAGAAATGATAAATTACTTAAATGTGTCTGGACATTTAACTTTTGAGCTTATTTTTCTTTCATTTCTTTGAATAATGATTCTTAAATTACTATAATAGTTATTTTAATACACCATAATAAAATAAAAAAAATTTGTCATTCTTTTTTTTTTGTATTACGATAATGAGAATTTGGGGGAAATTGTCATAAAGTGAGCAAACATTATATACCTTAGTGGTCCCAAAAATAGTTTTATTTGTTATTAAATATATATTTACCTAAATTTCATTTTAAATTGATTGTGTCATTTTTTTTATTATTATTTAGTTTTTTGTTCTTTCAGTCCACTTATAATGCCATGGTTTTGTGTACCAAAGTCATTATTTAGTTTAACATGACCATTTTCCATCCTCTCTAATCCTTGAACAGGGCTAGAATTTAATAGGCTTTAATTTTAGAACTTTATGCAAATTCCCTTTGTTATGATTGGCTTACCTTTTTACATTTGCATAAATAAGACATCTCACATTATATGCAACAAGTCAGAGGATTTAAGATGTCATTTGTTTTGTGTTTCAGGCCAAAGAGAAATACGAGAAGACCCTTGATGAGCTCAGCAAGTGCACGCCGCCGTACATGGAGAACATGGAGGTTGCGTTCGACTTGTGCCAGCAGTTTGAGGAGAAGAGGCTGAACTTCCTCCGCGAGGTGCTTCTGGATGTCAAACGCCATCTTAACCTCACCGAGAGCCAAAGGTCAGCTTGAAATCACAGATCTGGTCTCCTAAGCCTGGTGGTCTGAAGCCTAGTTAATTTTATTAACATAATGCACACATAATTCACAGTATTTTTCTTTTTGGAAAACAGAACAAAAATATGTATGCTGGCCCATATACAATTTTCTCAAATTATAAGCTGTCAAGTGTGATAAGCCCTTCAATGTCCAGCCACTAACTTCCTACTGTATGTGAATAGGAAATGCATTAGCACATAAGAAAGAAAATTGCATTTACTAAAACAAGCATCAGTCTCTTATTAATCTCTATAATTCTAATTCTACAGCTATGCCGCAGTCTACCAGGAACTGGAGCGTACCATCACCTCAGCCAGTGCCCAAGAAGACCTCAAGTGGTTCAGCAGCGTCCACGGGCCCGGCATGCACATGAACTGGCCACAGTTTGAGGTAAAGTCCGTATGTGGGATCAGTGAGAATGCACAACAACACATATCTGGTGTTAGGACTGTTTATTTTATTTAACAGTTGCTGAGTATTTCTCATATAATTCACCTTGTCTCTAAATCAGGAGTTCAACCCAGAACTGAGCCACTCCATTAATAAGAAAGAGAAGGTGAAGAGGAACTATGATGGAGTCACGTTGACTCACATCACACATGGTGTAGAACACGGCACACCGAAGTCTGGAGACCGGGGCAGGTAAAGAGGTTTTTTGTGTTATTTAACCCTATAAAGTCTTCTGTATCATATTTGATACACACGTTTCTAATGCCTCTAAGTGATCAACATGTTCAAAATTTTGAAAAACCTGTTGCACACAATCTAATACATGCCCTCTATCATCTGATTGATAGTTTATACATTTATAGCAAGGAAAAATCTTTTTAGTATAATCGTAAAAACATCCTCCTTCAGGTCGTGGTCTTTTTGCTGTAAAATCTTGACTGATTTTTATAAAGTAAATGTAAGAATAATTTTCAGATTGTTATTAATATTTCAAGATGAACATTTACTGGACTAAACCAACTTAGGTTTACTTGATTATTCATTCATCCATTCACTTTTTTTTTTTAAATCATGCTAAAATGTGAGTATCAAATATGATACATCAGGCTTTTGAGGAATGTTTATTTGTTCATCTCTCAATCATAATATATTATACTATGGAGCTGTTGAATGCTTGAATCTGATTGGTTGATGAACGTTCTAAGGTGTGCAATTATTTTCAGGAAAACACACAGCTAAAGTAGTTCTAGGCAGGTCTTGACCGCAGTATATGTCTGTATCACTTCGCCAAATGATTTCAGTTATTTCAAAGAACCTTACAGCCTACAACAGCAAAAGAACCAAAACCCAAATAAATATAGTAAACAATAGGATAAAAACGACATTATTTCCATGCTTTTTTGTCACAAAATTAAGTTTTATTATGAAAGCACATACTCCCTCTCCCACTCAAACGCACACATACAGTACGGACACACACTCGCACAGAAACGTGTTGTCCACACTGCTCTGACGATTTTATCAGTAAAATAGTTTAGCAACTTAATAGCTACATGACATTTCTCACTAGCGAGGTAATAACGCCGCTGTTCTTGAAGCAGATAAACTTACAGTTTAGCTATTAGTAGAGACGCTGCTGCCGAACACTGTTGAGAGACGCACAGACTCAGGTAATTCACATGCTTAATCTCTGTCTCTCTCTCTCTCTCTCTCTCTCTAATAACTGCATAAAGGCCCGTTCACGCCAAGAACGATAACTATGATGATAACTATATTTGCGTCCACACCAACAAACGTTAACGGTCTGTTAATTCTAAGCTCACACACTGCGATTTTAAAGTGTGTATAGCATGTTTTTGCTGTTCTTGTTGCATTTACACGGCGTAAGAAATTTGTAAGAAATTTGTCCTTCACACAAGAGCGTTTTAAGGACAAAAACCTGACAAATATCTTAAAATACAACATCTGAACAATGTCTTGAAGTGTGGTAACCGTAGTATAAGCAGAATAATTGACTCAGGTTAGATTATTTTCTAATAATTCAACAGACCGGAGTCAGTTATTCCTTACGCATTGCATTATATGTTTTGCCCTCCAGAATTAAAACTACAGAGCTTTGTTCATAAAACTAAGCATTTAAATATCATCTTAATAAGACAAATCTGTTCTATGTGTGGACTCTTATGTTGTTTTTCCTTTGGTTTCCATGTTTCCTTCCGTGTTTTGTTTCTGTTCCCTTTGTTGCTAGTTGGTTTCTAAGGTTACTCATTGGTTAATTGATTATGTTCACCTGAGTCGTGTTTGGTTCCTCATTTAGCCATGTATTTAAGCCCTCGGTTTGGTTCTTCTCTTTGTCCTATATTGTCTTTGCATTAGTGAAGCTGTTACGTTGAGTGTTTCCTTCTGGATTGCCTTTGTTGTTGTAAGTAAAAGTATATCTGCTGCAACTTAGATCCTCTGCTCCTCTTCCCTTGCCTGCACTGTGCTGTTTGTGAATGTTCACCATTGTTGCTAACCCTAATCTCTGGAGAAATTAACCTGCGCTTCTCCCATCTGGTTGTCGTGTTCAGCGTAAGCAGTTACGAGAAGAACCAGCAGCGTTCTGCCGAGTGGTCTGATGACGAGCAGCCGCCTGCCGCCCGACCAGCCAGTGAATCTAACGGTGGTGAAAATCCATTCGATGAGGAGAGTAAAGGAGTGCGAGTGAAAGCGCTGTATGACTACGACGGCCAAGAACAAGACGAGCTCACGTTTAAAGCTGGTGAGAATCACATGACAGATGTTTTTGAGAGAAGTTTTTATGTTCACAAGGCTGCATTTCTTTGATCAAAAAACAGGAATATTGTGAAATATTGTAATTTAAAATAATTATTTTAAAATATATTTAAATAGAACATGTGATGTATTCCTGTGATGCAAATACTGTCACATGATCCTTCAGAAATCACTCTAATATGCTGATTTGCTGCTCAAGAAACATTTCTGATTATTATCAATGTTGAAAACAGTTGTGCTGCTTCATATTTTAGTGGAAACCATGATACATTATTTTCAGGATTCTTTGATTAATTGAAAGTTCAAAAGAACAGCATTTATTTGAAATAGAAATCTTTTGTAACATTATAAATGTCTTTACTGGCACTTTTGATCAATGTAATGCATCCTTGCTGAATAAAAGCATTTTTTTTTTTTTTTCAGGAAAAAAAAAGTTTTGAGCAGTAGTGTATATCATATGGTGGTTATGGCTCTGCTATAGCCTACAATTTATGTTTTAAAAATGTTTTTCAAACATTCCAGGGCTCGACATTAAGCCTTGTTATGTTTTTGTCCTTTGGACAAGTAAATCGATGACCTTGTTACAGTAAATACATTATCCATTATTTATGGAAGCTTGTTTCCGTCATGAAACAAAAAATAAAAAAGGTAATTGCGACTTTTTATCTCACAATTCTGACTTTTTTTTCTCAGAATTGCTTGATATAAAGTCAGAATTGTGAGAAAACACGCAATTCTGACTTCATATCTCGCAATTCTGACTTTATAACACGCAATTCTGACTTTATAACACGCAATTCTGACTTTATATCACGCAATTCTGACTTTATATCACGCAATTGTGAGGAAAAAAACAGAAATCATTCTCGTCTGAGAATTTTTTGGTGTCTGAAGTTTCGGTGCTTCCCAGGTTATTTTTTTATTTTTCATTTTAATCAGACTACTTAGCCGGTCGGGCAAGGAAAATCCTCTTTCGCTGGCCCTTTCAAAAAAAATCCACTTTCGAGCCCTCGAGTTGTCGAGCCCTGCGTTTCATTTCGGTTGTGAGAATCTTAAACTGTACCTGTTTTCTTACTGTGAATAGAATGTTGTTTAAACGTTCTAACAATGTTGATTTCGAATATTCAGATAGTGAGTATTGAATATGTAAGGATAAAGTACATTTAGCTGTTTATTATAATGGCCATTTCACTGTTCGCTTACCAAACAGATAAATAAATGGACATTAAATATTGAGTTTAAAACTTATTACGCTACTGGAACATATTTAATGATGCGACTTGCATCTTTAAAAGTGCATACTTTAGCATTTTATCAGCTCGTATTAACTGTTGATCAACATGTTTTCCCAGGAGATGAGCTGACCAAACTGGAAGATGAGGACGAGCAGGGTTGGTGCAAAGGCCGGTTGGACAGCGGTCGGCTAGGCTTGTACCCGGCTAACTATGTGGAGACCATTTAGTTGCCTCATGCGGTGAAGAAGGCCTTAAAGACTTTACCCCACACTGCTCGAATGCGAGATTCCGGAGAAACTATTTCCTTGCCTGATTGACTTGCTGAAAAGCTTTACTTAGCATTTCTTTAATACCGTAACGAAAACCTACAGCATCCAAAACACATATCGAATCCCAGCGAGAGCAGGGAATGATTCTGTGCGTCTATATAGCCATGTTCAGTATGAGTTATTGTGCTGCTGACATGTGTTTGCGTATGGTCTCCTGTAACAATATTAATGTACTGACGTCCATGAAGCCTAGCATAGCAAGAATCGGCTATGCAATATGTACACTAGACTTTATTTTGAAGTGAAGTGTTCTGTGTTGAACCTAGTGAACTTGAAACAGCATTTCGCTTACATAATCTGACGTATTTATGTGTGAAATAACAACATATTCAATAAGAACAAATTTAGGGCGGGGCTTGATTTAATGCTAATTGGATTATGAAAAGTGGGCGTTACCATAATGGATTGAAGGGGAGGGGTTTAAAATTTAAAGGGTTTGGTGACATCATTCAACAAGGAGAGAGAATGTAGAGGTGGAGCATTTTAAAACGTATTATTCTTGATAAATTGTGTACAAGACCAGAAATATGTGTTAACAAAGTAAATAGGGTCAGTTTTGAATACATGTTGGCTTTAATGCGAGATGCGTCAGGATTTTTGTCCTTTTTTTTTTTTTTTTTCATCTAAGTGCAAATTATGCCTCAAAACACATTAAATGCACATTTCCATGTTTTTCTTCTCATTTTTTTTAATCTTTAGTTTTTCCAGCCATTTTTAGAACCTGCAAAGAGCCTGTGAACAAATTGTAAGCTTTTACTTTAAAGAGGAGTGAAACTTTTTTTTTTTTTTTTAAATATCCTGATTCTAAAGGATTGCTAATGGAATTTTTGTCTTAATTTGGAATAAATCCAGAATGAATCAGAACTGAAATTCTAAAAGAAAAAGAAGTTTAGTTTATCTAGTGCATTATATATATATATATATATTTTTTTTTTTTTTTTTACTTTTTTTTTATTTTTTTTTTTATTAAATCATTATAAAAAAAATAATTAGTTATGATTTCATGACCATTGAACTGTGTGGTTCACAGTGATATCTGGGCACATGCTATTGAAAAGTATGTTCAAATGCTTTTAAGTATTTCTTTTGCCTTTTTGTCTCTTTATGTAAATGGAAATGTCTTTTAACATGCGATCCATAACTTATGTAGCACAACAATAATTTAATTTGTCATTTGTTTTTAACACTGTAGCGTTGTTTTTAGTGTGGGAGCTCACTCGGGCTCAGCTGTAATGGATTATGTCTTTAAGAGCAGGATGGAGGAGGTGATGTGTGTGTGTGTATATACTGTATGTTTAGACTGGGCTGATGTGTTCTACTCTTCATGTCAGTGTAGTAACTGTTCCAATCAAGTTCACAATAAAAATTATTACAAAGCTTTGGGTCACCACTAGAGGTCAGCATTGCAGAATACCTTTACTATACTGTTTAAAGTGCCCAATAATATCTAGTAAATCGATCATATTTCACCCCAAAATCAGTAGATAAAAAGCAGTAATAATTAAGATTTTGAGATTTTTTTCATTACTATTTCTTACATAAAAATTATAATAATAATAAAAAAAAAAGTATTAGAATAAAATTTTAATAAAAATATTCTTTTTTTTTGTTTTGTTTAATTTGCATCTGAAAGGGGAAAAAATATTAAAAGTAAAATATATGGATGCATTTTGGTAAAGAGAATGTGTTTGTGGCCATTTTTTTTTTTTTTTTTTTTTTGTGAGATTCACCCGTACCCTTTTAGAAAACAAATTAAAAATATCATGGTACATGTTAAGTATTCAATTCTATAATGATAAAATTATGATTAAACACTTACAAAAGAACAAGTGAAATATACAGGAGACAGCCAAATGAAAAAGGAATATTTAATAAAGAAGCTGAGGCAAAATTCATGAGGAAAAAACAACTGAATGTACATGAAAAATTGCTTTTCAGCTCTGATATAGTTATAACAGTACGGATAATATTTCGTAACAACTGTTATCTAATGACTCTTCGAGATTAGAGTTCACAATAGAGATTTACAAAAATACAAAAGCCACAATAGAAACCAAACCTCCCTCGGGCTCAAAATGACTTTCTCTCTCAAACTCGGACTTCCTGACTTAAACGTGTGTCAATTAACCGTTACAGCACACGTGACACATGCGGTATAAGAAAATACGCGGGCCGTCGGTAAGCCCTCGTTTGCATCAGTATAAAGCCTGACGCGATCACGGAGGTGTGTACAAAGCTGGCCGATTATTGAAGAAAGTGGAGAAAGTTCACATGGACAGACTTGAAAGGTTTGCAGTGCAATTAATCAGAAACCAGAAAAAAGGGGATGTTTGTTGGGTGGCAGGCAGAGATTAACGCGAACTCGTGGCCTTTCCACTGCAAATCATGGGCAGGGAAATGAAGGTTTGCTTAGAGACACGCTGGCAGATTCACACGGTGATTCACAGGCAGACCTTGCGAGTAACCTGTAACATACTTTAAAGAATATAGGCTACTAAATCTCTCTTATTTTAATATTAGTGCTAAACATCATCATTTATTCTTGAAGTAACAGGAAGTAGCAGTGCAGAGCTGATACCACGTTTGAGGCAAGACATTACAGGCAAAAGCACAGGTCAATTTTGAGATGTTGGGCTGTTTTGCTTACATAACATGTTTTCTTTCAGACTAGTGGAAAGAAAACATTCAGAATACACATTTAAGTGTTTATTTTATATGTAGATTTCAATTACAAAACAAAGGCTGAGTTTTTTTCTCCTCAGAAATCTACGGAAGCTTGTTTAGGCCACGTACTAGTAGAAAATTTTTAAAGATAATTGCGATTTTTTAATCTAGCAATTATGACTTTTGTCTCGTAATTGGGAGTTTATATCTAAACTCCCAATTGCGTGTTATAAAGTCAGAATTGCGCAATATAGACCTTATGTAGCTCCGCCCCTTTTCAGCGCTTCGCTCGTTTTCTTTTGACTTCCGGTTTGTATTTCCACAGCGATCTTATGTATTTATGAATGAACTGATCGTTTTAAAATCTTCCCGGTCTACTGACATTTGTTAAGACATCTGCTTTAAACATACAATGCTCATAATAACTTTTGTTAACTCTACAAGTAAATTTACTCCACCAGTTAGTTATTCTTTGACAGCAATACTATATACAGAGCTACCGCAAAAACGGAAGTTCAAAGACAATATTATAAAGATGGCGGCGCACTTGTTTCTCTGGCGAATAAGGTCTATAAACAGGCAATTTTGAGGAAAAAGTAATAATCGCGCGTTTCTATCTTGCAATTTTTACTTTATAACTCGCAATTGCGAGTTTATATCACGCAGTTCTGAGGAAAAACTTTAGTTTAGGGTCATATTCTCACTGTTAACTACGACTTTTGCCTTAATAAACTCTTAATTACTGCTTAATAATAGTTAGTAAGGTAGTCGTTAAGTTTAGGTAGGCTATTGGGTAGGATTAAAGGGATAGTTCACCCAAAAATGAAAATTCTGTCATCATTTACTCCCCTTCAAGTCGTTTCAAACCTGTATAAATTTCTTTGTTCTGCTGTACACAAAGGAAGATATTCGGAAGAACGTTTGTAACCAAGCAGATCTCGCCCCCCATTGACTACCATAGTGGGAAAAAACATACTATGGTAGTCAATGGGGGGCGAGATCTGCTTGGCTACAAACGTTCTTCCGAATATCTTCCTTTGTGTATTTAAATTTATACAGGTTTGGAACAACTCGAGGGCAGTAAATGATGACAGAATTTTCGTTTTTGGGTGAACTATCCCTTTAAGGGATGTAGAATATGGTCATGAAGAATAAGACATTAATATGTGCTTTATAAGTACTAATAAACAGCCAATATCCTAGTAATATGCATGCTGATACGGAACTAGTTAATAGTGAGAATTGGACCCTAAACTAAAGTGTCACCAAAGTCTGAATTGTGAGATGTAGAACAAAAATTTCGCAATTAGCTTTTTAATTTTTTATTCAGTAGCGGAAACAAGCTTCCATAGAAATCTTTACTTTAGTATCACTTACATACTCCAAAGTTTACAGTTTTATTCCTATCTATATTCTAAAGATTTTTACAGAGGGGTTTGTTGTAGAGATGCACCGATATATCAGGCAATAATCGGCCGATAAAAGCAAATTTTCACATTATCGGTTATCGACCGATAGTTTAAAAACAGCTGATAGTCAGGGCCGATATATCCTTTCAATCAAAAAAGGACAGGAAAATGCACTGAATTTGTACTTTGTGTAAAGAAAATGCTAAGAAACCAGTTTGAAACCAATTAATAACATTCAGGAAGAAATATAAATAATGTGTTTGTTTATAATTATACCAGTTACTCTGAAACAAGTTGATGAAATGGAGAGAATAAAGTTTTTATTTGCATTTCTTTCAAAATATAATTATTAATTATTAATTATAATGAAATTATCATTAACTTAAAAGAAGGTAGGCTATAAAAGGCAGAACCCCCAAACTATCGGTATCGTTATCGACAGATATCACTCTGAATAATCGGCTATCGGTGGAGAAATTTAGCATCGGTGCATCTCTAGTTTGTTCATATATCATTTGCTTGATTTATATGACATTGTATTCCTAAAAACATGGTGACTTTATTTTTCTGGCTGTTGACAGTTTTTCCTGATTTATGGATTGATAAAAAGAGATCCAAAAAACCCTTTGTAAAAACCTTTAACTCTAATATGTCAACAAAATCAAACAACCATTTTTGAGCCATGGCTTTCTCCAATGTACAGGTTTTTGTTCTGGAAATTTATGCAAATTAGTGCATATTTCATTAGATAATGCATCATTTGCATATTGCATAAACAAAACATTTCAGAAAACTGTACTGTCATTAATTATCTATTAGTTCACCTCTAGTTTCTCGCTTTAATGGTACATTTAAAATGTTAAACAGACACACAAGTGTTTTTAAAAGAGTGCAAGTTTATATTGGACGTTTCCAAGCACAATTCTATTTTATACTTAGAAAAAGATTTAACTTCCTTACATTTTTCTTGGTTTCGCTGGTGTGCGAAACCCAGAAATAGTCTCCAAAATAAAGCAAGAAATGTGTAGGAGGGTTTGTCAGTTCATAAAGTTCTGAGTTCACTATCTCTCTTATACTGGATGGACAAACTGATAGACGAGTCTTTGAGAGACATCTGGCTTCCGGATGATGCCCTTTTTATAGTACTGCCGAATAGAGCGGCTGAGTTTATCATAGTTCATAGCCGGACGGTTCTTCCTCAAACCCCAGAGACGTGCCACGTGAGCAGAATCTTCGATTTTGAAGATCCCTGTGAAGACACAGATCCAAAAGAATGGCATTAGGTAAGTAACTTAACTAACAAACCAAATAGTAGTATTAAAAATAAAAGTTTCAAAAGTTTTTGCGGTGATGCTATACAAGAAACAGTTCGGGTTTCTTCAAATAGCCTTACAGTGAGCAGTTCCATTTCTTCTTAGTGTGAAGAACACTTCTGAATGTTTTGTGCAGTGAAAAGATTCATTGGATGTTAAAGGTTCTTCATGAAACTATTGATGCCAAATAAAGGGATAGTTCACCCAAAAATGAAAATTATTCCATGATTTACTCCCCCTTAAGCCATCCTAGGTGTATATGACTATCTTCTCTCAGACGAACACAATCAGAGATATATTTAAAAATATCCTGGCTCTTCTAAGCTTTATAATGGTAGTTAACGGGGGGCTTGTTTTGAAGCCCAAAAAGTGCATCCATCCATCATAAAAAATAATCCATACGGCTCCAGGGGGTTAGTAAAGGCCTTCTGAAACGAAACGATGGGTTTTTGTAAGACAAAAATATCCATATTTAAAACTTCATAAATCAAAATAACTAGCTTCCGGCAGACGGCCATACGCATCGATTTGCGGCGGAAGAGTGACCTCTGACCCGACGCATGACGTAATGACAAACGCGGAAGCGCAGAGGATAGAGCAAAACAAAACACTGGTCAGGAATTAGAAGTCTAAAACGATCATTTTTAAAGAGAAAGGGAGTTAACTTTTGTGGCACAAGTTGACTTGTGCAGTATGTGTACGGTCGTCTGCCGGAAGCTAGTTATTTTACTTTATAAAGTTTTAAATATGGATATTTTTTCTTAGCAAAAACCCATCGCTTCTCTTCAGAAGGCCTTTACTAACCCCCTGGAGCCGTATGGATTATATTTATAATGGATGGATGCATTTATTTTGGGCTTCAAAACACGCCTTCTGTTCACTCCCATAATAAAGCTTGGAAGAGCCAGGATATTTTTAAATATATCTCTGATTGTGTTCATATGAAAGAAGATAGTCATATACACCTAGGATGGCATGAGTAAATTATTGGATAATTTTCATTTTTGGGTGAACTATTCCTTTAAGAATCTTTAATTTTAAGACTGTAGCATGGTATTCTTGAAAATAGTACCATGGTTTAAAGCATTGTGGTAACCATTCAAAAAGTCCCTTTTTACTGACCCATCATCAGCATCCAAGACTGACCATTATTCTTTGGCCATTAAGAGCTGCCTGAGTAATGTCCTCACCTTTGTCTTTATTCAGCCAGCGGATGCATCGTCCGTAATTGTGAGGTTTGAGGAGAAGTTCTCTGAGGAACTGCCACAGGTGGATCGGCTGACCAGAACAAGACGAATCTGCTTCTGACCACAGCTCTTCACCTTCTGTGAGAAACACACACACAGACGTGGTCACCGGGAGTTTGCCAAGTAAGACGTTCCATTTTGATTGTTTTGAAAAATGTAGTCCTAATCCTATCCTTACCCCTAAACCTATCCCTACCCATAACTTATCCGTAATATCGGATAGAAATGATAGGTGAATAACACTGATGCAGAAGCACCTAACCTTGGTTGTAAGTCTAAATTTGACCAAAACTTGTCCCTCAAATCTGATTGGTTGATTGGAATGTTCGAGGATCAACAAAGACGTTGATCCAGGCATATGTTGTACTTGGTGAACTGTGATTTTGCCAAGCAAGTTTTTGTAAACAATACATTATCGTCTCCGTGTAAACTACAAAAACGTGAATTTGTGAAAACGGTGATGTCATGCACGTGTATTACATGTTAAGTCTATAGGCACGTAGTGTTTCTTTACAAAGTGACATCGCCATCTACTGGCCTGGCAGTAGAATACAGCTTTTTTAGTCGTTTTCGCAGATCCGTGTGAACAGGGATCGAGTTTGATTTTGACATTGTTGTCGTCTGTACGTGAAAAGGAAAAACTTTTCCATTTTTAGTACATGGTTGTAGTGTAAACGTGCCCTGAGTTTTAGTTAAAAATAACAACACTGCCATGGAAATAACATGGTATGTGAATATTGTAAGCAGCATCAGTACCTTGATATTGCTAGAGTATTTGTAAAAGTAGTGCAATTTAACTTGCAGTGAAAATTCTGTATTGAAAATGTCTATTGATGATCTGATCTGGACAGATTAATCATTACATGGCAATGACAACTCTCTGCTGTCCTTTTCCGGTCTGTCCATTGTAGATTTGTAAGTGAATGCCATGGTATTTTTCTGTACTTAGTATCATCTGTGTAGTTTACTGTGACGTACCTCTCATCCTGGTCTCTCCACCTGTACATCTTTCCTTCATCCAGGCAGCTGAATTCAAAAAGAAGCGAGAAATACAGCATGAATACACACACATGCAAGCATCCAAGATGCCTCATACAATACAATTTCTGAATTTAAAATACAGTTTCAAACAGGATGCAAACTTAGATGTAAATGTGAATATAAGCAAGTGGAATTAAAATGGAATGGAAAGAAAGCTGCTACAAGTGGTTTTTAATGATAAATAGTCATTTTTCATTACGAGTTACCTGTAAATATGTTACATTAATAAACTATGTTAATTGTTTTGACAGTATTTTGTAACTTAAAGAAATGGGTCTTAAAATGGATTCTACATATAAGCGAATAAATATGTATTATTAGTCAAAATGATTAACATTATTATTATTAACATCTTTAACTTCCTTTTATTTTTTCGGTAACGCTTTACAATAAGGTTCATTTGTTAACATTAGTTAATGTATTAGGTAACATGAACTAACAATGAGCAATACATTTGTTACAGTATTAATCTTTGTTAATGTTAGTTAATACAAATACAGTGATTCTAGTTTGATTCATAGTTTGTTCATGTTAGTTCACAGTGCATTAACTAATGTTAACAAATACAACTTTTGACTTTAATAATGTATTAGTAAATGATGAAATTAATATTAGCTAACATTAATAAATGCTGTAGAAGTATTCTTAGTTCATGTTAATGTTTTAAAACATTTTTTATTTTAGCTTTTTTTTTAATTTAATGAAATTGAACAGTTTTAGTTAACAGTAACAACACTGTCACTGTATTGTGTTTCAATATTATAGTGTAGAAAGTTTCACTTCCTGCCATTCAAATTCCAATTCAACTTCCTGTAGGGACAATTTTATTCAAATTCACATAGACGAATCGAAAGGGAGTGAATTTTCGCATTCTGAATTTTCACAACCCTGAATTCAAACAGTTCTTTGCATGCAGTACTTCATCGTTGACTTAGTACACGCATACTGATCCGAATATTTCACCTGATTTCCATATATCCAGATGTGCGTGTAACGTTTCACTGCACTGTGGCGAACGCTGTCGGAAGTCTTCCTCACTCATGGAACATAAATCTTTCCCATCCAGATCTTGGAAGGCCTTTCCCACCTGCGGAAGCCTGTAGAGATGCTCCGTCCATAATAGCCACTTCTGAACGTTCCCACAATTCCACTCCATCGGGTCTGAAAGATCAAATCAGATCAGATAAGTCACTCATGATCGGTCTGGAGCGCCCAACCACCTCTGACAAAGCACACTGTTGGGATTCAGAGCTGTTTGGACAGACTCCAGAATGTTTTGAAACGTCTTAAAGAGAGTTAGTGAAGGAAAGCGACATTCAGAAGAGCAAACAGTGGGGATGGGTGTTTGCGCAAGGTGGTGTGACTTTATAAAGATGCAAAATTTTAAGTGATACCACAAATTGCGTGAGCGCATTCATAAAATAAGGATAAATCAATAGCAGTATGACATATCACTGATAATTAAAGCCAATTAAAAGCTATTTTTAATATACATCGCTATTAAAAAACAATATCTGCAAGACCTATTTGATTGTTTGCTTTCTCATTATTGTTATACGGGAGGGGTTTGAATGTCCTTAAGGAAAGTTAGTGCAACAAAGCTCTCAGCACATTAGTGAAACTCCGGAGGATTAGGCAGATCCTGGTGGAGATACTTTCAGCTGCCTTCAGGGGTGGTTCAGTCAAAGACCTTTTCTAACAGTTTCATTATGAATGTTTGCACGGCTCAATCATAACCCAGAGCTGCCTGTCACTCACATTGAACATGAGTGATGAATGGTGTGTTGTTCATTTGAATAAGTGTCATGAAAATATCAGCATGTTATGTTTTAATGCCGCACCTGTGAATAAGATGCGTCATAGCTGTATTACGGTATTTCATGTGGAAGTATTTTTAGGCGATACGTAGGTTGTTTGCTAAATTTGGAAATTGAAACATTTCGCATATATATTTTACCTTAATATATTAATACCTGTATACTATATACTTATAACTATATATAAATAAATATATGTGAACTTCATCATATCTTTGTTATTAATATAACTAATATAGCTGCTCTACTTGAAAATACCCCTTTATTCTATATGGCCCTAATCTGAATCTAATAATCTGAATTTGGGAGATTACTGTCTAAGATCTTGTCTAAGTTTTTGCATAAATATCAGACCTTAATTTGTTTCTGTACTATTTTATGATTGGGTTAATATGCATAAAAAGTCACATTCTGTGTTTAATCTGTTTAATTACAGTATACTTCTTTTTGAAACTGAGTATCATATGTTTTTCTTGGATGCTTTATTTAACAGCTTTATTGCAACATGCATAAAATCATAATCTGAATCGAATCGTAATTTCATCTAAATTCCGTGTTCACACCTGTTTCTAACTGTAAACTGAATGTAATTGACTATACCAGTGTAAATGTGTGACTGTCCACATGGTACTCTCGCTTAAACGTCTTTAAGTTAAGGCATATTTAACATAAACATTAAACACATTAAATGCGTAGAGTGAAAATTTTGAAAGCAAGACATTAATACAGTTTTGTACACATTTTCCAATGTTGCACCAAAAAGATATTTATATATTTTATATATTTCTTTTTCTTTTATTCTATTTTTAAAATCTAAATAATATAAATATTTTCTTTCAAAAATACACATATATTTCTTTATTTTTTATTAATAAAAATATATTTTAATATTTAAAAAAAAATCTATTTTCTTTTGAAAAAAAAAACATATATCTTTATTTTTTAGTGAATATAAGAATTAATATTTATATAATATAATGTATATATAATTTTATATATAAGAACATATTAATATTATTTAACATAATAATGTTATTTAAATATTAAATTTGTTAATTTTAATTAATAAATATTTAATTAAATATATATAAAATACACATATTTTTTTAATTTTTAATTAATAACAAATATATTTTAAACACAATTTATTATATTAAACACAATTTCTATTTTCTTTTAAAAAATACATATATATTTCTTTATTTTTAATTAATAAAATAATATTTTAATATTTAAATTATATATATATATATATATATATAAAGAACATATCAATATTATGTAAATATTAAAAGTAATTTTAATTAATATTTAATTTAATTAATTATTAATAATTGTATTCATTTTTAATAATTTCTTTTTGTTATTTATATATTTAATAAAAAATTATTTTAATATTTAAACAATATTTATATGTTCTTATAATATAATAATATACACATAATTTCTTTCTTTTTTTATTGGAATGATTCTGCAGCTTCATTAACCAACATAAAAGTCTGTATTATCTCACCTGGTGTGATGTTGAGAAGTTTACAAGCTGTTTCAATGTCCTTCAGAACTTCTCCCACTACCAGACTCTGCACCTGTTCTAAAGATCTCTCCTCCACCTGTTCTTCCAGGGTGGGAGACAGCGGTGAGGCTCCCAGCCCGGGGCTGTCGATCACAGGGCACTGCTCCGGTTCCTGACACGGCTCCAGTCTGGACCCGCCACCCGCAGACGTGGACGAATCTGACACCCTGACCAGCCAGGCGGCGTCCTCGGTGAACAGCATATCGAAGCAGGACAGATAGAGTCCCGGATGGCCTCGGTCCGAGCCGTCAAGACGGGGTTTGTGTTCAACCATCTCTGAAGTCTGCACTATGCCATCTTCTCGCTTGAGAAGGGCCAGCGAGCTCTCGGTGAAGCCTGTGGAGCGTGGTGGCTGAAGAACAGTGCTGTCTGTCTGGATTCGGACTGGACTGGCCATTGTTTCCTGCAGAAGTTAAAGAGAAGAAACTTTAAATGAAACCATACACCTCGATATTATCCAATACTATCAGTTTATAATGCGTAAAAGAGCTGACGTATACCAGAACGCTCAGCAAACTGCTGGGTCTTGAGCGTTTTGGTGTTCCATAGCCAACCAACCTATCCTATCCAAAGAAATCACTGAGTCTAGGTGATGCTGTTTCTGTTTTTAAGGGTTTCAGGACGAATGGGAATGAATGAAGAAAGTCAGTGCAGCATGGGGGAAGCAAACTGGATTTGACTGAGTCACTTACTCATGGGTCACTTGTACAGAATGACGGGTGACACTGAAGCAAAGCAGCGGTTTGGAGGACTGCTTTCAAGGTGCCGTCCCCGCTCTCCTGTCTCCTGTGTCAGCATGAGTTTTTAATCAAATTGCAAAGAGGAAAAGACACAATGCACAATGCATTCTGGGTAATATTATTAAACGTTTTCGAGAAAGTAACCTATAGGCTACTCTCTCGAAAATGACAAATATTACCCAGAATACATTGTTTTTACAGTATATTACTTCTGTATATTACAATGCATTCTGGGTAATATTATTTGTTGTTTTTGAGAAAGTAGCCTATAGGCCTCTTTTCTTAAAACAACAAATATTACCCAGAATGCATTGTTTTTATGGTATATTACTGTTTCAATGGAAAACAGTATTTTACTGAGTAAATTTGTTTCGTTTTTTTGCAGTCATATATATATATATATCAGTTTATTTACAGTCTCACACACACACACACACATATATATATATATATATATATATATATATATATATATATATAAACCAGTGTTGACTGGATAATTAAAACTATTGATAATAATAAAAAAGATTATATAAGATATGAATATAAATAGTAAATGCAAAACTTAAACTTAAAGAACTTAGGCAACTAACTCAAATAAGTTTAAGTTGAAGTATAAAATGACTGAAAAAACTGAAATTAAAAATTAATTAAAACTAAATAGAAATGTTAAAAAAAACAAACTAATAAAAATAGCAAATGCACATAACAAAATTACTAAAACTTCAACTGAAATTAAAAAAATTGGAAATATACAAATACAAGCTAAAATATTAAAAATAAAATAATCAAAAATTAATAAATAATATATAAATAACACTAATATAAACTACATTTTTACATTTTCTGAAGAAAATATGAGTGTTGTGGATGCTTGTCCTTAATACACTGAAAAAATATATATATTTTTCCTAAAAATATATGTTGTTCTTTGAATAAAGGCTGTGTAACATTAAAATCTGGCCTAGGGCATCTAAGAACCTGTACTCTGAGGAATGCAAAAAAGCTGTAAAATATTCCCAGTGACAGAAACAAGGAACTTCATGAATCATGAAGGTCTTGTGAGGGCCTCCACATTACATGAAGAACACTGCAGGCAGCCAGTGAGGTGCTGTCGGAACGAACAAAGCGTGACTTAATGTGCTGACACGGGTCAAGTGAGTACAACTGTAATTTAAACATGCTAAATGTTAAATGTCATAGTTGCATTTGTAAAAGTACAGATGGTTCACAAGTATTTTCAAGTATGCATAAAGATTTGGCAACACTTTATTTTGATGGTCCACTTTAGACATTCTACTAACTATAAATAACTTTGCAATGAGATTTTAGGTTAAGGTTAGGTATCAGTAGACTGTTTGCTTAATATCTGCAACTTTATTTTGATGCTCCACTAACAGACATTCTACTGACTGTAAGTAACTTTGCAACTACTAATCTGACTGCTAAAACTTAACCCTAACAGTCTACTATACTCTAATGAGAATTAGATGACATGTAGTTGCAAAGTTAGTTAGTAGAAGTTTAAAGTGGACCATCAAACTTAAAGTGTACCTGAGGATTTTCTCTGCTCTTAAAGAGATAGTTCACCTTAAAATAAAAATTCTGTCATCATTTCAAAATCAAACATTCTTTTTTTTGATTTTGTGTTTTGCAGGAGAAAGAGTCATACAGGTTTGGAATGGCATGAGGGTGAGTAAAAAAATTTTTTTCAACATTTAGTGGAATTTTCCCTTTAATGTGGATACTGCGAGTTCAGGTCCAGTCTGTGTCATTTCCCCTTTTCGCCACAAAAAAAATCTTCCAGCAACCACATTTCTGATTTCTGTATCCATCCTGCATTGCCATTTTCCTCCTTGCACTGTTTGCTTGCCATAAATGCTTCTTATATAGATCCTGTGAGGGTATTTGTTGGACAGCCTCCTCTCTTCATCCCATAAGTAAATATGCGCCCATAATCGTTTGATTTAAAGTTCACGGCACAGATGGAGAATAAGACGCATTTGTAGGTAATCAGTTGTCATTAGAGCGTATGTCTACAGGACATTCCCTATCTGCCACATGTTCTCGGACAACCTCCGTTTGTTTGGACACGCCACTGCCGTCATTCATAAAATTGTGAGATTGCTCCACACCCAGCAATAGCAGAGGAAATGAGGTATAAAATGAAAACAATCAGTTTTAAAGGATGGATTATAGTGGCTTTAATCTTTTATTGTGTCTTTCAGTTGACGTTTTAATCATTTTTTAAAGTTTTTAAAAGTCAGATTTTCCAGAATTCCACTTTGTCAATATTTTTGGGTAACACTTTACAGTAAGGTCCCATTAACATTAGTTAAAACATTGACTAACAACAACTAATTATGAGCAATATGTTTGTTACAGTATTTATTCATTTTTTGTTAATGTTAATTAATAAAAAGCTTAGTTTGGCTTAGCTCATGTGCATTATACTGTATAATAATATTGGTACAACAGATACAAATTTTGATTTTAATAATGTAGTAGTAAATGTAATTAACATGAATAACATGTAGTTCATAATGTTAACTAATGGAAACTTACTGTAAAGTGTTACCAATGATTGTTATTATTTATTTTATACTTCAATTAGAAATCATCTGCTATTTGTGTACAGTTTATACTTTTTTTACCTACTCGCCATCATTAACATCATGTCAAGTATTGAAAACAATTGAGTCTTTCTAAAATAAGTATATCTGTTTTCATAAAAAATAAGATGGACATGTTCTATAGCAATACAGATCGTTTCAAAGCAGCTTTACTGTAATAAGCAGGAAAGTAATGATCAATGATGCAAACAGAGATTAATTCTGCTGTAAAGCAGCTCTAAAAAGACAACAGTGTCATTGTTCGGCTGAAGTCAGTTCAGTGTTGATTCAGTTTGGTTCAATGACTGTGTAAAGTTCATCCGTTATGAAATGAGTTTATAAAGTAGCTCTGGAGAAAGCAGTGAAGTCATCATCCAGCTCAATTCAGTTCTAATCTGAAATATTATTAGATCAGATCTTTATTCCAGGACATATTATTATTGTTTTAACAAAAATAGTTTGAAGGCGTTTCATTTATCAAGATTTTAAATAGTAAAAATTGTCAAAACTGCGCTGCTGCTGCATGTGTCACGTTGGACACAGCGATAGAATGGCAGAGGGTCAGAGGTCAAACCATTTGTCTCTCGCTTTTTCACTTCTCCGTATGCAAAGACAAACGGAGGCCCCGGACCGTGTCTTTGAAGCTGTCCTGGAGTAAACCCTAAAGGAAATGAAGTTATCCTTCCTGGAATCCCTGTTCTCATCTCCAAACTCCTGCTGCTTTCACATCCCCCTCCCTCTCTTCTCCGAAGAAAATGATGGAGCGTGATTTTGCGGCCGGCTTAGTTTCAAGTCTGTAACCTAGTGTCCACTCTTGCTCGCAACAGCTTGCAATAAGCCCATTAGACAGGCACATTTAGTCATATTGACTCTGGCCAGCAGAGAAAAAGCAGCGGTGAGGAGATGCAAACACACTCCCCAGGCACGGGATTAAACCCGTGACTGATCCTTAAATGAGTTTGGTTAAAGACTCGAAAATTCATTTTGGAAGGGTTAAGAGCTGCTCCATTTGCCAGGTCAGCAGCATTCAGTGCTAAATAACGACTGTTTATCAGCAGGGTGCGAATTACACAATAGCCTTCAGGGGGGTCAGAGAGATGAGGGGGTTTTATATATATATATATATATATTACACCTACTGTTATAGTAATGAATACAACTTTCGCGCTCCTGTTTCAGTGTTGTTAAATTGTGGATATTTTCAACAAAAAGTTTGCTTCGTACATTCAGTTTAACAGCATTAAAGAGGGCAAATGTTATCATTCAACTGAACTGTGTATATGCATTTTAAACACATTATGTTCTTCATCAATGCAATAAATGCACGTCCCATAATGCATAACCTATCAAGCCTTCTTTAGGGGGGGGGTCAACCCATCCCCTGACCCGTAATTCGCACCATTTATCGGCGTCTCACACCAGAAGACACAAGACTGGCTCTTCCCAGCAGTTACATTACTATACTTGTGCTTTATTTATAGTGATTAATTTATGCATGGTACACTACTTTAAAAAACATAAATAAATCATAATAAATAGAGGTAAATTCCCTACTATATATATATAGTTCAGTATTGAGAATTTGGGAGGAAAAAAGTTTTAATAAAAAAGCAAAAATAAATAGAATCAATAAATAAAACAGGTTTTATTTATAGTGATTCATTAATGGATAGTGCACTTCTTTAAAAAAAACACAGAAAATAAAATAAATGAAAATAGGTAAAAAAAAAAAAAAAGGTTAAAAAAATTCATTTTCACTATAATTAATTACAGTCCTCAAATAGGTATCATTTTCTTTTTTCAAAATATAGTTTCTTATTTCTTATTCTTTATATGTTGAAAAATGCTACTTTAACTTAATTTTCTGGCAGCAAACACATTTTTCATATTTTATTACCATTTTTTAAACTATAGTGAATACAGTTTATTCACTATAGTTTAAAAAAATGGTAATAAAATATGGCAAGATCTCAGAGTTAAACTGTGTCAGAAAAAAATTAATTATTATGTCAGATAACACTTAAAGGATTAGTTCACTTTCATATAATAAAATTTCCTGATAATTTACTCACCCCCATGTCATCCAAGATGTCCATGTCCTTCTTTCTTCAGAAGAAATTAAGGTTTTTGATGAAAACATTCCAGGATTATTCTCCTTATAGTGGACTTCAGTGGCCTCCAAACGGTTGAAGGTCAAAATTACAGTTTCAGTGCAGCTTCAAAGGGCTTTAAACGATACCAGACAAGGAATAAGGGTCTTATCTAGAGGAATGATCGGTCATTTTCTAAAAAAATATAAAAATGTATATGCTTTATAAACACAAATGATCGCCTCGCAAGTGCATCCGCCAGAACGCCTTCCGTATTCTTCAAAAAGATTACGCTGTCCTACACCTTCCCTATTCACCTTACGGGAAAAATGGAACTGATGCCGCGTTCATTATGTAATTTGAATAGGGAAGGTGTAGGACATACAGTGTAAGCTTTTTGAAGAATACGGAAGGCGGTCTGGCGGAAGCACTTGCGAGGCAATCATTTGTATTTATAAAGTATATACATTTTAATTTTGTTTTTTAGAAAATGTCAGATCGTTTCGCTAGATAAGACCCTTATTCCTCCTTAGACCTTAATTTCTTTTCGACTGAAGAAAGAAGGACATGGACATCTTGGATGACATGGGGGTGAGTAAATTATCAGGAAATTTTAATATGAAAGTGAACTAATCCTTTAAGCAAAACATGGTCAGGTCAAAGTGTCTGAATAATTTTTGGTTCCAAATTTTTATCAATTTTACTGGTAGTCCACTGTATGAAGAATTTGTGGGTATAATATGTCACAGTTTACTTTATTTTGCTATCCTCCCTTACATAAATGAACTATAGTGTCCTGCACCCACTAGTAAAAATATATCAAAAATGTCTGAAAATTTTTTGGTTTGATATATATATATATATATATATAATGATTCCTGTTCTGTCCCAGCATAGCAACCAGCACAGCACAGTTCAATAGCAAAACATTACCTATTAATAACAAGTCTCCCCGCTCAATGAGTCTATTAGGTTGTGTACATGCCGTGCTCATAGTAAGCGTCTCTTACTGGAGGAAATGCTCCGTCGACTGCAGGGTTTCAACAACAGCTGCGCAATATTCAGCTTGTTCACATCATAAGGACATAAAAGATTTGGTAATCATTACAAGCAATTAGTGCGGCAGCTCCCCCAGCATATGACTGAGCTCCAGTGATGTGTCGTACAACGATTGGCTGATTCTTAAAAACCATCAACAGAATCTCTAAAAAACACTCTTCAAGGTCAAAACGCTTACCTACAAAAGCTCATATCCATGTAAAGTATTTGGACACACTTAAATTTGTTGGAATATCATTAGATAACAAATTGTCAAAACCATGTTATATCAAAATATATCTAAAGAAATGCCATTCAGACATTTTCAAGTATGTCTTGAGTGTCCAGATAGTCTTGGGGGGATTCATTAATAGCCTAAATATGAATTGTAATTTTTTAATTCAATTGTAACAAACATTTTGACAAATGATCAAAATGACTGGCCTGCAATAGTAAGGAAATTATGGTTTTAAAAATCAGAGGGGCTATAGCTTGTCTTTCACTGATTTGAAGTTAAAATGCAAATTTGTTGCATTTCTCAGTGACATTATAAGGCCGTCATCTATCTTTTCACACTGTAAAAACTTTGAATTTTGCCGTAATTTCTTTACAAACACAGCACTCCCAGCTGTTTGAACAAAAACTGGCATAGCATGTTTATATGCAAATTGGCAAATTAAGTCACTCAACCGCTGACAGCCGCCTTTGATAAGTATCTCTGATCCATTCTGGGATCTTTAAGCCCAAGTGAAATCATAGAGGGGAATTCTTAATGACTCAAGATCACATTTAATGTTCCTCGACCTCCAGAGCAGGTGTGATGTACCTGTGCCAGGTTGACTCAGATGATTAGGTTATCTACTTGTCAATCTCATCATGTGACACTGGGACCAAAAGATTGAAATCAAATATCTCATTTGTAAAGATGTCGTGCAAATGAAAATTTGGAATTCGTTCCTAACTCATACTGTTTTCCATATAGTGAAAATGAACCGTGATTTTTACTGTCAAGCCACAAAAAAGTACTTGGTGTTCATGCACTACATTCTATGGAAGCTTGTTTCTGCCACTAAATAAAAAAATTAAAAAGGTAATTGCGACTTTTTATCTTTATCAATTCTGACTTTTCTTCTTGCAATTGCGAGATTTAAACTCACAATTGTGTGATATATAGTCAGAATTGCGTAATATAAACTCGCAATTCTGACTTTGTCTCACAATTCTGACTTTATAACTCACACTTCTGACTTTATATCTCACAATTCTGACTTTATATCTCACAATTCTGACTTTATATCTCACAATTCTGACTTTATATCTGACAATTCTGACTTTATAACTCACACTTCTGACTTTATATCTCACAATTCTGACTTTATATCTCACAATTCTGACTTTATATCTGACAATTCTGACTTTATAACTCACACTTCTGACTTTATATCTGACAATTCTGACTTTATATCTCACAATTCTGACTTTATATCTGACAATTCTGACTTTATAACTCACACTTCTGACTTTATATCTCACAATTCTGACTTTATAACTCACAATTCTGACTTTATAACTCACACTTCTGACTTTATATCTCACAATTCTGACTTTATATCTCACAATTCTGACTTTATATCTGACAATTCTGACTTTATAACTCACACTTCTGACTTTATATCTCACAATTCTGACTTTATATCTCACAATTCTGACTTTATATCTGACAATTCTGACTTTATAACTCACACTTCTGACTTTATATCTCACAATTCTGACTTTATAACTCACAATTCTGACTTTATAACTCACACTTCTGACTTTATATCTGACAATTCTGACTTTATAACTCACACTTCTGACTTTATATCTCACAATTCTGACTTTATATCTCACAATTCTGACTTTATATCTGACAATTCTGACTTTATAACTCACACTTCTGACTTTATATCTCACAATTCTGACTTTATAACTCACACAATTCTGACTTTATAACTCACAATTCTGACTTTATAACTCACACTTCTGACTTTATAACTCACAATTCTGACTTTATATCTCACAATTCTGACTTTATAACTCACACTTCTGACTTTATAACTCACAATTCTGACTTTATAACTCACACTTCTGACTTTATAACTCACACTTCTGACTTTATATCTCACAATTCTGACTTTATAACTCACACTTCTGACTTTATAACTCACAATTCTGACTTTATAACTCACACTTCTGACTTTATAACTCACACTTCTGACTTTATATCTCACAATTCTGACTTTATAACTCACACTTCTGACTTTATAACTCACACTTCTGACTTTATATCTCACAATTCTGACTTTATAACTCACACTTCTGACTTTATAACTCACAATTCTGACTTTGTATCTCTCAATTCTGACTTTATAACTCACAATTCTGACTATATCTTGCAATTCTGACTTTATAACTCATAATTCTGACTTTATATCTCGCAATTCCAACTTTATATCATGCAATTCTCACTTTATAACTCACAACTGTGAGTTTGTAACTCGAAATTCTAAGGGGAAAAAAGTCAGAATTGTGAGATATAAATTCGCAATTGTGAGAAAAAAAGTTGCAGTTACCTTTTTTATTTCATTGCGCAAACAAGCTTCCATAATATTCTGACTTTAACTTACTTAAAAACTCTTAAAAATAAAGGTTCTTTATTGGCATCAATGATTCCATGAAGAACCTTTATTAGCATTCATTGAACCTTTCCTTTCTACAAAAGGTTCTTTATAGTGGAAAAAGGTTCTTTAGGTCTTTAAAATGTTCTTTAAACTAAGAAAAAAAAAATGGTTCTTTTAAGAACTGTTCACTGAAAGGTTCTTTGGGAAACCAAAATGGATGTTCTTCATGGAACCATCGATGCTTCTTTGGCATGACTGTAAAAATACCCTTTAGGAACCTTTACTTTAAGAGAGCATGATGCTCCAAAAAAAGTTTGGAACAACATGGGATTTTTAAACTATTCCTTTAAGGAAAAATTGCCAACTTGACACAACTCCATAAAGAGTTTAGTTCTAGTCACTCAGTACAATGTAACACTTGAGCTCAGTCACAATACCGTGCTTAGCCTCAATGGAAATCAATTGAAACTTTACATTTGCCTTTGGGAATTGAGCTCTTTTCTTCTTCTGAAGGATTTGGCCATCAGCCAGAACACGAGTCACTTGCACTTTTCCCTTCAGGGGAAAAAAACAGTCATTTGTGGTTTGCTGGTGGTGTTCTGGAGGCCAGCCAGGTAACATTTGAAGACCCAAGAGCTTTACACCTTTTAATTTTTGGAGACATGTTCCCGTTTATCTTTCTAAATGAAGGCACATCGCATGTGAACAACAGGTGAACTGTGTCAGCTTGAGAACAGGTGCATTCAGAACCATCTGAATTCATATCGGCCTCTATTAATAAAAGGCAATACGATACGAGCTGGTGATAAGGCTGATCGCTCGGTTGCCTAGAGATATAGACACATTTACAAATGCATTTTTGTTTTGCTGCACTAATATTTGGACACAGCTCCTCATTCTTTATAGAGTGCAACAGTTGGGTTACGGAAGTAAAAACTCCATTAAATTTCTCCATAGGGAAATTGATTTTGAACGTTAACTTATAAACCTTTAAAGACAGACCTACTGTGATCTACGAGGTTGTTAACCCATGGTATTCACTCTCAAAATACTTAAAGGTTTATATATATATATATGCATATTTTGCAATAAACGTAAATATATTGTTTTTAGATATATAATCAACAGTTGTAAAAGAATAATTTTATATTTCTCCATCATTTTTAAAGCTGTTCGCAATGCTTCATGGGATTGTAGTTCTTTCCCTCAGTAAAACCGTTAAGTTCACGGTCTTGTCTTTTTGTCCAATTTTCAAATCAAAATTTGTAATGTTGTGATTCACTTCGTAGCCGATTGGCTTGGTTCATGGCTTATAACTCTTTAACGGAGACTTTTTTTAAGTCCCTATGGGAAAAATGAATACTTCCGCTGAAAAAGGGGGCACTGTTGCACTCTATTATGACGTCTTAAAACAACAGTTAAGTCATGACAACTATGAAACAACACAAAAAGAAATATGGGAATGACGTAGTGACCAAAACATGTCTCGCAAATGAAAACAATCTCAAATTTGAGCTTCTTCTCACTCTGGACGTTCATGAAGTGCATCCTGGGATGCTTTTAAACACTATCGTGAAAGAAGAACTAGTGCGATGATGCTTTTCTGCTCCAACACATGCAATTTCCATTTTTACATTCAAATAATTTTAGTTTTATAAACACTGATAGGCACAATATATGTGTAACAAGCAATCAAGCATTCACGCAGAAGGTAATATCAGTTAAAATGTGTCCAAACTGTTGCTTTTCTTTCTTAAGTACACATAAAATACATGTAAGCTGTAATATCCCTTAGAAGTGGGATGATAGGAGGTAGCAGCGCAGACTTACCTGTCCAGCTGAATACAGTGTTGCAGGTGCGAGCAGGAAGGCCTTTCCTTGTTTCCTTTGGTTTCCGCTTGTTTCTCAAATGTGGGACTAATTCTAGGCCTCCTACAGACTCAACAGGGAATGCGGCAGGCTGGAATTGTGGAGTGCCACATTACTAACCTCAATGACTAATACTGCTAGTGACAGGAAAGTGTGTGTGTGTGTGTTTGTGTGTGTGAGTGCACCTGATGTGGGTGTGCGCAAGACTTCAAGTAAGAGTGAGTGAAGGAATGCCTGCTTCATTGACTCCCGTGGCACTTTTATACACAGGCCTTATTAAGCTGTGTAAACATTGTCTCAGAGCCCCATTCCCAGCCTGAAGGCGTTTGACATGCCTGTCCGTTGTTGTGGACCACTAACCCCCCACCTTCAGAGGAGGAAAGAGACAGTTTCCAGAGGAATTGCTTGATTAAATATCTGACATCCGCTTTGTAATCTTAAATGACAATAGTTATAAGAAATCATGCGTGATCATCAGAGGCAAATATGGCAAGATGACCTACTTGTTTTATGTTTTTTTTAATTCAGTTGCAGTCAATTATTGTATGTGCACATCAAATATGCACATAAATGCAAATATATACTAGTAATTTAATTTACTTTCATGTTTAAAACTAATTGTAAACATTTTTATTTCTTATTTTTATTTTTTATTTATTTATTTATTTATTTTGCATTAAATATGTTCCAAGTGGTTAAAAATAAAATAAAATTATAAATAAAAAATAAAGTAAAACTCATGCAAAATGTCATGAAAGCATTTCCCGGTCACTTTTCACTCCAAAATAAAATACAATAATAAAATAAAATTGATATTTTTGATATATTTTTACTAGTGGGTGCGGGACACTATAGTTCATTTCTGTAAGTGAGGATAGCAAAATAAAGTAAACTGTGACATATTATACCCACATATTCTTCATACAGTGGACTACCAGTAAAATTGATAAAAATTTGGAACCAAAAATTATTCAGACACTTTGACCTGACCATGTTTTACTTAAGTGTTATCTGACATAATTAAGATTATTTTTTTCTGACACAGTTTAACTCTGAGATCTTGTCATATTTTATTACCATTTTTTAAAACTATAGTGTATAAACTGTATTAATGAATGAAATGTTCAAGGTGTCTGAATAAATCTTGGTTTTCATGACATTCACCCAATAACTCAGAGGCAAAACAGACCCAAACAAGAGACCCAAATCTGATACTAAGATGCATATGTATAGAAATCCCTTCTTTTCTTTTAATATTCTTCTACGTGTGCAGATGTTATGGTAGAGACATTTCACTGTATTCAAGGCATTTCTGAAGTATATTTCTGTGCATTTGAGAGTGTGAGAGTTTGTGCTTGCGTCAATGTGCTGATGAACGTCTGCAAGCACGCAGCATGCCACAATGTTTGCACAGTTAAACAGACACACCAATACAAACCACACACACACACACACACACACACACACACACACACACTTAATACAGTCTTTATTGATAATAGAAAATAAAAGAGGGTAAGTGAGAGAAAGATTGTATATCAGATTATCATTTTACATGCTATTACACAGACTTCCTCAGAAACGCCTGATAATGACAGTATCTTTTTTACATTGCAAAAAAAATGTCTGTTTGAAAATAATAAAATAACTTTTTTTATTAAAATAAAATAAAGAAATCTGCCGATGCAACAAGATAAAATAAATATTGTAAATCGATTTTGTTTTAAGGGTGCTTTTACTTTCACTCGCAGAATCCTTATAGTCCAAATACTGCACAATATCATCCTTGGATATCTATAACACTTTAACAATTTTATTTCCAGACTATAAAAAGCGACAGCTGCTCAGATAAGAAATGGGAAACGTGTGGAATGTCTTGCTCCAAACAAAGGTTTCCTTCTCTGTATTTTTGTTTGTCTAGCACATTTCCCAGAGGGGGTTCATTTGCATGGCAGTTAGAAAGACCGCAGGTTTAAGATGTGCTCTTTTCAGTGTCTTACTGTGAAACAACTTTCTCATGCACTAGATAACCATTTATGGACAGAAAGGTTACTGTCACCGCCAAAGGTGTCCGTTTACGATGAAGTTCAGTTGAGCCATTTGTCAGAACGTGCACACCTAGAACTCACTCGATGCTGTCAATGGTTCATTGTGAAAGAGACTGCGCACATGAAACCCTCCGAGTTTGAGTTGGGTTCAAACCATAATCCTTCAGACTTCTCCATGATGGATGTGGAAAGCATTAGGAGTAGTGCCTTTTGGGCATAAGTTTATGAGATGTACCCTCATAAAAAGCTGTCAATTAGAGATATATACAGTATATCATTTGAAACCTAAAATTAAGAAACTGATGAACATGTTATTAGAAGAACAAAATGCTTTAGTGACGTTGTGCAAGTTAGTAATGACAATAATGTAATCAAAAAAATAAGTAACACTTTATTTTAAGGTGACGTAGTTACACGTAACTCTAGTAAGTACATGTAGTTAATTAATATTAGTAAGTACTTATTTGAGTAAGTACAATGTAACTACGTCACCTTAAATTGAAGCGTAACCACAATATGATCAATAAGTCATCACAACATGTTTTTACTTTAACTCACTTCATTTCAACTTTTTTCAAAGTTATATAAGATTCAAGTCAGTTTAATATAGCATAATTGAAGTTGAAATGACTTGTACAGTTAATTTGATTATACTTAAAAATTTTTAACTTTTTTACAGCGAAGAGTTTCTTTTCTAGATCTCGTGGTCACTTTCAGTGAAGTAGCTAAAGAAAATTATGCTGCAAGTGCTGAAGAATATGTGTTAGAATATACTTTTCCCAGAAAAGCATTCCAGAATAAATTCTGTGAGACATTTTGTAATCACTAAAATTACAAAACACAGCAACGACTAAATGACTAAACTCTGAGGATGACAAATATCTTCAAGAATGTTGACAACGTTAGAAAACAGTTGCATACAATTATATTTTTCCCCATTTGAATTTAAACCTAAATATTTCATGAGAATTCACTTGATGGGCAGATTTCCAAAAACAAATTATACTGATAAACATCGAGGGAGGACTTGCATGTGAACTTAAACAAGTACCAGAGAGGTTTCCTCTATAGTTTCCTTACAAACACAAGCACATAGCTTAGCTGCACAATAACATTAGCCTGCTACATTTAGTCAATATACTCCTAAAGGGTTAAACGAAAATAAAAACTTGTTGCTACAGATACTATAAGTGAGTCATGCACAAAACTAAGAGCACGTAAGGTGAGGCGTCGCTATAGCAGTGTTGAAACTGCAATGTACAACACTTGAGATGCGCTGTTTTAGTGTGTCTGCTCACAGTATAACTAAAGAGTATAGATAATAGGTTGTAGTAGTCTAAAGATATGAATTGAAAAGTTAGATTACAAAACGCATATCATTTGGCGCCAAACCAAACATCTTACCAACAGAACTGGCGTTTGCCTGAGGTGGTATTTTGAGATATGAGCTTTATACAGCTTTTTACAGTGGATGGACTTGAAAACAGCAAGCAAGTCAATCCCTCACAGCCTCGCTTTCATACCCGTCATGCTCTGAAAAAGCCTGTATTTATATTAGGCTACCTATGTGTACTTTGTAAGCAGAGCTGGGTAGATTACTTATAAATTGTAATCAGTTACTGATTACAAATTACATGACAAAATTTGTAATCAGTAATACAATCTCTTAGATTACACAATTTTGCTAACGTAATCTGATTACTTTTGGATTACATTTAGATTACTTCTGTGCTAAAATTAAGTAAATTTCGAAAACAGCAACATTACAAAAACGAATATTGAAAAACATGAAATTCACAGCAATTTCACTGCTACATCAATATCTATATCTATATTTCATATATTATTATTATTATAATATTATTTCATATATATTTCATCTATATTTCCCCCTTACTGCTGGAAAAGCTAGAAGAATCACGAACGTATATAAGCGGCAGGTTTTTAATGAAAAAAATATAAATGTTAAAAAAATGAAAAATTAGGAGAATCAATGAATTGTGAACAACAATACTGCCATTGTGTAAGAAATATGTAATCATGTAATCCATAAAAAAAGTAACTGTAGTCTGATTATGAGTATTTTAAAAAGTAGTTTACTCTAATTACAAGTACTTGATTTTTGGAATCTGATTACGTAATCCAGATTACATGTAATCTGTTACTACCCAGCTCTGTTTATATGTATACTTATTTACATATTTGTATCTTACTCATGTAGCCCTTGTCAAATGTTCTGCAGTCAGTCACAGTCCAGTGCTGATATCAGTGTACCAAACCACAACAAAGCTGACCTGCTCTTTGAGCAGGTGTCACTGGCACAAGTTAAGGCCATCATTATGCGTTTGAAGCCTACATCTGGTGGTTGCGATGTGGTTCCTTTATGTCTTCTTAAGGAGATGGTTGATGTTGTTGTTGGGCAGAGTATTACTTCTGTTACTAACAGTAGTCTTCATAATGGGATTGTTCCAACAGGCCTTAAGCAAGTGGTTATTCAGTCACTTCTTAAAAAAGCCTAATTTAGACCCTCTAGAAATAAAGAGTTATCGGCCCATCTCAAAACTACCATGCTTATCAAAGATTTTAGAGAAGGTGGTTTATTCACAGCTAATGTCATTTTTAAGTATGAGATCTTTGACAAATTTCAGTCCGGTTTTAGGGCAGGTCACAGCACTGAGTCTGCACTCTTTAGAGTTGTTAATGACCTTTGTATAATCAGAGATGCAGGTAACGCTCTGATTTTATTGGACTTGAGCGCCGCTTTTGAAACAATAGACCATGTGATTCTTGCAACATGTTCTCCAACCAATACACCTATATAGGTCGTTTGTCACTTCCCTGAAATACGACCCATAGGAGCGTTTACTAAAGTTGCACCCCTATCAATAACAGGACACTTTCATTTTAATTAATGAAATACGACCCATAGGAGCGTTTGCTAAAAAAATATGGCATGTCTTACCATTTGTATGCTGATGATACACAGATTTATTTTCCTTTGAGAGTGGGAACAATGGCTCTAACTTACATTTTGCATGTCTAGAGGAGGTTAAGAGCTGGATGGCTCACAATTTGGTCCAGCTGAACCAAAGTAAAACTGAGATTATGCTTTTTGGCCCCGCCAGAGGATGCTTAGACATGTCCATGCATTTAGGTTGATGGTCAGACTATTGCCATGACCAAATAAGGAACTTAGGCATTGTGTTTGACCCAGAGCTGAAATTTGATAAGCAGATTAATGTCGTGGTTAAGAGTTGTTTCTTCCAGATTGCTCGATTAAAGCCTATTCTGTCTAGAAAAGATTTAGAGATGGTTATTAATGCCGTTGTTCTGTCTCGTCTGGACTATTGCAATGTGTTGTATGTGGGGTCCTGCCAGACCACTATTTCACTTTTGCAATTAGTTCAGAATTTAGTGGGTGCTAAGAAAAGTCATCATATCTCTCCTATTTTGGCTTCTCTCAAGTGGCTACCAGTGGACTACAGGGTAAAATATAAAATTCTGTTGTATGTTTTTAAAGCAGTGCATGGAATGGCTCCTGCTTATGTGTCTGAGCTCACTGCTCTTCGCCAAGCACCGAGGCCTTTAAGATCAACTAATAAGTTATTGCTTACTGTCCCTCGAACTCATTTAAAGTTAAAAGGGGATCAGGCCTTTGCTGTTGCTGGTCCGAGGCTCTGGAATAGCCTTCCTCAGGAACTTAAAAAGGTTACATCTTTAAATGCTTTTAAAGCTGATGTTAAAAACTACTTGTTTTTAGCCTTTGAGAGGGTGGGCTAGTATCTGTTTTAGTAGGATGTGTGTTGTTTTTTTTTTTAATTAAGTTTCTCTTGATTGTACAGCACTTTGGTCTGCAGGTGCAATTGTAAAGTGCTTTATAAATAAAGTGAATGAATGAATGATTTATCAGCATTTTCCATTCCATTGCATTAGCCTACTGTGAGATAAGTCTGGAAACACAGCAAAGAGTGGTGCATATCAACTCTTAGGAATAAGATATTTGCCCTTTGAGACTGCATGACAGGTTTACTTACCACACCAACAAACTATTACACCCAACTGTGTAAATACCGAGTCTAAATGTGTATGTTTACCCCCCACACTAGAAAATTATGAAAATGCACAGTCTTGGTTGATCTCTACAGCCTGCAGTAATAAAGGAAGCTGTTCTACTGAAATACATTAATGATAATGCCCTGCAGTCTGAAACTTCCTTGTTTGCAGTTGTCGTCTTGGTGAGGCTTTAGTGACATCAGGGGAAAAAAAATTACATTTAGGGAGCTAAATGGCAGAAAAATCCAGTCAAACTTTTCAAATGAATCAATATCCAACACCAGGAAACAATTGCTGATAGTTTAAACATAGAAACAAAAAATGCTCAAGGCACATTTCACTTAAATCAGTGTTTTTATACAAGACCCTATTACCATCCTCCAGATACCACAGAATTTGCCTGCCGCTTCAAACTCCCACAACCCACACAAGTGCAGCTGTCAAACCAAGAGGAAATACTTTGCATTTGTTTAAGGTCTTTCAATGATCTTACATGTTTGTCAGGTGGGTAATATTACGATAGCACTAAGGCAAGTTGCACAAGACCTGAGATGTGAGCAAATATTTGCCTAGATATGGTCTCCTCATCCCAGATCAACACATCCCAGCTATGGTAATTAGTGTAAACAAGATTATATTCTTCCTGAAGGGCCATAGAACATCAGGGTTGTACTGGAATTCAGTTTATGATTAGAAGTAGACATGGTTTTGGTCATAAAAGGCATAAACATATAATCTTCACAAGTGAAATTCTCATCTGGTATTACTGAGGATGGGGAAACTTTAAAGCCCCCTGTAGTCAATCATTTTATCCCTTAAAACTCATTTTTGATCACCAAAATGACATTTAATTGACATTGAATGTAACTCTACACCCTTGCCTCATTTAGTATACATGGTTCTATAAATATGCAAATTAGCCCCGTCTCCACCAGTTCAGAGATGATCACGCTTTTGACGCGATTGGTTACAAGGTAGTTTGTGACGTCAGAAACACCAACTATTTCAAACCGCGTTTTTGAGACGTGTCTTTTTTCACTGCAGTTTTAAGGAGAAAATACTCAGCAATGGTGTTGACTAATAAATTTGCACATGGTTTGTCTTAAAGCATATTAAAAACACCACATAAACATTAAAACATTAGACATAAACATTAAAAACTTGATTTTCACCACTTTAAATGAGTTAAATCAGTTAAAATGAGTGACTGTCAATGATTAGATATCAAAATATCACACCAAGTAGTTTTAAATTGCACACAAAGTTCATAGTTAATGTGAAGTTGAACAAATGATTCTGTGTGAACTTGAGAACAGACTTCATACATCCACTAAAATCACCAGAACTCAAGTTAAAAGTCATTGAGGCTTCAAAAATGAAGTGAAGCTAGTGAAACAATCCTTTTGGCTCAGGGACAGACATTTGCTTTGATATTTTATCTAATACAATGACATTCAGACATATTTAAGTGCAACTTAAGTGTGCAAATACATTTTGGCACCTGGACTTGTTAAATTGCCACAGTATATTAAATTTAAGGTGTATAACTCTTGAAAATAAAGGTTCCTAAAGAGGGTTTTTGCAGTGATACCATAGAACCATTTTGGTTCCCCAAATAAGCCTTCAGTGAACGGTTCTTAGTAGAACCAGATTCACTTAGTATGGAGAACATTTTAATAATTGTTTGTGCGAAAGAAAGATTCCATGAACGTTAAAGGTTCTTAATGGAACATTCATGCCCATAAAGAACTTTTATTTTTCAGAATGTAAAACAACTAAAAACACTAATATTCCTATAAGGCCAAATTTTGAATAGGCAATGCTGGCAAGGAATTGAATGCTTCAAGACAGTCTATTTACTGCCAAATCATTTTTGAAGGTAAAAAACAAGCAAGATGTAAAGGACAATGACTTCTTCTGGGAACTGCATTAACAAAAATCACACTGCTCACATATGCTGCATGCAAAACACATGACGACAGAATCATTTGTTTCAGTGTTAATTTAATCATACAAATGTTCAATTATACATACAGGAAAAGGCTTTTCATATTTTCTCTCTTTCACTGTGCTATCATAGGACTCTATGCAAACTCTCCGCTCAGTCATACACCATGCCACAGTGCAGAAAACCCAACAAATCTAACAGGAAAAAAAAGAAATCAGAAAAAAGACAATAAACGCAGCAATGAATCAATCACACTTCTCACATGCATAAGCAACACCCCCCTCCCCCCTCCCCAAAACAAAAAAGAGAAAGAGAAAAATCCAGAGTGTAATTATAAATCGGAAGGAGGCTGTGAAGTGTGCAGCGCTTGGGATGAGGACATTCACAAAGAACAGCTCAAAGGAAGACTTGACTGATGAAGCGGTGACATCAACCAATGAGCTGTTTATGGGCCGAGCACTAGGAGAAATGTCAGTGTTGTTCTGTCCTTACGGCAACATGAATGGCGACCAGTTTCAGAACATTAACTTCTTCTATGCTTCAACTGTGAGTGCAACTTTTGGAATACAGAAGGGACTGTCCCTTAAAACACTGCATAGATCATTTGCAATGTAAGAGTGAAGCCACGGTAATTCTAGAAATTTGGACGCAATGTCAGTATCCGTTAATGTCGAAATCTTCCAGGTGCATAGAATTAGGGTGAAACAGACAAGAATTGCCTGACGCATTAAATTTAACAGGACATGCTGACACCAATCTCTTTTTTTCCTTGACATAAAGGTCAATTTGGACTCATTGATTTGCATACTGCTTCAGGACACCGGGGAATTTGTTTAAACGCTTCCATCTTTTCTTCTTAGTAAACGGACAAAGAAAGAAAAACATTATAGGAGGCTGTTGTTAACGTTTTATGTTTTATAAATTGCCTAACCAATGCAGCAAAACAGAAAATGGTGAGTAAAACGGCCTTTCAGATATATTTAGCGAGATATAAACATCCAAGAAGCTTTCCATCATACCAAACACAGGCACGATTTAAACCAAATAAATTCCACAAAAATTCTTTATGCATTAAAATATTATTTGGAGCTTTCCAGCTCAAAATTTACCATTTCAACATTTAGCAACATCTCAAGAGAATACAATTTAAAAGAATATTTTTGATTAAATGCAGGCGCTACCACAGAAAATAATTGGTACCTTAGTAAAACAGAAAAAGAGAGGAGAAAAAAGCAAAAATGTGTATAGGGAAATGCCCTTACAACAGAAGCAGTGCACTTGCCACATAGACTTCAATTGTAGGCACATAAAATGTCAATGCATTTTCAATTCAGAAAGGTACAAATCGAAATTTCCTGTCAATGGAGCACAACTGGCATTTAACCCAGAATATTCCTTTAAAATGAACTCATTCTCACGCTTTCCCTCATTAAAACACCCTCAGCTCATTTAAAAAAGCTTAATACCATCGCAGGTCTAGGTGAACGGCAGAAATGTATGATTGGGAACATAAATCAATGATGTGCTTGTGAACTCTTAGGTCAGTAAACAAGGGAACCAAAGCCACATCTGCTTACTATCAATTCTGATGGATTGTGTCATCACGAGTGGAAACCAACATCAGCACTCAATAACTCCAGAAAAACATCAATGTAAACAAATATGACAACAGCAACAAGATAGTAAGGGCATCTCTGACAACAGCTATGACTTGACCTGTAGTGGCAGTACAGATGTATACTTCAATATGATGAGACATTATGTGCTCATGTACGCTGTACAGGTTGCTGGGTTTTTTAGTGAATCCAGAGCAGGTTTCAATAGCAATTACAAGTGGCTGGCAAAGGACCATATGAAATCTTTGTCGTTTCTACCAATTACATTTAACCTCCAAATAGGCACGTTGACCTTTCTTTTCTTTTTTTTTTTTTTTTTACTTGAAACGGTTCAGTTTGTGAAGTAAAAGTCAAAGAACATTGATGAAAAATTATAAAACTACTTGACAGGAATTAATTCTTCATTCATTTGTTGATGGCTTTTGTGCATGGCTGAAACACTCAGTCGCACACATATTCAGGTGACTCTCACAAACCTGTCAAGAACAAACCCCAGTCATATTTCACTGCAAAATCAAAAGAAATGAGAAATGATATTTTGCTTAAAGAAAACAAAGTCCTGTTTTTAGGACCATTAAATCTTCCTTCATTGTGACATTATTTTCATGGTATTTAATCATTTGTTATAATGCAAATTTTTTTATATTTAAATTGAAAGTATTTATACATTGTTGTACATTTTGGTTGTATTTCAGTTAGGCTAATTAAAAAGAAAACAGTGCAAGTACATTTAAAAGAAATGTAATACATTCATTTAAAGGTGAGAACAATGGGAATTACAGAAATATAATTGTCCGTATTTATTACAGTAATGAGAATTTGGTGGAAATGGTCATGAAAATAATGCCATGAAGCAAAATATCTTGTCCTAAAAGCAGGCTTTATTTTCTTTAAGCGAAATATGGTTTTCTATTGATTTTGGGGTGAAATGACTTGGATTAATTTGTTCATTCATTCATCCACCCGCCCTGCCTCTCTTTCTCTTACGCATTCAAGCACTCACACATCTGAATTTACTGCTGTAATGTGACAATACAGATCAGAAAAAACGGTGTATTTTTCATTATATCTCTTTAGAATTTCTAGCACTCGTCTAAATCTAGCATTCACACATGCGTAACACAGGTGTTGCTTCAATATTGATTTGGAGCCAAACAGATTTGTCCACACATTTATGTGATGTTGTGATGCATCGGGGGAGAGGGAGGGTCACCAAGTCTTTAGAGTAAATCTGTTCCTCCTCTCACTGAACCCCTGAAAAGGGCAAAAGCAGCAGCTCCGATGAGCTACCGGATGGTTTCTGTATCTTAAGACTGTCCAAACGGGAAGGGTCCATTAATGCCCTGGGAATAAACAGAAAGAGTGAGATAAAACTCTGTCAAAACAAGATCAATTGTCAATAGATTTTTTACATTTGCTGAAGAAAACGCAAATGGCACTTGACCGTGCCATGATACTAGGGCACTGCTATACGGTTGATTTGAGTGATACAGCACAAATAAAAAGAGCACCAAGTTTCTGGCTCAGGTCCCTCCTCCGATGTAAGTCTACTATGGGATTCATAATAATATTACCACATAGATTAATATTTAGGGTTAAGGGCATAGGCGCAGTCTAATCTAATGCCTAATCAATTGAGTTTCGGTTGGTGATTGGTGGACAACAACCTGACGCATAAGTTTGTGCTTTTTGTTTTTGCACGGTGATAAATTGCATTTTAAAGGGGTCATGATATGAGAAATCATATTTGCCTTGATCTTTTGACATATAAGAGGTATTTGTACCATTAATTATTGAGTAATGAGCATGGTAAAATGTTTTATGGGGAATTTGATGAGTATGTCTATGTGTCACCTTGCTTAGCCAAGTTATCATTTGCTCATGGAAAAAAAGGTGAATAAATGGTTTGTAATGTATTTGCACTTGCAAGTTTCCAAAAAAAAAAAAAAAAAACCTTGTTTCTTTTCACAGGGAAACATAAATCGGCGCCTATGGTTAAAGTTCCTGTGAACTGGAAGTTGCAACCGCCTTTACTTCAGTGTTGACACATTTTCAAGTGAAACGGAACATTGAATAGAGGACGGGGTTTTACTTTAGCGCGCCTCCTCTTCATCCCTCGCTCATAGCAGACTGATGGTTGGAGGGGAGTTATTAAGGATATTCAACCCAAGCCGTCAAACTGACGTCATCAGAAAGAATGCCATTCCAGAGCGGAAGCAAATTGAGATTTTGATTAAAGATTACCATGACAAATTTTTTTTTCTGTGTATTAACTTGCATGGATTAATTGTTCACTTCAAGACTAGTAATGTGTACTAACAAAGTAAATAGGGTCAATTTTGATTTCATGACGCCTTTAAGGGTTTGTTCAAATATGAGCAGTGTATGAGTTATGACAGTACAACACCATGTATTACATAAATATTTGACCCTCGGGTTGTTGTGAAAGGGATAGTTCATGAAAATTCTGTCATCATTTACTCACCTTCAAGTTGTTTCAAACCTGAATGAATTTATTTCTTCTGTAGAACACAAAAGAAGATATTTTGAAGAAAATGGGTAACCAAATATTTGATGGACCCCATTCACTTCCATAGTACGGGGGGGGGGGGGGGGGGGGGGGGGGGATACTATGGGGTCCATCAACTGTTTGGTTACTGACATTCTTCAAAATATCTTCTTTGTGTTCAGCAGAAGAAAGAAACTCATACAGGTTTGGAACAAGACGGCGAGTAAATGATGACAGAATTTTCATTTTTGGGTGAACTATCCCTTTAAGGCAAAATAGTCTAACTCAAAATCAATACTAGATTTTCAGCATTACACTGGGAATATATTTATGCTATGGGTTGGTTTGGTTGTTAGTAATTTGTGAGATTTCAACTATGACTTATTTCACTGGTTAATGACATTTCTGAATCAGCTCACATGTTTGCCTGGAACTCCATCTTGTGGCCGAGAGGCAAAGTTTAACCCCCTCAAGGGCCAATTAAACAGCCTCTCATTCATAGATGTCAACCCTGCAGTTAACAAATTAAGGCCAAATTCAGAACGAAAAACTTCTACATGGGGCTGGGAGATAAAGCATTCAATATTTTCAGCCTAATGGCATTTGAAATACATCTCAACACCAATTTATTAAATGGCTTAAAGGGTGTTTTTAAAAACTAGGGAACAAACCAAATAGCCATTGTTAGCAAGCAGATTCAATACACAAAAAGTAAATATTAAGTTAAAATAATGAGTGCATGTTTTCCAGTTTTCACTAAATGAACACTGGAATAATAATATTAATTCATTTTTTATTTATATGCACCAATTTAACAATACAAAAATCAAACAGCAATATTTACCTACATATATTTTTACATTTTATATTTTAAAAATGGAATGCGTAATGAACATTTTTGAGTGAGTTATAATATTCATTAAAATGAGCAGCTTAAATGGATTTACAGACATTAATCAAATTTATCAACTACGTTTTTAAAACTGAGACACTATTAAAACAGTCACAAGACATTCAAAATTAGTCTAATGACAGCCTTTATTTAATGGCCAATTAAAATGGCACTAAAACCACTGGTAGCAATAAGATCACAAATATATCATGAATATTTCCCAGTCCTACTTCTACATATGATTTTCTTTCACAAGGACAGCTGCATTTTGTTGTTTTAAATACCTTTAGGTGTGTCTGAAAACATTATCTTTGGTATGGTGCTAATCATCCACACAGGTCACAAGTCAGTAGTAATGTCAGCAGAGAGCCAATCAGTACTTTCTGGCTATCTGGATGGAAATTTAGTACAGGTTTTTCCAGTATTCCAAGGAAAACGTACTAGAATATGCTGTTGTCAGGTCAGGAACTTTTCAGTCTATTCCTACGTATCAATTCTTAATCAAAACTTGTTGCATTATCACTCAAAAATGTTCATGCTGTGGCATTATTCACTTAATCATATAATAAAATAAATATTGCTATTTATATTGGTGCATATAAAAGAAAACTAAAACAGTAAAATTAAGTTACTACATATGCTTGGCTACAATGAGTGTTTAGTCAAAATAATTGAAGAAAAAAAAAATTCAACCACAAAAATCACCCTTTCAAGACATTTTAAAGCAACTACATAATCAGAATAAAGATATGAATTAAATCGTCAAAAGGCTGAAACTGTTTTAGCTGTATTTCCCAGCTTCAGTATCACATGTGTGCAGAATGAGGAAAGGTGTAACCAAACACGGTGAATCATCACAATGTGCTTTTCTTTAGTTAGATGTCACAAAACAGGGCAGAGAACAGAAAGGTGACGCACTGTTGTTAAGTGACCTTCTGTGCCAATAGATCAGATGGCGGTCAGCACATTGAGAGCTCTCCAGTACAGACTTTTGGCATGAAAGGAAGATTTTGGGAGGGTGTTAAAACCTGCCGAGTGTTTCATCTTGGTTTTCGAACTGAATCTTGTGCTGTATGCATCTTGACCTATTAACTTACCTTTGGAAAAAGCTCCTCATTTCATGAACATTGATATCAGGTTCATAGAATTAGACTGTTGAGCTTGTACTCAGAGTTAGTGAACATTAGTTGTAATCACTCATTATTCTGACTGCTGGGTGATATATTGAACATTCATAATATATCTGCGATGATTTTGTTGCCATTATACTATGCTGTTTAAAAAGTTTGGGATCAGTGCGCTTTTTAAAATGCTTTTTTAACAAAAAGTTTCTCAAGTCTCACTAGGACTGCATTTATTTGATCAATAATACAGTAAAAACAGTAATATTGTGAAATATTACTACAACTGTTTTCTACTTCACTATATTTTAAAATGTAATTTATTCCTTTGATCAAAGCTGAATTTTCAGCATCATTACTTCAGTCTTCAGTGTCACATGATCCTTCAGAAATCATTCTAATATGATGATTTGCTGCTCAAGAAACATTTCTGACTATCATCAATGATGAAAACAGTTGAAAACAGCAGTGCTGCTTCATATTTTTGTGGAAACCGTGATACATTTATTTATTCATGATTCTTTGATGAATAGAAAGCTCAAAAGATCAGCATTAATTTGAAATATAAATATTTATATATTATACATGTCTTTACTGTCACTTTTGATTAATTAATTGGTCCTTGGTAAATAAATGCATCTCCAAATGTATTTCTTTCAAAAAGAAAAATCTTACTGACCCCAAACATATATTTTAATCATTTTAACTAGTGAATAACTAAAGATCGTACCATTAGTCTCTCCTTCTTGGAACTCACGAGTGCATTAAGAGGGATTTAATTTATTTTTATTGCCATTTCAGCAAAGATTAAATTCATGGCTAGAATAAAAAAAACTGAACTTGTTACCACATTGTAATAACGAAAGATTATTAATAGTACCCCTGTTAAATAATAGGAGTAAAAATGCCAGTAAAGTTCATAACAGTCTGTTTCAATGAATCGGTTCAAAAACAATTTGCTATATGGGCCCGTCCACACGGAGGCGCGTTTAGGTGTACATGCAAAAATGTTGTATCGTATAGGCATTTCGTCCAGACGGATCCGGCGTTTTTAGAACGTGAAACCGATTTTTTGAAACCGGGTCCCAGAGTGGATACATCTGAAAACGACACCGTTGCGTTTGTGTGTGTACAGCCAATCCGTATATATTTTGTGAAACGATGATGTCATCACCCCACGTGTCGACCCTAGTCAGACACGCTACGTCACATAACAGCAACAACAACAACAACAGCGGACTACATGCTTGTGTTCATGCTGCAGAAGCTACCGAGCCTATTAGCTTTACTAAAATAAAGCTTTATTTCTAAGCTTTACTAAAGTTTGTATACAGCGCGCACGGCTCCAAGTCTTATTCTCCATTTTTAGTGTATCTCTGTGGCAGAATTACAGCGTCACATACTGATCTGGCATATAAACTACATCGTTTTGAGTCGGTTTTAGTGTTTTGTGTGTACGCAGATATTTCTTAAGACGAGGAAAAAAAAAAAAAAAGATCACATAGGGAAAGCTCTGGCTTCGTGTGGATGTAGCCTATATCACCCAGCCGTATTCACACCCCATTATCATGCTAATCTTCATTCAACTCAATGAAACACTCCAAATGGCATACATACCTGGCTGTAAGTCACTACTGATAAGTTGTTTTGGAGACCATTTGGTGTAATATTTACAGAGCTGTGATTGAGTCCATTTTGATCTTGCTGAATGGAGTCCAGTGGGGCCTCCCAGGGGCCCCCGGGGTCTTTTAGATTATCCTCATTGGTGTCCTGCTTGTTCTTCTGTGGTGAGGCAAAAGGGTTGAAGCCTCCCTCCACACTGCGGTGTGGCTGCGTGTTGAACTCCGTCTCGAAGGAGGATAACTGCTGTGTGACGCCCAGCAGGCCTCCCTCTTCCACACTCAAGATCACCCAGATCACATCTGCAAAACAAGTGGAGTGAGGTGAGCCAGGCATCCTTCAGGTCACCAAAGTTGGTTGTAGAAACTCAGAACTTGCAGAACTAATGCTCTGAATGACATGATACGAGACATTTTATTTCATGACAACAATATACGTTGATATAAGGGATAATCGTCTGTTAGCTGTGCATTAAACGACATGGAGGCAAAGAACCACCTGACATGAAGCAGAGTGCATTCAAATCATTTAATGCACAGCTAGCCATGGATTATCCTGCTTATACCATGTTTGCAGCATGAAATTTGACTGGAAGGGTTATTTTCATCAGCTACGACTCGTTAGATCTAGCATTCTGTCCACTTTAAATCTGATACAGAGATAAAGTAGTGCGGTAAGGTTATACTTATTTGATTGAATTATAACATTGATTTGAATGAATTAGTCTATGGAGAGAGAAAGGGAGAGAGAGATGTGCATGTGAATTACCTGCATCTGTTCAGCGTCTCTCTAGAAATGAAGCTGTAAGTTGAATTACTTCAAAAACAGCGACGTTACCACCTTCTTGCTGAGTAGTATAATGTAGCGATTCAGTAGCGAAGTTAATTTATTAATTAAAGTCGTGGGGCACACCTTCCAGCCAATCAGATTTGAGTATTCAGACAGACCATGGTATAAATCACAATATACACAGAAATAAATTTGCTGTAGAAACAATTTTCACTCAGAAATTGCTAGAAAATTTCACAATTAATTACAAAGAAATGACGAGTAACATTGAATTAAATGTGAAATCAAGTAGAAAGACTGAAGCGGTATTTTCCTGTAAAACGTACTCCAATAATCTTTGAAAGATAATGTAGTAACAGTGAACTACTTTTATTTTTGTAATTAAAAATAAGAACAAAGAAGCAAATTACAAACAATAGGACAAATACAATAAAACAAAGATACAAATTAAAGTTCTTCATGTACAGTAGGTTTATTTAACAATTGAATGATTAAATGTAAAAATAAAAAACTGCATAGTCTTCACTGTATAAATTACATATAAATTAATCCTGGTTAAAGCTACAAAAGTTACACAGACAGCAGCAGGAATATTAGGCTGCTGTCACTTTAAGACGGAATGCACGGATCCAATATACTGATACACATGCGTTTCCTTGTTGTCAAATTCTTACATTCAATTAAGACAAAACTGACTGTGTTTACAATGATACTCGCCAAGATGGGTATTTTGGTATATTTTTGTGTGCATTTCACTGGTCAAGACACGAAAGAGAACTCAAATCGGTATTAGTGCAAACTGAGTTTTCTTTCGCATCTTCTTGCACTTGAATGGTTTAATTGGCAAGACATAAAAACACAGTATGCAGAAAGAAAATCATTTGAGGATGACTAAATGTCCACAGTGTTTTCATTTTTGGGTGAAATATCCCTTTAAAACAGTCATTGCATAACATTTCACATATTTTTTTTAAACAATAGTTGTTTCCTTAGCTCACTGTCGTGAAAACATTGACTGTTACTTTTATCGTTCGAGTCTCACCTCCGTAGAATAGTCCGGTGGCTGTGCACATTCTCCACTGGCCCTGATACATGCCAGGAACGGCTGGACTGCGCATCTGCACGCTCACGTCTGAGATCTCCTGCGGGTCCAGAGACCGCACCATCACCATGTTCACATGACCAAATTGATCCCCGCCAACATACTTCAGACACACACCCGGGGGCCACGACTCTGTACCTGCAATGCACAAAGACAGGAATGACATTAGGATTTAATTCGAGGTGGCTAGATCAGCAAAAATGAAAATTCTGTCATTAATTACTCCCCCCTTATATCATTCCAAACCTGTAAGACTTTCGTTCATCTTTAGAACACAAATTAAGATCTTTTTAAAGAAATCTGACAGCTTTCTGTCCCACCCATTGACAGACTTTCAAGCCCCAAAAAGTCAGTAAAGACATTATAAAATTAATCCATGTGACTCCAGTGGTTTAACCTCAATTTTATGAAGCGATGCAAGTGCTTTGTTTGTGCAAAAACACGATTTACCACTTAATTTACAAAATATTAATCTCTAACACACATTCATGAGAGCATCACGACGCATGCGTGTTGTGTTGACAGGAGAGCAGACGTTGTTGCGTGAATGTGTGTCAAAGATTAACATTTTGTAAATAAAGTGGTAAATTATGTTTTTTTGCACAAATGAACAAATGTCTTAAGGGTTTGGAACGACATGATAGCAAGTAATTAATGACAGAATTTTCATTTTTGGGTGAACTAACCCTTTAATTAAAAGGAAAAATAAAACTATCAAATTAACCAATATAAACATGAAACAAGTAAGACATAAAAGAAAATACCGACAATAAATATAACACAGTTAATCATGATTTATTGCAAAATGACCAGTAAACACATGGAAAAATACAAACATTTCTTTTGGACATTATATGTTACATTACGATTCCACTATGAAGGAATATTTAAAGGGTTCGTTCACCCAAAAACGAAAATTCTGTCAATAATTACTCACCCTCATGTCGTTCCAAACCTGTAAGACCTTTGTTCATCTTCGCAACACAAATTAAGATATTTTTGATGAAATCCGAGAGCTTTTTGACCTCCGAATCCGACACACTGTAACGTTATTACCACTTTCAAGGCCCAGAAAGGTAGTAAAGACATTGTTAAAATAGTCCATTGTGGTTCTACACTGTAGTGACTACAGTGGTTCAACCTTAAAGGATTAGTTCACTTTGAAATGAAAATTAGCCCAACCTTTACTCACCCTCAAGCCATCCTAGGTGTATATGATTTTCTTCTTTTTTGATGAACATAATCGCAGAAATATTACTAAATATCCTGACGCTTCCGAGCTTTATAATAGCAGTGATAGGGATCAATGAGTATGAGCTGAAGAAAGTGCTTCCATCCACATCCATCCATCATAAATATGTGCTCCACACAGCTCCAGGGGGTTAATAAAGACCTTCTGAAGTGAAGCGATGTGTTTGTGTAAAAAAAATTTAAAAAAAATCCATATTTAACAAGTTATGAAGTAAAATATGTAGCTACCGCCAGACCGCCTTCCGCATTGAAGTTACGAAGAAAGTGTAAACTGGTGTCACGTCAGTTACACTTTTTTCCGTAAGTTGAATAGGGAAGGAGTAGGACATAGCATAAGCTTTGTAAACTGCAAGAGTTTTACACTTTCTGTGTATGTTGATGGATGGATATTTTACTTCATAACTTGCTACATATGGATTTTTAATTCTTTTTTTTTTTTACACAAATGCATCGCTTCGCTTCAGAAGGCCTTTATTAACCCCCTGGAGCTGTGTGGAGTACGTTTATGATGGATGGATGTGGATGGAAGCACTTTCTTCAGCTCATACTCATTGATCCCTATCAATGCCATTATAAAGCTTGGATGCGTCAGGATATTTATTAATATTTCTGCGATTATGTTCATCAGAAAGAAGAAAGTCATACACCTAGGATGGCTTGAGGGTGAGTAAAGCTTGGGCTAATTTTCATTTCAAAGTGAACTAACCCTATAATGTTATAAAGCAACGAGAATACTTTTTGTGCGCAAAAACAAACAAAAATAATGACTTTATTCAACAATTTCCTCTCTTCCCTGTCATTCTCCTACGCTGTTTTATGTTGTATAGACAGTGCAGGCTTCTGTGTTCTACTTCAGAAGGCCGACTCATTATTGGCCAGCTCCTGCGTCAGCATCACATGCACACATCGTGCTGCTCACGTGAACAGTGCCGGCCAATACCGAGTCGGCGTCCTGACGTAGAACCTGGAAGTGCTGCACTGTGTTTACTACGTGAACAGCATAGGAGAATGACAGGGGAGAAGAAATTGTTGATTTTTTGGTTGATTGTTTTTTTGCGCTCAAAAAGTATTCTCGTCCCTTCATAATATTAAGGTTGAACCACTGTTGTCACATGGACTATTTTAGCGATGTCTTTACTACCTTTCTGGGCCTTGAAAGTGGTAATAACGTTACAGTCTATCGGAGGTCAGAAAGCTCACAGATTTCATCAAAAATATCTTAATTTGTGTTCCGAAGATGAACGAAGGTCTTACGGGTTTGGAACGACATGAGGGTGAGTAATTAATGACAGAATTTTCATTTTGGGGTGAACTAACCCTTTAAGGTAAATGTGTGATTTCTGTGCCTGCATGCGAATATAACAACACTGGTGTACGTTTGGGTCATTCAGCATCTTCATATCTACAACCAGAACAAAACTAAAAACCCTCTAACCTGTGTTCTGTATCCTCCATGTCTTTGTGAACTGTGTGTCAGGAGGAACGGATTCCCCCTCTCCAATCGTCACATCTTCCACAAAAGACATTGACGGCGTGTTGATATTTGGACTCTCAAAGTCATAATATGCACCAATAGCTGCTTGAAGGTTCCTGATCAGACACAAATACAGACAGATCAACATGGGAGATTTAACCACAATTTAATTACCAAGAGGAAAACGACATGCATATAGTTAAACATATGTAAAGTGGCCCGAATGTAAAGTCATGTTCAAAACAAAAGAACAAGGAGGGACAAACTTGTGTTGGCCTGTGTGTAAGACCTCTGATGAAAGTACACTCGTGCATTACGTAACTCTGAGGAAAACTTTACAATAGCCTATCCATGTCAACAAACAACAAGTTTACGCAAAAAAAAAGCAACATAGAAACACTCAGTGTGCCGTTTTTACAAATGAAATGTAAGATATCACTGTCGTTAAGCAAAACGGTATTTTTTAAGAGTCGTGACTGAGCAACATTAAACAATGTCTGTGGCTCAAAACATAGCGAGACCCCTACTACATAGACAGCATCTTGAATGCACTACCCTAGTCAGCAGCATTTCAGGTCAGAAAAAAAAAACCAAAGAATGCTGCTTAGATAGGGAACTCGCGAGGATTTGAAACACAACCACTATAGTAGCGAGCTACTAGCACATACAAGCTACATGTTTGACAACTGACATAAATGAAACAAAACACATTATTTAAGAACATGTTTGAGAAAATGCATTTTTAAGAAGCCAACTGTCTAAAATATTACTTCTATAGTTCATATGAGCCGAAATATTACATTTGTTGTCTTTGTAAACAGTCAATTAGCTATTAGCTTGTTGTCTTTTTCGCTTTAGCTTTATTTAAACTCCACTGGGCTCATGACAACTGTCCTCGCGAAGCTATTTTTGACATGTAAGGCATTTTAAAGCAAGAAACCGCAGTGGTAAACTCTTTATGTTCAGTTCAGCTGTAGGCCGCGGCCGAGTCCCCGGACTCACCAGTTGGTCATGTCCAGGAAGAAGGCGCAGCCTGCCGGGTTGAGCTGAAAACCCAGCAGCCTCTGAAACTCCGAGATGAGGACATCTTTATCCGTGGTGCCCATGCAGCTGAATTTTTGCATGAGCTCCGGATCCAGGTCTATGTCCATGCCCTCCATGAGCATGCGGCTGTCCCGGGGATAAGTTTTAATTGAGTCCGAGGCCTTCTCCAGTCATAACAAGCGACCCGATAACAAGCAGAGTACGCATGGCTGCGGGCGGGGCGTGACGTCACGCACAACGTAACTATGGTGCGGGGGAACGTCAGCTGTTGCTATTCGACTGCGGCGTGTCGTAAACCGGAGCTTTCATACAAACCAGTAGGCCTGTTGGTACTGTGGTACCGTGGTAGCATAAGGTAAAATATACAACGATATTAAATGATCACCAATTTAATTTACCATAGTATTCACATGGTGCGCAAAGGTAGGCTACTTCAGAAATATGTCCAACAAGTCATGATATTACCATGGCACACGCCCAATAAATATCAGACAACAAAAAAAGAACTATCGCCATGTTTTTGGACATGGTTTGATTTGTACACACTCTGTTCTGTGTAATGGCGTGCATATTTATTTTTAAACTGTGATCTAAAATAACTTTCCAATTATGCAGCTAAGAAATCCAATGCACGTTTTTATTTAAAAAGGACCTATCATGCCCCTTTTCACAAGTCTCTGGTGTCCTCAGAATGTGTCTGTAAAGTTTCAGCTCAAAATACCCCACAGATCATTTATTAGCTTGTCAAATTTGCCCATATTTGGGTGTGAGCAAAAACACGCCGTTTTTGTGTGTGTCCCTTTAAATGCAAATGAGCTGCTGCTCCTGGCCCCCTTCCCAAAAGAGGGCGGAGCTTTAACAGCTCGCGCTTCGGTTGCTCAACAACAACAAAGCTGGAGAATCTCACGCAGCCAAAATGAGGATTGTCAGTAACGGTGTTCAGCCTTACATTGTTCAAACCGGAGTCGGACACTGATGGAGAGACTCAGGAAGAAGTTAACATACAACTTTTAGAATGCAACTGGACGTTTCTGAATGGTTAGTGGATAAATTTATGTAGTTGCTGTGGAGTTGATTCAACTCATTGAGCATAGCACGTGCCATCATCAAAGTCCCTTTAAGTCTTTGCCATCATGTTTATCTTTTGTGGAAAACCCGTATGGACGCCCACTATACATAACATACCTGTTTGCTAAACAGAGCCATACACACCTGGCTAAAGTTTATGATTGCTATCAAATGCTGTGAATGGTCTAATATTTTTTCCAAAATATCGCTCGGACAGAAACACTACTTTTTTTTTAGCAGTCGAGCTTACCAGGGTAAACTTGCAGGCTATCCAAGCTAACGAGACATTAAATCGTGTTCTGTACTCATCTGTGCAGCCAACGACAGAACAGTTAGCATGCTTTGCTCGAACTTTTGCTATGGCGTTAGAACCGGTACAACGTTGTCGCTTGCGAAAACAAAATGGCGGCGCCGTGGGTGGAAACGTGCAGATTAAGGGGAGGTAATATTATAATAAGACCCCCTTCCTACGTCACTAGGGGAGCGAAATCTGAGCGGGTCGTTTTTTCACATGCTTGCAGAGAAAGGCTTACCAAAACAAAGTTACTGGGTGGTTCTTTTTCACATTTTCTGGGTTGGTAGATGCACTGGGGACACGATTATAACACTTAAACTTGGAAAAAGTCTGATTGTCATGATATGTCCCCTTTAATGGTTTTAAATTAAAGTTATTATTATTTAATTAAAATTATTTATTATTTTAATTGATTATTTAAATAAATTATTTAATTAATTCCTCCTCTAAGAGTCTAACCCTGTTGTTTACCAATGGCATTACATTACCATGGTAATAACTTGTGCCCACTCTATTCAGTATAATGCGCATTGGATTTTCTAGCGGCATAATTGGAACACAGTGCTGTTATTTTAGATCAAAGTTTCTCAGAGAATGACCCAACTACTTGCATCATGTAAAGAGAATAGCCAGGCCCACCAGCCTGTGTGAGAGTCTCAGTAACCTGATTAGCCAGCCTGTCACTTATAATAAGGCCAGTCCTTGGATCTAGTAGCCATCGCTGTGTCAGCTAGTGTGTGATGACAAGGAAGACTGGGAGAACCAACCACAACAGGAGACAAAGAAGTGAGTAACTTAAAATAAAGCAAAAGGTGTGTGTTTTAAAATATTGTGTGCTTGCATGCTCAATTTAACATTTAACAAGGTTTCGCTTTAGAGATGGTGATGTGGGCTGAACAGATATTGTTCTGGAACACTTGCGTCGCTGGGTTTGTAATAGACCCTAAGCCTAAAGAACCATTTCAACATATTGTTCTAAATTGAATTAATATAATAAAATGTAATAAAAGTTGATTTATTATATATTTCAATTGTTTATTTATTTTTAATTTAATTATTTTATTAATAAATTAACTTAATTGTTTTTAATTATTTAAACAACTCTTCCAACCTCATTGTTTCAAGCTGTTATTTCAAGCTCTATAATGCACCTTTTAATCTATGCTGTTGAGTGATTTGTGATCAATTGTTTTAGGGCTGTTTTAGGCTGCAAGCTTCTGCAGGGAAACGGGGCGTCTATAGTGACTGTGGTAGTGAGTAAAACAGACAGACAGGCAGGCAGGGAGGGAGGGGAAGGAAAGAGTCTTTCAAAAAACCCATGGAGTTTCTTGGCAAGGGGAGGGTGAAGGAACACAAACTGTGGGTGGAACCCTGTAACAATGTAGATCAGGCACCTACACCCTCCCTGGTTCAAAAACACTAGTACCACGAGTGCTTACAGTGGTTAGTACTGCTTTAGATCAGGGAGGCTATTAAGTTTAAGTTTAATTTGATGGATAATACAGGCTTACGCTGAGTAATACCAGGTGGACAAGGACTAATAGTCTGCTTATTGTAGGTAAAGAGGATTTGTGTCCAGATCCCCAGACAGACCCCTGCTTTGCTGTTAAAGACAGGAAAATCCGGAATGTCCAATCCCGCACTGGACGCTCATCAAACCAATGCCCAAGCGGCCCGTCCGGACCAGACCGAGAGCAATGGGTCATCCGCGCCATCACCCCAAGCTTTGAGGAAACCACCTGGGCATCTGAAGTTGGCATGCAGCCTTTCTAAATCAGACTCCGACCTGCTGGCTTCCCCTCATTGTGAGGACGACGGGCCTCTAGGTGGCCGGAGCGAATCCCTGTCCAACTGTGCCGATGAGAGGAAGGAAATGGAGCAGATGCCTTCGTTTGCCTCTGAATGGGACGAGGTAAGAACTGATGAACTACAGATTAAAGAGCAGAGGAGGGAGAACATGAGACTTCCTCTCATGAGGGACAAATGAGAGAGAATGTAAGACGTGAGCAGTGTTGTGTGTGACGTTTGACAAGTAATGCACAGTTATGTTTTGAATTTACACTATAGTACCCAAGTTACTTTTTAAAACACACAACTGTTCAAAAGTTTGGGGTCAGTATGTTTTTTCTTTTCTTTTTGCAATGATGCATTAAATTGATCAAAGTGACAGTAAGACATTTGTGATGTTACAAAACATTTCTGTTTCAACCTTTTATTCATTCAAAGAATCATGCATCACATGTTTCCACAAAGTTATGAAGCAGCACAACTGTTTTCAACATTGATAATAATCAGAAATGTTTCTTGAGCAGCAAATCATCATATTAGAATGATTTCTGAAGGATCATGTGACACTGAAGTAATGATGCTGAAAATTCAGCTCTGATCACAGGAATAAATTACATTTTACAATATATTACAAAAGAAAGCAGTTGTGTTAAATATTTCACAATATTTACTGTGTTTTGATCAAATAAAAATAGCCTTAATGAGCAGAAGAGACTTCTTTCAAAAACACATTAGAATATTTTACTGACCCCAAACTTTTTAATGGTAGTGTATGTATGTTTGTAAGTTTTCTATTTAGTCTTATTTACTGGCAAATGCAATATATAATATCTCTCTTCCCCATAATGTAGTGCCTTAGGCCTATGTAGTGTATGTGACACAGTGTCTATACAGAAGCAAGCAGCGTGGTGCAATAAAACTTTATCTCTGCTATTATAATTGACAAAAACGCTGATACAGTATGGGGTGTAGGTGTTGCATGCAAAGTACAGTATGTCAGCCTTGTCCAAAAAAAAAAAAAATACAACTAGCCAAGAATAGTGGTAGCATTCTGGAAAAGACACTACTTTTTATTTACTGAAAATTACCATTTCAAATGTCTCCCTTTACCATAGCATAGTCATGTAATAATTTAAGAAATGTTTCCTTGGCAACCAACTGAAATAAAATAAATTAAATTTGAAGTTGTATAAATGAAAATAAATTAAACTTAAATATTACTATTTAAAGAGGACCTATAATGCCCCTTTTACAAGATGTATTATAAGTCTCTGGTGTCCCCAGAATGTGTCTGTGAAGTTTCAGCTCAAAATACCCCACAGATCATTTATTATAGCTTGTCAAATTTGGTTGTTTGGGTCTGAGCAAAAACACACCGTTTTTTAAATGCAAATGAGCTGCTGCTCCCGGCCCCCTTTCCAGAAGAGGGCGGAGCTTTAACAGCTCGCGCTTTGGTTGTTCAACAACAACAAAGCTGGAGAATCTCACGCAGCCAAAATGAGGATTGTCAGTAACGGTGTTCAGCCTTACATTGTTCAAACCGGAGTCGACACTGATGGAGAGACTCAGGAAGAAGTTACAACTTTTAGAATGAAACTGGATGTTTTTGAATGGTTAGTGGATAAATTTATGTAGTTGCTGTGGAGTTGATTCAACTCATCGACTAGCTTGTGCCGTCATGTTAATCTTTTGTGCAAATCCAGCGTTGAATTTATCCTCGTTTGTGAAGCAGTCCGCGGTAAAATGACGGCATGACAACAACACTCTACTACAACAACTCGTCTTCTTCTCTAAAGCAGCCAAACATGGCGTTGCCCACTTTGTTACGTGTTCTCGGGGGCGGGGTTTATGTAAATTTTGGGGTTTGTGATGTTACTAACCCGGGAAGAAGCTCGTTGTAGACCGTTCCGTCCCTTTGTTGTAGTACTTAAAAAGTGATTTCTGTAAAAGAAAATATTTCCCTTTGCATTGAACTTTGCAGATGTTGTTTATGCTCAAACAGCAACATTACACACTAACTGATGTTAAAAAAAGTGAAATCATAATCAACCACCCCTTTAAAAAAAAAGACTAATAAAAATGACAAAAGCATATACTAAAAAATTGTAACTAAAATTAAAATATAAAAATAAAAGCTAGTTAAAAAAAATATTAAAAGCTATAGTAGTATCAAAATAACACTGGTTCAGAACAAAATGTGAGTAAACGATGACAGAATTTTTTAAGAGAGAGACAAATAACAGTAACTGTCATGTTACTTTGCATAAAAGCAACAATGTAAAAAAAATTTCATTTTTAGAACTTTTATTATGGGTAGTGCAGCAATGTAATGTGTTACTTTTAAAAGTAACATTCTCCACCTCTAGTTGTGGGTGGGAAAGAAAATCTAGCAGTGCGTAAGGTTGAGGAGGAAGGGCGGAAGACGAGGCAGCGAGTCTTGACAGTATCAGCGCCAGTGGCTGAATGCTGAACGCTTGGCTGGGCCCATCAGTCCTTCTGCTGCTCTATGCTGGCCACAGCACACGGGGCTAATTGGGCCTTAACTGTCACTCCGCATCTTCTCAGGAAGCTTCCCAGGGGTCGGCCCACGCTGCACACACAACAGCTCCCCTCCCCTCGCGCCAGAGCTTTAGTCAGAGCCCGAATGAGTGCAGCCGCTGCATTCACACCTTGTGCTGATCAGCGGTTCACATCAGGGACAATGACAAACATGCATGTTGATTAAATCACTGATTGTGATTATTGACGCTGTCAGCTGTTGTAATGGTATCTGACTAGGCAAATGTATGAGTGTTTTCAGTAAATAAAATAAAGCAATAACCCACTCAGTCCTGGATGTTACAGGGATTTTCCCACAGTTAAAATCAGCATGAAACAGAAGTTGCGATTGTCTTTTCTTACCAACTGTGATGTATATCTGTGTGACAAGGCTTCTCGAACAAGAAAAATATAGGGCGGGGCTTGATTTTGTTCGTGGGGAATTGATTAGATGGTTGTGAGAAGAGATGTATGGAAGCTTGTTTTCACCACTAAATAAAAAAGGTAATTGCAACTTTTTATCTCACAATTCTGACTTTTTTCTCAGAAGTGCGAGATTTAAACTTAAATTACGTGATATAAATTCAGAATTGCGTGATATAAATTCAGAATTGCGAGTTATAAAGTCAGAATTGTGAGATATAAAGTCGGAATTGTGAGATATAAAGTCAGAATTGCGTGAAATAAAGTCAGAACTGTATGATATAAAGTCAAAATTGCGAGATATAAACTTTTTCTCAGAATTGTGAGTTTGTATCACGCAATTCTGACTTCATAACTCGCAATTCTCACTTTATATCTTGCAATTCCTATTTTATATCTCACAATTCTGACCTTATATCACGCAATTCTGACTTCATAACTCGCAGTTCTCACTTTATATCATACAATTCTGACTTTATAATTTGCAACTCTAACTTTAAAACTCACAATCGTGAGTTTATATCTCGCAATTCTGAGGGAAAAAAAAACAGAATTGTGAGATTAAAAGTCGCAATTAGCTTTCTTATTTTTTTATTTCATGGCGGAAACAAGCTTCCATAGAGATGTCACTGCAAGAGGGAGGGGAAGTTATTCTGATTAAAGATCACGAGGCACATGAAATAAAAAAAATAATAATAATGATGTACACGGATAAATCATTTATAATAAACACTGCAATATTCCATAAGAAACAAAGATTGTCCATTTTGATTTCATGGTGATTTTAAGGGGTGTGGTTAGTTCCTAAAATCCTCTTGGATGTGCTAAGGTTTTATGGGTTATTGCAAGAACATTGCTAATGTGCTTGTTTAAGTATTTTTAGTTATTTTTCTAGGATGTTGTTAGGCAGTGGCTAACTGAGTCATTGCTAGACTGTTCCTGTGCAGTTCCTGAGACTGTGCTATTTTAATATTGTTTATATACTATTATAGTATTTCATTTTTAATTTTCATCATTTATTTTTATATTGCTTTGTTTTACTGGGTGCTTGCTAGGGTTTCTAGGTCATTGCTAAACAGACACAGATAAGATGGTAACTTAGCTCATTAATATTAAATTCAGTTGTGCAGTCACATGAATGCATATTTCGAGTATTTTACAAATGCTTGACTTGCGTTACTCATCTGATCAGAATTGAGACTCTATCCGTTTTGTTATAAAAATACCACTGCTTAACATTCTTTTTTTTTTTTTTTTTTTAATAAAAGAAGAATACTAGGGGCAATCACATCTATACTCAAAGTTTTATGAAACATTAGACTCAGGTGGTACTGGGAGCAATTATATTATCAGATTCTGGAGCATTATTCAAACTGTAGATTTAACCAGTTTAATGGATCTGCTGTCAGATCATCTATTTGGCTCTCAGGGTGGAGTGTCCTGTTCTCAAGAACATCCTGTTTCACAGTCGTCCACTGATGCTGCATCCCATTATATATAGATGACATCTATAAGCTTGAGAGAGGGAGGCTGAAAATGAGAGAGGGTGGGTTTGGAGAAATGACTGGGAAGATGAGGTGGTTTTACTGTTAACACACCAATACGAAACAACCTCTAATGCTAAATCAGAGCCGAGCGGGACACAGCCAATATGCTGGCACACGCTCACACTGTATCCCGTGCAAAATGGCTGTATCAGCATTTGTGCGTTAGTCACGGTAATGAACATTCCTCGGACAACTTCTGAAGTGTGTAATGTTTTTGATGTAAAAAATGTTATCCTTTGCCAGTACCATGGCAGGATCCAGTATTTGACGTGCATTGAATTGCAATGTAAATAGCATGGTATATGAATTAAAATGGCACATTTTAACACCGTTATTAGCCAAAGTACTACATTTCTGTATCGTGGTATTGTACTAGCAATTGGCAAACAGAAAGTTTTGATGAATTAATGAATTCCACTTTTGACACACAATATTCAATTCATTAAACTCATATTGATTCAGTTGTGCCATAGAGGTTTAAATGATAAAACTACTCAATTTTATTTTATTTTAAAACAAGTTGCCGTAGTTGTACTTTTCGCATAATAAAATGCTAGGAAAATCAATTCATTTTTCAATAATAAAATATTTTCTTGACAATATAGGTTGTATTTAAATGCATGTAAAGTAAGCCTTCCTTGCATTTTTAACACCGACGGTGTGTCTAAAACAGCCCATAGCTCAGAGTGTTAATGTTTCAGCACTTCTGCAGAAAACCTGTTTAAAAATAATTTCGTGTTTGAGTGAGCGGTCAAACATGCTTTCCAAAGATGGCTATATAAGTCTCTTCATAATTTATATGCTAACGGAAGATGTCAAGGGAAACGCATCTTCAGATGGCAAGCGAAAGATGCGCACAGGGGAAAAGAAGTGGGCGGCAAATGCTTTCACCTGTCAGAGAGCTTCTGAGACTTTACAGCCCGTTCCACACACAGGCCCTGCATGTTCACTGAGCTTTGTTGCAAATTAGTGGCATTGGCCAGTCCTTATTTTTTCTAAAATCAATTTTTGTTGGCATTTGCATGAGATGTGAGTACAAGAATGCAGTTAGGAGTACACATGGAGCAAATGCATGTAAAGAGGTTAACAGTAAAACGTGTAGTTAATTATTACCAAAATAGTCAGCATAAATGAAAGTTGTGATAGTCTTTTCTTCCCTATTGTGATGTATATCCGAGTGAAATGGCTTCTGGAAGAAGAAAAAATGTAGGGTGGGACTTGATTGGATTTGATTGGATGGTTGTAGTCTGCTGTTGGCGGATCTCATGTGAGTGACAGGTTGCCCCGCCCTCACGCCAGTAAACACGTCATCAGAGAAGAGATGTCACTGCAAGAGGGAGGGGAAGTTATTTTGATTAAATTAAAGTTTAGGCGGGCACATGGATTTTTTAAAAAAATGTGCACGGATAAATCATTTATTAATATATTCCATAAAAAATATTAATCGTCAGTTGACATGAGGGTGAGTAATTAATGACAGAATTTTCATTTTTAGGTGAACTAACCCTTTAAGCATGTGTCTTCTTGAACCCCACAGCTTGGTGATTTTTACCGAAGATGGCAGATTGAAATAAAAATACTACCCAGTAAATAATTTACCTCTATTATTCATAAAACAATAATATGCAATGTCTTGTTATATATTGATGTCTTGTCCATACTTATGATTTATTAACTGTTTTAGCCCAATTTTACATTCACAAAATTAGAACAGCACATTTGTATTTTACATTGCTGACCTGTATTGAAACTCTTTCAGTAATGCAGAAACCTTAAACTAGGTAAAACTTTCACATTTATGTAAATGCTTTATTTTATTTTATTTGCTTATCAGCAAATATTGATGTAAACGTGATTTATTTAATTAATGAATAAACATATAATGTAATTAATTCAATAAAAAAATGACTGACAACCATAGTTTCAATATAGTATACAAAGGCTTTTTTTGTGCTATTCTCATTTCGTGGGTGTAAAATAATGTTTAATTAGAATATACTTTTTATTTTCTGATATGCATGGACTTTCAAAATATAACAAGATATGTGTTTTATGGCTTTTACAAAATTCTGCTCTTTTATCCAGTTTGAAGTATTACAGAATGCGCTGCATAACAGTTGCACAGTTGCATTTACTGATTGGTATAAATTGCAAAGTGCATATATGTGGTTTTCAGAATGAGACTGTGGTGGTGATCATATCCTGATCTTATGGCTTTGCTTTAATCAGAGTTCCTCTGTGGTGTCAGCGAGGTTTGGCCATCACTCCGGTCTCTGAAGCCTGTAATCTTGTTACTCCTCTGGCACATGGGACGAGGTAGAGCTGTATGAAATCTTTATTACCCCCCTACTTCACATTTTCTCAAGCTGCTGGCTTCTACATATTCACTCATTAGGTTGGACATTGTGTGATGTTCCTTATTGCTGTCTCTGCAGAATGAAAATGCTCGCCTTTCATGAACTGCTTTTGGAACTCCATGGCTTGAGGCTACGACCGCAATAACTCTCCTGCTACGTCGCTGTCTCTCTCTCTCTCCGTCTCTCTCTCCAATTTCATGAGACTACACTTCAGTGAATTCCTCAAAAACAAACTTCTACACATTTCCAAGAATCTGTGCATTTTTAGATAATATACGAACGCTCAAGTCCTTCATACACTATATGTTTGTAATGGAAAAGATGTTAAAGGAATATTCTGGGTTAAAAATCTGTGGCATCATGCTGCTGATTACTACAGACTTGCCCCACAGAGCAAATAATAAAATGCATTGACAGAAATCAACGTACAACTGAAGTCTATGGTTCAGTCGTTGTTGAAATAAGGACATTTTTGTAGTTGTATTCCTTTAAAAAATGTAATGTAAAAGGTAACACTTAATTTGTTAACAATGCTTCTAAAGCTTTTATTAATCTTAGTTCATGTTAATTTCAACATTTATTAATACATTTTTAAAATCAAATGTTGTATTAGTTAACATTAGTTAATGCACTGTGAACTAACATGAACAAACAATGAACATTTATAATTTTAACTAATATTAACAAAGATTAATAAATGATGGAAAAATATTACTATTACTAATACATTAGTTAATGTTAACAAATGAGACCTTATTATAAAGTGTTACCATGTAGAATATTTTATTTTGTTTATTTTTGAAATATTTTATTTTATTTTAAAATCAGTCGCTGTAGAGGTTTACAACACTGAAACAAAAATGTAAAATATTTGCAAACTCTTTTTTTTTGTAACAAAACCAATGCTGAATGAAGATATTTTAATGAAATCTGAGAGCTTTCTGTCCCTCCATTGACATCCTACGCAACTACCACTTTAATGCTTCAATAAGTTCATTAAGAGATCGTAAAACTAACCCAATGAATTGAGCGATTTAGTCCAAAATTTCCTGAAGAGACTCAATCACTTTATATGATGAACAGATTTAATTTAGGCTTTTATTCACATATAAACATTCATCAACTCCCACATCAGTTGGTCATCACACCGTTCATCATCAGGTAAACGGAAGCTCAAGCATGTTTGCTTGACATGCGAGAACCAATGAGGTTCATTCTCGTGTTACGCCACACATTTGAGCTTCCTCAAGAACCAATGAGGTCCATTCTCGTGTTACGCCACACATTTGAGCTTCCGCAAGAACCAATGAGGTTCATTCTCGTGTTACGCAGCACGTTTGAGCTTCCGCAAGAACCAATGAGGTTCATTCTCATGTTACACAGCACGTTTGAGCTTCCGCAAGAACCAATGAGGTCCATTCTCGTGTTACGCAGCACGTTTGATGTTCTGCCAGAACCAATGAGGTCTGTTCTTGCGTGTCAAGCATAATTTGAGCTTCTGTTCATGTTCGCTGATCAATGTTTATATGTGAATAAAAGCCTAAATTCAATCTGTTCATCATATAAAGCGATCGAGTCTCTTCAGAAAATTTGGACTAAACCGCTCAATTCATATGGATTAGTTTTACGATCTCTTTGTGAACTTTCTGAAGCGTCAGTTGCTTAGCTGTCAATGCAGGGAGAGAAAGCTTTTGGATTTCATTCAGATATCTTCATTTGTGTTCTGAAGATGAACGAAAGTCTTACTGGTTTAGAACGACATGAGGGTGAGTAAATGATGACAGAATTTTCATTTTTGGGTGAACCTAACCTTTTAATTATCCATGTTAATCCATCTTATCAACGTGAAGAACAAGATATTATGAAAGTAAAATTGATTTGCACATGCTATGCATTTCCAAATGAGCCGGGTAGGACTTGATTTTATCTGTTGGAAATTGATTAGTTTTACTTTGGAATAGCATGAATTGTGCAGAATATAAATCAGGACTTTGCATTAATAGGGTAAATCAAGTTTCTTTTTATGTTAAGCCTATAGTTTTAGTATAAATGTCATACATTGCCAATCCACCAATATTTATCTTTATATAGAGCTGAGTACCTCTTCCCTTAATGTGATCTGTAAAATGTCTGTACTTCCGAACACACATGAGGAGATGAAGACTGGAATGCGCACAGGCAGCTGAGGGATTCTGGGATGTGCGCCATGGAATGGTGTGATGATGCATTGTGCATTCTATAATGGATAGACATGGGAAGTGTACAGAAGTAAGTCAGTACAGTATGTAGGTTACTTGAGAGTGGGAAATGCAAAGGCCTGTATGGCTAGAGGGGATCTAGCACGTGGACCGTGGCATCTGACTGCTAAATGAATCTAGGGGCTTGCCAGCATGTTGATGCCACAAGCGCACAGCAGATGAGTTTGCCAGACTTTAAATATTACATCAAAAACCAACGTTTTTCTATTTCAGGCTCCTCCTAAAAGTCTATTGATTGGAGAGTAATCTTCAAGCTTTTACTCGGAAGCAAAAGCATTCTTATAAATGTGCTTTCAGTTTGTTTCTCTAGTCGGTGTGGTTTTGGTATATTGCAGAGGGTGATTGGGTTATTTTTTTATTATTATTTTTTTGTGACTTCCTTTTGATTTGTTTTAATGTGAACATTTGTGACCCTGGACCACAAAGCCAGTCTTACGTTGCATGGGTATATTTGTAGCAATAGCCAACAATACATTGTATGGGTCAAAATTATCGATTTTTCTTTTATGCTAAAAATCATTAGGATATTAAGTAAAGATCATGTTCCATGAAGATATTTTGTAAATTTCCTACCGTAAATATATCAAAAATCTATTTTTGTGAGTGGATATGCATTGCTAAGGACTTCATTTGGACAACTTTAAAGGTGATTTTCTCAATATTTTGATTTTTTTTTTTTTTTTTTTTTTTGCACCCTCAGATTCCAGCTTTTCAAATAGTTGTATCTCGGCAAAATATTGTCCTATCCTGACAAACTATACATCAACGGAAAGCTCAATTTCAAAAAATTGACCCTTATGACTGGTTTTGTGGTCTAGGGTCACATTTATGGTTCTGACTGATTCAGGACCAACACCGGGTGTGAGTTTTTCCACTATCTGTCTTTTTTTTTTTTTTTTTTTACTATCTAGGAGAAATGAAAAACTACTCAATCTTCTACATTTCAGATCTTTTGCATTCAGATACAGTTGTTTTGGCCAACAAAACATATGAATTATGAATAAAAATCAGTTATAACAAAGTCCAATGAAGAGAGTAACCTGTCATGGCAGATTACAGTAAAATTAAATATTTAACTGCATTTTATAACTCTTCTTTTCTTGATGTTGTATTGTAGATTGAAAGGATCATGACTCTAATTACCGGCATCGAGATCTCCAAGGAGAATCAACCTGTATTGGAAGGTAAATATGAGAGCTGCACATGAGTGATGAGATATGACACAATATATATTTGCTTTATATCAGCTTTATTTTAATTAAAGAAAATTTTTTTTGACAGTTTTAGTTTTCGATTTAGTTAAGAATAACAGCACTGGTCATGCAGGTTTGAAACTACATGAGGGTCAGTAAATAATGACAGGATTTTCATTTTTGAGTGAACTAACTAACTTCATACCATGGAACTCGTCCTGAACTGTTTGTCTGCAACTGTTGTTGCGGATGTTTTCTTTGGAGAATCCTTTGTATGGCAGAATTGAATGATATCAAACCTCAACAAGTATGAAATATCAGCTATAAACTAAGGGTGTGTTCACACTTGGCATGTTTGGTTCGATTAAAACGATTGCTCTGTTAGTGCAGGTCATTTGAACAAGTGTGAGTGCTGCCATCAGAACAAGTGGACCGAGGCCCCTGAAAAGATGGGTCTCAGTCCGCTTTCAAATGAACTCTAGTGCAGTTTGACTGAAATATGAACAACATGTAACCATATAAAAAAAAAAAAAAACAGGACGTGATGTTACAATGATGCGACCCTAAAAAGGGCAGAATGCCCAAGCATACCTGTTTTTTCTCGTCTAGTCATGATGTTGCCCTGTACAGTTCGGTACAGGCATCAGAACCTCGCAGCACAACTTTGTTTGTGTGTGTGACGGAGAAATTCCTGCTGCAGTTTTGACTCCATTTCACACATTATATGAGCTCTTCACGAGTTGTCAGCTCCATCATATACCATCATACTGTATATACGCACATACAGTATACTGTATATATCTGCACACAGCATTGTTCTGGATGTTCAACAAGTTCCTTTGCAAAATATGTCATAAAAGCCTCTTTTTTTTTTTTTTTTTTTTTTTGTATCTTTAGGTTTATTGCTAAAAATGACAGTGTGAATGCTAAGTGAACCAGGACTAAATGTATCATTTTCTTTTTTGGTCCAGACCAAGAGAACCAATAGAAACAAAAAGTGTGAACACACCCTAACAAAGCAATGGTACTAAAGTTGCTGAGAAAGCCTTTAGAAGCAATGTATTTTTTGTGTTTTGCATATTACTTTTTTTCTTTCCTTAAGAGAGGAACCATGCTTTTTTGAAGGAAAGATATAGATTTTTAGAGGCAAATGAAAACGTTAAAGGCAAAAACATGAGATTAATTGTGATTTTAATATATACTGACAGCCTGATTATAATCAATCGTATCATTTTGTTCATTGTATATGTCTAAACACAGTAGTCTGTGAAAGCCCACAAAGGGTTTTTTTCACAAAGCTTTGCTTTGGCTGAATCATCCCTTGAGTCAGAACTATTTCATTAGCGTCTTTAACTACCAGCAGTTTTCTTTCTCAACCACATGGTCTCACTTTTCACCCCAATTTGGTCTGATATTTTTGTACCTCATATTCGACACAGACACCCTCCGGTACACAATTGGCGCAGAGGGCCTACTTTAAAGAGATGAGATGACCATTTACTGTGGCCATCTCACCGATATTCAGTAATTAGGACTTTTCTTTTTGAGTTGAGCCTCCCAAGGTAGTTGCTATATATGGAGCGACAGCACTATATTTTAATGGACTTTTCTAGAAGAGGTACAATTCTTTAGAAATTGTACAGCAGAGAATCACCTTAAAGGAACAGACAGCACTATTGTTCTGTGAGACAGTATCCTTAAATTTTCACGTAACAAGACGCTCGTTGAGTTGTTTGCTGCTGTTAGTGAAGAAAATGCCAGTGTTTTCTGAAATACATAATTTGATCAATTCTCAAATTTTTACAGTGTCACAATAGGCCATTTTTTAAAGTCAAAATGTATTGGAAAAGTTGAGAGCTCTTAAGAGGAGGAATGTAATATTGGAGTTAGAGAACAGAGATTGGAAAATGTGTTATTTTGCAAGAAATATAAAATAAATATGAATACATTTATTATTAAATTTTTTTTGTAAATTTAGTACGTCTTATGGTATTACCATAAGACGTACTATGGTAGAATCATTATATATGTTTTTGATATAATATAGCTTTTGATGGTACATCGACATCCATTTTATTGCTATTGTGCCATGGTCCAAGTCGAAAAATGCTGGCTTTGCTTAAAATGATTTGCTCCTTTTTGCTAAATTGCTAGTGTTTTTCCTTATTTTGCTCACGTTGGATAAAAGCATCTGCTGAATAAATACATGTAAATGTAATATAAACACTGGAAAAAATTAGAGTTTTTGTCTTGTTTCTAGTCCAAATATCTAAAAATTCTTAAATCAAGAAGCATGTTCTAGATAAGTAAAAATTCTTGTTTTCAGAAAAAAAAAAAAAAAAAAAGTCAAAATTAAGTTTTTGCTTAAAACAAGCAAAATAATCTGCCAATGGGGTAAGCAAAATAATCTTATTTCAAACCGAAAACAAGATTATTTTGCTTACTCCATTGGCAGATTATTTTGCTTGAAGAATTTTTAGAAATTTGGACTGGAAATGAGATGAGAAAATCTATGTAAGAAAAGCACTTTTTGCAGTGTACTACTATGGCACATGTAAAAAAAAAATAGCATATCTAAGAAACCATGATAATACCATGTTGAAATTCAGTATAGCGCCATTGCTATTATTGTTTAGCTCCTTTTTGCCAAATTGTCAGTGTTTTTCCTCATTTTGCTTGTCATTTAGATAAATGAATGAATGTTCCTCCTTTAGAAATGAGCGTCCTTTTGAGCATGCAGATGTTAGGATGTACTTTACATCTTAAGCCTTATTCAGTGTCTGTATGGATATGAATAACGCTCTGGCAGGCTGACAGTTTGTATGATTCCCCTGCTCTCAGCTGCATGCAGATAATGCCCTACATGCATGCATGAAGCAGCACTCATGTGTGACACTGAATTAGACCACATCACGCTATGGAAAATGCGGTCGGCATCGTCTACATGTGAGACACGAACGCTACTGTTTAATCACATCTGGCAAACCTGAATTCTGGCGATTGGACTCGGATGTGTCCGATATGAATGTGGGCACAGGTGGGATTACGTTAAGTGCAGCATGTGCACGGTGCATTTCGCTGACTTAACGTTTAACGTGCAGCCCTCCTCTCCTCTCCGGTACAGTGACACATTCATGAATTTAATTCCTCTGATGATTTACCGTGGTATGTGGCTTGGCTGCGATTTAATTTTTCATAGAGAGAGTGCAGAGGCACTGGAAGCACTTAAGTGCGGAGGGGATAGGGATGGGGTTGTGGGGTGTGGGGTTAGAGGAACCTGTACGGGGTTTTTTCCCCCCTCTGTCTGATCCTGGCACAGTAGTGTGTGGTTTGGGTTTGTCTCTTGTTCCTTTTTCTGATGGTGTCCTTTCTGCACCAGCAAGATCAGAGAGCCTGCGTGCAATTTTAATCAGTACGGGGAGCGGGGAATAGATAGAGGGGCAGAGAGAGAGAGAGTGAGACAGAGAAAAGGGGGTGGGGGGATTGATCGCCACAGAGAGAGAGAGTGTGTGTGTGTGTGTATGTGAGACAGATACAGAAAAAGAGGCATAGAGACGGCAGGGAGGGGGGTTTGGGAACGAACAGAGCGTATATGCCGTGCAGCGGGTCTCGGCATCAGACGGCGTATGGCAGCCCTGCAGACTCTTTCAATGAGGAGTAAAAATCAAGTCAAAGAAGAAAGAGAGCTGGATACAGTGAGTGGATGTGATACACAGCTAAACTGAATGCATAAGAAGATGTCTTTAAGGTGATTACCAGTTGCAACCGTGCAGGCGATGCGCTACCGATGGCTTTCTGGAGGAGCACTATGTCATCTGGATGTTTTGCTTTGTGAGTGCCGAATGCAGCTGCTTCTGTGACTGAGCGTTCCTGGATCAGGGATGCAGCAATCCTTGCCCCCGAGCGCAAGACCCTTAGGAACGTCTGCTAGAGGAACGGAGCAACCAGAGCAGGGGGCTGGGCTGCAACAAGAGGGACCGTGCCGTCAACGGGGCTTACTAATGGGGTTATCCGTCCATTGTGGGAGGTCACTTTATTTCCATTGGATCAAGGCTTGGCTGTACCTCGCTTTGATGGTGTGCTCCATTCTGGTATGTTAGCCCTAAGCTCGGAGGGACCAGCAGTCCTTGCATTATCGTGATAAGGGGCAGAAGGAACGTCTTCTAAAGGAACGAAGCGACCAGAGCAAGTGGGCTGGGCTGCAGGAAGAGGGACCGAGCCGTCAACGGAGCTTTCTTACCCATTGTTTCCACTGGATAAAGGCTTGGCTTTACCTCGTTTTGATGGTGTGTTTCGTTCTGGTATGTTAGCCCGGCGAGGTGCGTCTAAGCTCGGAAGGACCAGGAGTACTTGGATTACCGTGACAGAGCACTACCTAATCAGGGACTGCTTGGGGAAGTGGTCAAACCGGCTACTTTCTGATGGTGGGAGGGGTTCCTCGAGCTCAACAACTCAACAACGGGAAGGGAGGAATGGGAAAATGTGCCATGAGGACGAGCTGGCGTCACGCAAGGCTTCTGGTGTTGAAGAACTGGCATTGTGGTGGACTGCTGATCAATGAGTTGAGCTGCTTGGCTTGAGGGTCCATGATTCTGTTGTAGACAAACTCACTGGCATTATTCTTACTCTCCAACTGTTCTTAGTTCTTTGCTAAAGGATTTTGCTTCCAATTTTAAGGACAAGTCTGTTTTATCATGCCTTGCATCGTGTAGGAATGTTTTGACGTGTAAGGGAAGAGCATGTTGGTAAAGTTCCTGCAACTTCCTAGTAGCTTCTTGTAGATTTTGGTGCAAGCCAAAAGCTGTTTTTGAACTTTTATGATCTTCCTGTCGGAGCAACGTGCTGATGACCCTTGGTGTGAATGTTTGAATCAGATACAGAAAAGCTGTGTAGACGCCGTTTCGTTTGCTTGCCCTCTTTTTGAAGAGCAACGCCAAATTGTACCAATTAACTGACTTGACGCTCTTCTTTAAAGGACTACCTGCCAAGGTCTACCTCCATAACCCATTCAGCCTTGGTCCTCATCTCCAACGCAGTGAGGGCTTGTGGAGGAATCTCCATTACTAGTTTAGTCTATATATCTGGGGCCCTGCGTCTAGCGGAGGCCCGTCGCTCAAGCCTGGACACTGCCTTGCTGTTGCTGCTGCTGCCCTCAGCTCTGCTGGCCAAAGATGATGTGGCAGTGCCACATCTCGGCCTCCGAGTGCCGTTGCTACAGGCTAAATGGTTTTTCACTGCTCAAACGTCATCCTTTGTCGGCAGATGCAGCTGGGAGCCGTGTGCTGGAGCAATCGGTGGGGGAGTGGCTGGAACATGTGGGCTTTCCTCAGTACGAGAGCAAACTGGTGCTCAATGGCTTCGATGACCTGCGCTACATGGTGAGTGACTTTTGTGTGTGGGGATTGATTGACACAGCAGGTTGGTCAGGGATGTGGTGAGTTTATATATATCCGATATACTAAAGCCCAAAATATGATTCAGTCCACTGAACACCGTCATTCATGGATTAATATTTTTTTCCAAGTGAGGAAAATCTGTTTTGTTTTATCCTCAATGTAGATCCAATGTATGTGTTTTTTAATTTGATTTGAATTCTGTGATATTTAATTGCTATAAAAAAAAATCTGTTTTTATAATTTAAACAAAAAAATTTTTACATTAAAAGTAAAATTTAAAAGTGTAAGTTCAGTTCTTTAAAATAAAAGGGTACACAACATGAAATTTGCAGTTCTTGCAGTTTGACAAGCTATAAGCCATATGAAACTTTATATTTTTCTGTAAATGTTGCATATTTGTTATTGATGCATTTTTATGACCTCATATTAATTGGGAAACTACATGGAATATTTGTTCCTTTGAATATTTGAATATTTGAAAACAGCTAAAAAGGTGATTAAAAAAGGTAAAATTATTGAAAAAATTGTTATAGTACATTTCAGCCGCAGCACCTTAAATATAAATATTATGTATTATAATTGTAATATAAAAGTGTATAGCCTACAAAAAGGTAAATCTTATTTTGCCAACTATATACTATCACTATGTTGTATGTATGTATGTATGTATGTATGTATGTATGCACTAGGCAGATATACATACGTGTGAGTGTGGGTGTGGGTGTGTAAATATATAGTCAAACCAAAAATTATTCAGACATTTTTTTATATATTTTTACTAGTGGGTGCAGGACACTATAGTTCATTTATGTAAGTGATGATAGAAAAATAAAGTAAACTGACATATTATACCCAAAAATTCTTCATACAGTGGACTACCAGTAAAATTGATAAAAATTTGGGACCAAAAATTTTTCAGACACTTTGACCTGACCATGTTTTGCTTAAGTGTTATCTGACATAATTAAGATTATTTTATTCTGACACAGTTTAACTCTGAGATCTTGTCATATTTTATTACCATTTTTTAAACTATAGTGAATAAACTGTATTAATGAATGAAATGTTCAAGGTGTCTGAATAAATTTTGGTTTGACTGTGTGTATATATATATATATATATATGTATATATATACAGAGAGAGAGAGAGAGAGAGAATTGGTTAATGGTCTAAATATATTTGCAAGGCACTAAGTGTCAGTATTCATAAGTACTGTATGTGCCTGAATCTGTTGTAGTAAACTACCTCTGCTGTCACTTTCATGCAACACTTGGTTGTTCTCATGAATTTAAGTAAAGCAGAAATTCATGTGAATGTGCATACATTTAGGGGAGCAACGTGATGGAAGATGAGGACCTTCAGGAAATTGGCATCACTGACCCAGGCCACAGGAAGAAAATCCTTCATGCAGCAAAAAGCTTTCCGAAGGTAGCGTGTTTCAGTCCCCAAATAGTATTTTTGGACACTAAGTGTGAAAACAAGTTTTCATCCACTTCCACTTAAAATTACCTTGGGAGTGGGTTAAAAGTCATTGCAAATATGTCTCAGAAAAAATAAAGTTAGTTCTGAGAGAAGCTTGTTCTGTATTTGTTTGCACTAGATTTAATATTTTGTTAGCTAATGCAATCACATTCAGACATTTTAAGTGTGAATGAGGTATACAAATGTCTCTCCTGGCTTTACTCAAAGTGCATTATATATGCTATGCCATGCAATTTGAGAGAGTGTTTTATTCCTACTTCAGGTGAAAGCTCTGGGGTGTGACGGAAGCACCTCTCTGTCCTCATGGCTGGAAAGTTTAGGCCTCGGAGAATATCTGCACAACTTCCTGTCTAGTGGCTACCGCACCCTGGACTGCGTGAAGAACCTGTGGGAGCTTGAAATTGTCAATGTAAATGTGCTTTCATGCTGGTTCAAACTATTTTTGTCAGCAGGAATGAGTTTTGTGAACTGTGATCTGATACAATGACCATATTTCCTCTGTGCAGGTGTTAAAAATTGGCCTTCTTGGTCACAGAAAAAGAATCATAGCCTCGATAGCAGAGCGACCGTATGAGGAAGCACCTTCAAAATCCAACCGCTTTTCCCAGCTCAAGGTGATAAACACAGACCACATGACATCCATATTACCAAATTATTTTCAATTAAAGATACAACATGCATGCAAATGTAACAATGCAATATGTATATAAAACTTCCATAAATAATATTTGTGCTTGATAGATTCAGGACCTGTTGTCTCAGAATACGTCGCCGCTCAGTTATATGGACCCGTACACCAGTCGCTCCATGGACATGCTGCTTCCACTGGGAGAATCAGGCAGAAAGAGCAGAGCATTGGATCAGGATGGCAGTATCTCCCTTCGCTCCTTTGGTGAAAGGTCACGCTCACATGTAAGTACCTCTGTGACCAAGATCAATGTGATTATAACGACTCCTTCCAAGTAACATGAATCACATTTGAGTCACTCTATGATAAATGTTGCAAACCATGTCTAAGCAGTTAAAGGGGACCTATTATGCCTCCTTTAGATGTAATATAAGTCTCTGGTGTCCCCAGAATGTGTCTGTGAAGTTTCAGCTCAAAATACCCCACAGATCATTTATTATAGCTTAGCAAATTTGCCCCATTTGAGTGTGAGCAAAAACACAGCGTTTTTGTGTGTGTCCCTTTAAATGCAAATGAGCTGCTGCTCCCGGCCCCCTTTCCAGAAGAGGGCGGAGCTTTAACAGCTCATGCTTTGGTTGTTCAACAACAAAAAAAGCTGGAGAATCTCACGCAGACAAAATGAGGATTGTCAGTAACGGTGTTCAGCCTTACATTGTTCAAACCGGAGTCAACACTGATGGAGAGACTCAGGAAGAAGTTACAACTTTTAGACGTTTCTGAATGGTTAGTGGATAAATTTATGTAGTTGCTGTGGAGTTGATTCATCTCATCGACTAGCATGTGCCGTCATGTTAATCTTTTGTGTTGAATTGACCCTCGTTTGTGAAGCAGTCCGGCGTAAAATGACGGCATGGCAACAACACTCTACTACAACAACTCTTCTTCTCTAAAGCAGCCCAACATGGCCTCACCCCCTTTGTTGTGTGTTCTCGGGGGCGGGGTTTATGTAAATTTTAGGGTTAGTGATGTCACAAACCTGGGAAGAAGCTCATTGTAGTCCCTACCAGCCGTTTGTTGTAGTCCTTAAACAGAGATTTCTTTTGCATTGAACTTTGAGCGTCGTAACTTTGCAGATGTTGTTTATGCTCAAACAGCAACATTACACACTAACTAAGCTTTTGTATTTTTGTTAAATGTGTCTAAAATTCTGAAAATATCTGGACACAATTTTTTGGTGTCTCTAGTGCTATTTTAAATACTAAATATTCAGTTTTAATGAAACATATTTAGTAATATTTACTATTTATGTTTCCACATGCTCTCTAACAAATTAGTTAAAATGGTTACGAGGTCTTTGTGAAGAATTCGTTCTTGTACATGTTTGAAGGCTGATGTCTGTTACCACAGGGCACAGTAACACTTTTGAACACCACAGAACATGAATAATTAATAGCGTTTTTAAATAAGGCAAATTTTTTAAATAATTTAAACTCATTATGCTTTGAAATTTATGGAGGAACAATAGAAAAATGCTGCAAAATAACATTAAATGTAACTCCACTTTGAATATAAATTTACAGAATTTTTTTTATTTTTTTAGTTGGTGTGACCTTGACAAAGATTTCACTTGTTGTTGTGTTTTCCTTTAGGACCGTCATGCAGATCGTCACTCACGTCCACATATTCGCCCTTCCAGCCACTCTGCCACATATACCACTGTCTCCACCTGGCACCATCACCCTGAGAAACTTATCACAGAGTCCTGTGTTTATGAGGCCAGAGTAAGTCTTTTTCTGTGAGGATTTGTCAGTTTATACACTTCACAATAGATTTATCTGGACGTTTGCTACTTTTACTGAAAGCAAAGGGTTGGTTTACTTTGTTACTTTTAACAAAGGGTTGGTATGATACTAACTTCCCTCAGTTGCTTTATACACCAAAAGACTATCAGAGGAAAATATTCTTTACATGTTTGTGTGTTTTAATCAAACAAATTGACATGCATCTGATTTAAAAACACGACAAGGCAATATTTCAGAAGTTTTATTTTTAATAGCTTTAAGCGTAGTTTTTTGGCTGAAAATCGAGTTTGCCGAGGGATATAAGAGAGAGAACAGGAAATGGTGGGGAAATAAGATCAGGAAATTACTCAAACTGGCTTCACTATGTGTCAGAGTACGAAACCCCCAAAAGGATTGTCAAAAGCATTGTGACTCAGGTCGTAAAGATCAAAACCAGACCAAGACAGCGTCTATATTTAAATAAATAAAATATCTATTAATGAGCTCCACATTAAAAATTAAAGTGCTCTTTTGAACCATCATTGTTATTTTTAAAATGTGAATCCTGGGATGAAGCTGAGAGAGTAAGTATTGTGTAGCACAATAGTATGTAAGCTTGTTTCTGCCACTGAATAAAAAAGAAAAAAGGTAATTGCAACTTTTATATCTCGCAATTCTGACTTTATTTCTAGCAATTCTGACTTTATAACACGCAATTATGAGTTTATATCTCAAAATTCTGAGAAAAGAAGTCAGAATTGTGAGATAAAAAGTTGCAATTACCTTTTTTTCTTTTTTATTTAGTGGCGGAAACAAGCTTCCATAGAATAGCAGTAGATATATAGATAGTGATAGAATTATACATTTATAATGTTACAAAAGATTTCTATTTCAAGTAAATGCTGTTCTTTTTTAACTTTCTATTCATCAAAGAATCCTGAAAAATATATATCATGGTTTAAACAAAAATATGAAGCAGCGCAACTGTTTAGATAGATAGATAGATAAATAGATAGATAGATAGATAGAATAAACGTGAATATGAATGTAAATTTATGACATATACCATCCTTGAAAAATATATTTCTCTAATCTTCCTTTTCCAGTATTTAGGGTCTGTGATCATCCGAGATCTACGAGGAATTGAATCTACACAGGAGGCCTGTGCTAGAATAAGGGTATATATGCATAAATAAGTCAATATGCCACTTTTATTTCTTAAATTGTTGTTAAGTAACTCAGTGTATGTATATACATTTTGCACGTTAAACAGTTTGATTTTTCTGACTTCTAATTTTCACCAGAAATCAAAGGATCACCGAAAAGGCCCCGTTATAATTCTGAATATCACCTACAAAGGAGTCAAGTTTGTTGACGCAGCCACAAAGGTTAAAGAAACCTCCAGTACATACTGTAACTAAAGTTAACACTAGTTTACCTTAATGTTTCTTCTTATTAGTAGTGTTTGCTAAGCCAAGCATCACTATCAGAGTTAGAGATTTGCTCTACAGTAACCCGTCCTGCACTATTTGTGGCACGGACATGAATGATAGATTATGGTTATATATGGTTACATAGGCCTGTATGGTTATGAATTAGTTAAGTGCTCATGTTTTTAGTGGATGTTTGAAAATTGTGATGGATTCACTCAGTATTTTTGTACTTTTGCAGGCGCTGGTTGCAGAGCATGAGATCCAGAACATCTCGTGCGCGGCCCAGGATCCCGATGACCTTTGCACATTTGCGTACATCACAAAAGACCTGAAGTCTGGTTACCACTTCTGCCATGTCTTCACTACAGTAGAAGTGGTGGGTGTTGTTTTATCTGCTATTTTATTGGGGAACCAATCATGGCTGAGAAACTGATTTGTTAAAGTCAAAATGGACCCCATTTAGTCTAAGTGTGCTATAGAGCTGATAATAGAGTCTAAATCAATATTTATGATCAAACAAAAGATGGATGGAATATTTAAACTTGCTATATTCTGCAGTTTTGCAGCATTTTTAAAGTAACTTTTTTTTAAAGTTTATTTTATTAAGGTGCCAAGGTGTCTTTTACCAAAGATGTAATTTAGTTTTTATTAATTATTATATGAAATGTATTTATTATTTTAAATGCATTTCAGTAATATAGATAGATAGATAATATTTATTAATATATAATTATATAAAAGATTATAAAATACAATAAATTTCTTACATTGATAATAGGAAATCTTGAGGAGCAAATAAGCAAATCAGAATCATAGAAAAGTCATTTTAAATTTTAATAGTATTTCACAATATTGCTGTTTTACTGTATTTTTTTAATCAAAAAAGGCAGCCTTGGTGAGAATAAGACTTCTTTTAAAAACATTAAAATATTTTTGCTTTTTATGTTATTTTATATGCATTTTATTATTTAATTTAATTAGATTTCAAATTTCTGACATTGATTTGAAACTAGACAGGATAATATTTATTTTAGTGCTGTCAAACGATTAATCGCATCTAAAATGTGATTTGTGTTTACATAATAAACGTGTGTACTGTGTATTTTTATTTTATTTATATATATACACACACACTCACACACACATATGAATGCATATATTTAACAAAAAATACATTATATTTATATAAAGATATTTATATATAATATAAATTATATATATATATATATATACATGTAAATATTTCATAAAATATACATGTATGTGTGTATTTATATATACATAATATACACGGTACATACACAAATATTATGTAAACACAAAGTTTTATTTTGAATGTGATTAATCGTTTGTCAGCCCTAATTGATTTATTTAATTTAACACCCCCCCCCCCAATCTCATTTGACCCTTAGAATTAAACCGTGCTGATTATCTGTCTGACCGCTTTATGTAAATGAGCTCTGTTGTGAATTGTGATTGGCAAGCCTCTTCACATGTGAAAATGAGTAACACTTACAGTTTGCAGTTTGGCTGTCAGGTCCAATACAGTTTCCTCTGTCACTTTTTGCTTTTTATAGCCTTACTGAGAGTGAAAATACATATTGTGTAATTATTTAATGCCTCAACTAATGGCTGTTCTCCGTACAGACACAGACCTATGAGATCATCCTGACGCTGGGACAAGCATTTGAGGTAGCATATCATATGGCTCTCCAGGCACAGAAGGCCCGTCGTCACAGTTCATATGCTGGTCCAGCCTCCGAAAACATAGAAACCAAGACCAACAGGCCCACCTCGCAGTCCCGCAACAGTATGAGTCGCCGCTCCACTGTGAGTATGAGTTCGGCACACATAACGTCTGCATAAATGCATGGTGTGATTAAGGATGAAGGATGAGTGTATGTTCACATGTTTTTGATTACCTCAGGAAATTCTTTTCCCTCAGCTAGTAATAAGTAGCATTTACAGTATTGCACTTATAATGGACAAGACATTTAGAAGAGTTTAAAAGCAGAAATGTGCAGCTTATATATTTTTGTTAAAACACTTCTTCTGATTCAGTGCAAAATGTGTTTTATTTGAGTTGTAAAGCTGTCTAAATCGTACATATAGTGGTCTGACTAGTCGTGGATGAAGTTGAATGTTGAATGCACTGCAAAAAAAGATTTTCTTCCTCAGTAATTTTGTCTTGTTTTCCAGTACAAATATCTAAACATTTCTTAAATCAAGATACATTCACTTGAAAAGCAATATACTTCGGATATTAAGTCTTGTTTTTTTGAAAAAATTATCGAAATTAAGTGAGTTTATGCTTAAAACAAGAAAAAAAAAATCTGCTTAATATTTGTGAAGAAGAACAAGACAAAAATATAACCCCTTTTTTGGTATCCTGTAAGTTTTATGTCACTAATGTTATTTACTTTTAAATGTGTATTTTCTGTATTTTAAAGGTTATTCTATTGTGATGTATTGTCCTCCATTATGAGTGCATCACTGTAAAGATAATTTTTGCTTCCTTATACAAACTGTGGGACGAGTTAAAATTATTTTCTGTGTTAATCAACAGCTTGTCACAGATGCTGTCTATAAATCTTGAAACCTGAACTAAAATATTGACTTGAATATCCCAGAATCAATAGACTTTAGTCAGAGTATATCGTAGATGTCATATTTAATGGCTTTAATGGCTTAGTTTGCATTTGTGTCAGATAAATATGTTTTTGAGTCAATATATTGGCAGCACACACTTCATTCTTATTTGTGTCTAATTCAATATGGGATTGATTTTGAACAATTATAGTGTTGGTTTGTTTCACAACTTAGAACTTAAACTGAATTTTTTTTTTTCAGCATAAGCTGTTTTGTTTTGATCAAGCCCAGACTGTTAAATATGATTAGATTATTTACAGAATTACAAGACAATAAACATGATGTATATAATGTATAAAATAAAGAGCTAAAGTTAGCCATTGCTCAACAAGGGATAGTTAACTTGATAGAAAGGTGGAAAAAGAGGAAAATTATAATTTTGTTCAATTATAAGTTAATTTTGCTATTGTTTCAAACATATTTTGAAATGTTCATATACTAATTTCTATAGTTTTATCTAGCTGTATGGAATGTTTTAGAGTGAAAATATATAATCAAACCAAAAGAAGAAAGAATAAATGCAGAAACATTTTTGAACATGTTTTTCATGTTAGAAGTGCAGTATGAAAAACATGTGCTAAAACCAAGGTAGTGAACCCATTTAAAATTTACCTTCACTTGTGATGTTGTGATGAAAGAACACTAATATGATTTCCATCTTTAAAAATTGTTCACTTAGTTTTTTTTATCCAATTTATTAAAACATATATGATGGAGTGGTATAAAATATACTGCACATTAGGAATGACCCACATGATCCACTTCTTGGAATGGGTTTAATTGTGTCGAGAGGTGTCACCTGTATATTTTTCATGTCTTATATGTCTTTACTTTACTGCCGTAAGCCTGTAATCTATGTCTCTGTGCTTCTGCCCGGTCCTCCTTCCCAGGGTGCACCTGTGCTTGAATGCCGCTGCTGTTACTGTCACACGTGCTCCGCCCACCGCCCCTCCTACCTCCCGCTGCCCTCTATCAGCCCTGGAGTTCAGGTTCTGCTCTCTCTCTTCCTCACATTCTCCAGCACTCTTTCTCCTGCTACTTCTCTGGCTTTCTTCTCCCTGCCACTTATTCACTTTACTAATTTTCCTGTTACGTTTTCCAATTTTCACTGTTATCCACCTATTTTTTCCCCCATGTACATTTTTGGTTGACACTAGCAACAGGTCACAACTTTAAAATGTGGTATAAGGAAAATCTTTTAAATTCAAGATGATATAAAGGTTGCAGTCATGTATAATCCAAGGATGAGGATCTGTTGTGTTATTGGCAAATTCTTGTTTTGGCCTGAAGATGTGCTCGATATGTCAAAAGAATAAAGTCTGTTTAGGTGACTCTCACCAAACCTGTCAAGAACATGTCCAGATGATATTTCACTCCAGCATCAAAAGGAAAAAATAAGATATTATATTTTGCATAAAGAAAATTATGACTAGAAATTTTGTTTTGCATTCTGACATTATTTTGATGACAATTAAGCATTAAAAAATCTCTTTCTTAATATATATATAAAACATAAACATAAAAATGTATATACTTTTTAACCACAAATGCTCGTCTTGCATTGCTCTGCGATGTGCCACACATTATGTATATATATATATATATATATATATATATATATATACAAACAATTTTTTAAATATATGTTTATACATTTTTGTGTATATAACGAGAAAGAGATTTTTTCACACATATAAATAGATAATAATACAATAAATAGTAAAACGTTCATGAGCATTACGGTAATGAAACTTTTGTGCATAATTGTCTTAAAGGATTAGTTTAATTTCCTGATAATTTACTCACCCCCATGTCATTCAAGATGTTTATGTCTTTCTTTCTTCAGTCGAAAAGAAATGAAGGTTTTTGAGGAAAATATTCCAGGATTTTTCTCCATATAGTGGACTTCACTGGGGTTCAACGGGTTGAAGGTCCAAATGTCAGTTTCAGTGCAGCTTCAAAGAGCTCTACATGATCCCAGACGAGGAATAAGTGTCTTATCTAGAGAAACCATCGGTCACTTTTTAAAAACATAAAAATTTATATACTTTTTAACCACAAATGCTCGTCTTGCACTGCTCTGCGATGTGCCACACATTATGTAATCATGTTGGAAAGGTCACGCGTGACGTAGACGGAAGTACCGATTCAGTGTCTACAAAGCGAACGTGCAAAGACTAAATCAAATGGCCTTTACAAAAAAAGGGAAAACAACGATGTCAGACGATTTTGAAGTTGGAGGAGAAAATGAGATGATGTGAGTGAATGAGAATGAGTTTATCACCCTACCACTGTACTTCCGCCTATGTCACGCGTGACCTTTCCAACATGATTACATAATGTGTGGCGCATCGCAGAGCAGTGCAAGACGAGCATTTGTGGTTAAAAAGTATATAAATTTTTATGTTTTTAAAAAGTGACCGATGGTTTCTCTAGATAAGACCCTTATTCCTCGTCTGGGATCGTGTGGAGCCCTTTGAAGCTGCACTGAAACTGACATTTGGACCTTCAACCTGTTGAACCCCAGTGAAGTCCACTATATGGAGAAAAATCCTGGAATTTTTTCCTCAAAAACCTTAATTTCTTTTTGACTGGAAAAAGAAAGACTTAAACATCTTGGGTGACATGGGGGTGAGTAAATTATCAGGAAATTTTAATTCTGAAGTGAACTAATGCTTTAATGTCATAATGCAAAATTCTAATGGTTTAGTTTAATTTAAGCAAAATTCAAGTGATGAGGATTTTGGGGTGAAATGTGACCCAGACATGTTTTCGTCAGATTCGTGCAGTTATAGTTGTACTTCACAGATCACTACACAATTCTTCTATTAGGTTTGCCAAGCCTGGAGCAATGTCTTTGAAATTATTAGAAAACAATATTCCACATAGTGGGCGTTTCATATAGTGAAACGAAAAGTTTGTGTCGCCAAACAGTGTCATTGAGAGGACTTTTCAAAAACAAAGTATTGCGCTTTAAGCAATACTTAAAATATCTTACATTTACACTTTTTATTATCTAACTCAATATCATCACTTTTTTTTTGGAAAAAACTCAAAATGACAGTATCAGGCGACCTACTTTTAAAATCTGATAAATGATTTTAAGATGAAGATTGCGTGCAATTTGAAAGGACGCATTTTCCTCAATTTCTTGTAAATTGATTCTTAAATTTATGTCTACAATTAAGCAACTATTTCCAGGCATTTGTGTATAAACTCTCAAACCACCATCAGGTCCAGATATAAGTGTTGTTGTCTATGTCTACGGTGATTTCTCCTACATGGTGTTCATCCACAACGGCCATCTCCTCACTTGTGTGAAATGTGGGTTTCCGTTGGCTGCCATTCTCTCCTGCAGTCTCACTCCTCGCTCCTACTTCTCCGGCAGATCGACCCTCTGGAGCCGGAAACGGACCTGCAGTCCCTAGGCAGCACCAGTTGGCTCTACGAACCACGGGACTCCTCCAGGCCTTCGAGTAGCACCAAGTATGAGACCACCATATTTTGAAGCAGGGCACAGCCCTTGTCCAATCCCGCCTGCTGCCCCATTTCAACCCCACGCCCCATAGACTCGAGTGCCCCGTGCCTTCTCACTGTGATTTGTAGCCTCCCTCAGGGCAAGACTACTTCCCACGCCAATCCCGACCCCGGTCCTTGCCTGCATTGCCCTCTCAGAGAGCCGAACGCCTCCACCATCCTTTTTTGTCGTCTTGACAGATGAGCGCTTTCTGGAATTCTTGGATTTGCAGTATAACCAGCCTCCTCAAACTCTTCCGTCATGGTCCAAAATCGCCTCTGAAAGCTTCCATATTTTATACATTACACTGAATGTTTACGGTTTGGTCCCTCGTACCAGAGGGTTCTCTATCACAAAACCTCCGAACTTGAGCCAATGTGTAGGCGCCGAGTCCTATCGAGTAGCTTGGACACTTGTAGCATTTCTACATCTCCTCATCCAGATGGACACGTTGGCGGAACTTTATTAAAAATTAGTAGATCAACAAACTCTCAGACTGCAACAGCAATACTAGTACTGTTTTTCAAGTTTACGTAGTTCACGATCATGAATGCAACATAACGCAGTTTCCCATCAGCGCTCCCCAAACCCCGTAGCACTAGATCACTTTTTTCCCCCCGTAGTTGGACCCACGTTTCCCCCCCAGCATTTCTTCAGTTTTTCAAAAGAGTTGGTCTGTAATTTCGATTCACATCCAGTGCTTCCTTTTTTCTTACCAGGCATCTGCAGCTCTGAGGCCCTCGGAAGAAAGACAATGCCTGTTTAGAGTGTTTTAGAGGTTGGGATTGGAAATGCAATACTGTTTTACTAGGAAGAGTAAAATACAGCCCCAAGAAAATGGAATAACCAAGACAACATTCCCATTCGGTTTTCTTGTTGTATTTGGGACGTAATTTGATTAATGACCTTGTATCTAACAAGGGAATCTATTTTATTTCGTAAAGTTCTATATTTGAAACTTTACATTGTTAACATCACATGATAAATGTGTGTATAACCTCTATGTTCATTTTGTGATTGATTGATTTGTTCCGTAAATTTAGTTACCTGAGAGAAGTAATTTGCAGAAAGATAAGACAAAATATTTTCGTAGACGTAATAACTGTAAATGTTACTATTTTCAATTGTAGAAGAATTCCCATGGTGACAATTATCTTTAGAGAGAAGATAATGAAGCCAAGAAAAGAAAAAGCACTAAGGCTAGAGAAAAAAGTTCCAAACAGCCTTACGCATATTGTGACAAGTACTGAACGTTTGGAAAACCACTGTAAGTTTGCACCACTTTGTTTATTCACGCAAAAAATGTTATTTCAGTGTATTAGATGCTAGAAATCTGCTGTTTTACTTTGGATAAATGGCACAAGTTTTATGTTCCGTCTTGTTTCGTAGGCCTATGCCATGTTCACACTGCAGCTAAATACGATTTATTTTATTCCTAGTTCCATTATATACAGCAGTAACAATCGCATTTTGAAAATAGATTCACACAGGAAACATTTAAATAGTGACAACTGCATTTTATTAAATCTGCGTAGCATACGCGACCGAACCAAACTAGTAATTAACGCAGTGACGTCATTCTCACGGACACTACAACTCTTCTGAGGTGCCAGAAAAACCACAGAAACTAAGGTATGTGTCTTGATTTGTTCGCATATTTCGATAGTACCACTTCACCGTAGTTTCTCCCACCAAACCTAAAAATATAGGACACAAATACGCCTCTGTTCGCTTATATTCATCGTCAAAAATAACGGCGTCCATATTTCTGGATTATAACCGCCACAGCTGTCGCTATGGTGACAGTTTCGCAACGGTCGCGATTGCGCGTTCCGGAGTGACTCCGGTATATCATACACATACAGAATTCAAGTTTAGCTGATTCATTTCTCATTTAAATGTTGTTGTCACTCTCAAAACGTTGCAGTGTGTACTTGGCTGTTTTTTATTCTTGTGTGGAAAAGAACGGTTTGATTTTGGCTGTGACTCACCTTTGAACTGCAGTGTTTGTCTCTCATGTCCTGTTTTATCTGTTAAAGTTGTGGTAATTTCTTTGTGACTGTGTTGCACATCCTCAGCCTCCAGACATTGCTATCATCCTCACACATTAATAACCACCGTTTGACATTGTTTTGTCCCATTTCCTAACTGAAAATTGCCAAAGAGGCTTACTTAAGATTCATTTAACTCATGCCATCACATCCTGTAACGTGAGCTTTGTGTATTTTTTGACACTGTGTTCATATTTCTGAAATTTTGTCACATATTTAATATTTCTAGTTTAATTAGCAGTCCTGACTGGGCTCTGACAACTTGATTGGGATTTTAGAGCATTCCCATTTCTGAATTCCAATATATTTTTCCTTGTGTAGCTTACTCCACCTTTCAAGTTTCCGGACACCAAGGTGTGAATTGAAGGGGACTCAGGTGAAACTTTATGTGAGTCCAAATGAGGAAGAAATTGAGTGAGTATGCGAGAGAGAAAGTGGAATACAAAATTAGCACTTAACTGCCGTACCAAACGGACTGTCCAAAGTTGCTCCTACTGCAAAAATAAACTTGAAAAAGGACATTACTCGACCGATAAACTGATTTGCTGGTGACGTGGAAATGGACATGACACGTCAAATATTAAAATATGAAGCAGCATGATATTCAGTTTGATTGAATCTCACAAAGTAATGTCGTATTTCACCCCAAAATCAAAGGTGATATTTTGCATAGGCCTATAGCAAATGAAGCCTAGTTTTAGGACTATTAAGATTTTGGGACATTATTTTCTTGACACATATTCACTGCAAATCATGACTGTAATGTGGGTGAAAAAATAAAAAATCTATAAGAATATATTAAATATAAGATGCAACCAAAATGTATAGGCCTACTGACAGTTGTACTCTTCAAATGTAGTCTATTTTATTTAATAATAAAATATATTATATAATAATATATTTCTCAATATGATGAAAAAGATGTTGGGGGAAATTTGCTTAATTGCAAAAAAAAAAAAGTATGGTCCTAAAAATAGGTTTTATTCGCCGCTTTGATTTGATTTTGGGATGATTCAGGCATTTCTCAAGTTTTCCATGAGATTCACTCACTTCTATTTTCAAATAGCAAACGGAACTTTATGGAATTTCTGGAAAACTGGAATTCTCTTTCCTGAGCACTGTGTGAACATTATGACATTTTAGTGTTCAATGTTTCCTCTTAAACTGTGGTTTATTTTCATATGGAGAAGGACTTTGTGAGTGACGTTAGCTGCGTATACCTAAAAAAAAAAAAATGAAAAATGAGTTTCTTGATCTTTTTGAACTCTTTGTACATTGTAGAACTGCTTGTTGAAGATTTATGGCATAATCAGCAAAAAGTGTATATGAAGAATCCAGCTAAATTAAAATCAAATCAATGGTTGATGCAATGATCTTACTGTGAAATAGCGAAGATGTAGCATATTTAGGCTATTGATTTGCCGTATGAAAACAGAGCTGAATTAAATGTCACTTTATGGCCACCTGTCACAAAGCCTAGCTGTTTAAGCATCACAACAAGTGTTTTATTTTTTTTTATAGTTAGCAGGTTGTGTTTGTGGGCACATATGCTGCAGTGGAATAGTTAGAATGATTTACAGAAATGAGAAAGAAAAAAAAGAAAAAATGCAAACCCCTCAGGCAACACTTCTCCCTCGCTTCCTCTTTGAATTCACTTGAATTTCTTTTGAACTTCACATAATTTGAGCAAATATTGACAAACAATTTAACACAAATTACATTAGTAACCTCTATTTTCCCTGGTTGGGAAGAGTACGAGGATGTCAGAAACATACCAGGATCAGGGCTGAATGCTTGCACTTGACAACACAAGAAAAAATACCACTGTTGGCCTATGTAGAAGGTAAAGTAACTACGATTAAAAGATGTCGATTAAATTTACTTTTTGTCCTGAATGTTCATACTATTCTGTATGTTCATTCCATTTAAGGAACAATCATTATACTATCTCAATGCCATTGAACTAATAAATTCAAGACTTTTTGCTCTACGTTTGTGTCTTTTGTCTTGAGCTGGCTTTATTGATTTGATTACATTATTGTGAGTAATCAAGATGCATTTTACTGTGTTTAAATGCTGTACAAGTAGACCAAATCAAAACAAGCAAAAATAGATGTTTTTCATTTTATTTTCTCAAAATACATGAAAAACAGAATGCTGAAAATAATCCCAACAGTAAATAAAAACAAAACAACCATCAACGTAATAAATGCACATCATACACAAACCCATTATGTAACGCCCTCTGGTCTGTCATAAATATGAAATGAAAGCCAATGGAAGGTTCATTAAATTTTACAGGAATTTGTGATAATCCGAGTCACTCGAGCGAACCAACATTTCCTGAACCACAGGCATTAGTCATCATAAAACGCAAATGGACTAACTATAAAAATCTTCAATCGACTGTAAAACCAGTGTAGATATTTGGCTGAGTCTTCCATGGATGTCGGATGGGAAATCATGGCACCGTGGTTTTATCGATCAGGTCGCACCATACCAGGTCTAACAGACAGCATCATTGGCCGAGCAGGAGGTCGCATCATGTGTGGCCCGGGCATCATTTGCATAGGTCCGCCCATTGGTGGACGCATACCTGGACCTGGAAAGACATTCAATTCAGAATGTTGTTGACAAGACATCCTTCACATTAACTAAGCTACATCTACATTTGAACAATCTTACCTGGTCCTCCAGGCATCATGCCATGAGGAGGTGGACCCATCATGGGCATCATAGGAGGACCACCCATTGGAGGAGCTGGTAACATGCCAGGTCTCGGAGGTCCGCCTGCAAGTTAAAAGAGAAAAACAGCTTATTCCTTGTACATAATCTTCAAATGAAAACAAGCGTGTTTTTATATTGTGATGTAAAAAACTTAAATTTAACTCAAACTCCTCCTGTAGTAAATTTTCTCTAAACTCAGATTTGATCACGAAAGTATTATAATACATATTTAAGCATTTTTTCCTGTGGGAATTTTTTTTTTTCTTCATGCCTTAAAGTAGCTTGAATGTAGCTCTACACCCTTGCTTCATTCAATATATGCATATCTATTAATATGCTAATTAGCCCCGCCTCCACTTGGTCAACTTACTGAGGTAAACGCTGAATTTTCATATCAACAGAAAAATATACTGGGATAAGCTTCTTGAGACTCTCCTGCTTCAGATCGGTCATAGTTAATGATATACTAAAGCCCGCCAGCACGTTGACGTGATTGGTTACAAGGTAGTTTGTGATGTCAGAAACATCAGCAAAACTGCAGTTTTAAAGAGAAAATACTCAGCAATGGTGTTGACTTATGAATTTGCACATGGTTTGTCTTAAAGCATGGTAAAAACACCACATAGACATATAAACAACATTAAAAACTTGATTTTCACCACAGGAGGACTTTAAAGTAAATTCTCAATTTATTGGTTGACCAATATGACTGATATCTAGAGAGCAGGGTGACTGATATCATGCCAATATTTATATAATACAATTTAGTGTGAAATACACAATTTCAGAATTTAAATGTGTTAAGGCAAGATACCACAGGTGAACAGGGTAAATTAACAATAGTTTTTCATTACAAGTTTTCTGAAATGTTATGTTTAAATATGCAATATCTACAGTGCTATGAAAAAGTATTTGCCCCCTTCCTTTTTTTTTTTTAGCTTTTGCATATTTGATTCAGATCATCAAACAAATTTTAATATTACACAAAGATAACCAGAGTAAATACAAAAAAGCAGTTTTTAAATGATGATTTCATTTATTAAGGGAAAAAAAGCTGTCCAAACCCACCTGGCCCTATGTAAAAAAAAAAAAGTAATTTAACACTTAAATGTGTACTTCGGATGTTTTCTTTTCACTATTCTGAAAGACACGCTGTGGAAGCAGAATAGCCCAAAATCTTAAAATTGACTAGTGCATGAAAAACAAAAAAAAACAATGGGTCTCATTCACCAAGCATGCATACGCACAAACGTATGCGTGAAATCTGTGTACGACCTTTTCACAAACAAATCATGTTAAATGATATTACATATTAAAATTTTATAATTTATATATAAAATTCTATAATAAAACACCATTTAATTTCATCTTAAATATTTCATCATATACAGTGAGAGTAAGAAATGGTGCATAATAGCTTCAGCTGCGAGGTTTCTCTGAATAACGCAGATATACGAGTATGTGTACATCTGGCTAATGAGAGGCCTGTAATCTGGGTTTTGAGAATGAGAATCTGGCAAGAGTGCGTCTGCAGAGAGCGCTGAGTTTGACGAAAAAAATGCAGAAAGCCCTTAGACGGAGATGGTTGGGCGTGTTTTATGCAAATGACTAACCTTGTGCACACGCCCGCTCATTTAGAATACTTTAAATTCATTAATGCTCGAATGAGGTTAAGAGCAAATCCACATGTGTTGTGAATTATTTTCATGAGAAGTTCTGTGCGTACAAATATGAAATAATCCACGCAAATATTCGTGAATTAGTGGTTTTGCCTGTAAAATCTTGCCTTAATTAAGCATTGAGTTACTCAGAACTATTGACAAGGCTGTTGGTAAGCTTTGTGACTGACAGGAAAGGGAGCAAACATTTCAGAGCTCCAAAACTTACTAATGTTTGGATGAGGAAGCAGAGATCCGCCAGGTGGAGGGGCTCCTGGGAACGGGGTGGGTGGAATTTTACCCTGCTGGAAGGCAGCCGCTGTAACACAAAAATGAAGAAAATAAGTGCCCAATCAACTGAATCAAGATAATTATATCAAATATGCATTTGTATAGATCAGTGTTAATGTCTAATAACATCCACAAGAATATGATTTACTCACTTGTTTTGTCGATGAGACTCTGAGCCTGCTCCTCCATCCATTTCTGATAATAATCTTTCACATTTTCTTTATGTTTACGTCCACTGCAGTGTGTCTTTCTGACTGATGGCTGCAGAGATTCAATATACAGACAATAAACATTTGCATAGATAATAATGAATGTCATTTCAGATTAACAACAGATTGTATAAAAAGTGCTAATCTTACCGAATCATGTGTCAGGTATGTGTCACAATAATCACAATAAAACCTGGATGAGAAAAAAAAACTGGTGTTACACAAAAACAACTCAACCTTACACAAAAATACTGTAGTGGTACTAGAGTACAGGGATGACTTACACACTAATGATAATATCACAGCTATTTAAAGTACTGCCACTTGCAAAAGTAACAAAGTACCATGATTTTGTTGGACATGTACCATGAAAGTGTCTTCTTGGAAGTAATTTGGAGCACCATATAAATAGCATACCATGACACTGAAATTCACGCACAATGGTATTTACATGGTAGTATTTGTTATGGCTGATTTTGCACATTTTCTACTGTTAAAAATCGATTACTCCAGCAAAATGTTATTTGAAGCAGTTAAACTGTGTGTAAACATAAGAACTAGCATACTAAAGCAAATATTTTGAACCCATTTTAACGCTGGCTTAGCTTACAGAGCTAGCTCTTGTCTGAGAAACACAGTTGTTTTTGTAATGTGGTTTTCTAAATTGCCTAAATGCACAACCGATACAATGATTAACCTCTCGTGACTAAGATGTGTTGGTTTGTTTTTAAAATACATCGTATATGTTTGTATAAAATAAGCATAAAAGATTGACTCACTTCGGCATCTTCACAGCGGAACAGCGCGGGGCGAAAACCACCGGATGTAGAATATGAGAATCCGTTTACGTCTTTGTTTGCGCGAACACGTGCGTGCACTGGCGCCACCCCGTGTTTGGGAGAGGATCTGTATTAGATTACCCACTTCAAAAGGTCTCACTTCACGCCTAAATAAATACATTTGTGTTTGCGTTTACTGTAGTGACGGTTAAGAACATTTTCCCCTAATATATTTAAATGTAATACCTATAGCGTATGAAAAACATTTTCGTTATATCTGTACAATAACAAAAAAGAGCTCTGACTTCAACTAATTCTCATTAATATAATGAAACATTATTAAAATTGTATTTATACATCATTGTAGTATTTGTGTACTGTATTAATTGTTTACAATCATGACTTTGGCCCTAAAAGGCAAACATTTCTTCAGGGTGAAATATGACTAGACATTTTTTTGCCAGGGTTCGTGAGATTCACCGTTGTGCTCTGTAAGAATCTATCAATACTTATTTATACCAATACTATAAGCATCAACAGATAAGGGACACTGCAGAATATAGTTTTATTCTGACAAAACAATTGAGAAGACATCTTAAAGCAACGAGTATTTCGCAACACGTTTGAGAAACCATGCAGCTGCCATGAGATGTTTCCTTGTGCAGCTTTAAGCAGTTCAACTTTAATGTTTTATGTTGTTCATTCATTCAAATCTACAAAGTTCCACCAAAAGCAAAACCATTGACAAAATGCCTGTAATACAGTACAATGTCTAACAGGTTGCAACACCTTTTTTCAATTCTACCATCTTATCTATTTTGAGCCTGCAGCATGACAGTTCATATTTAGCCTTTCTATTGTAGTAGTCAGTAATAAACTTGTAGCTGAAAGTGCTTGAGAAACAGGATGTTGCAACAGTATATGTAAAATATCTGGTTGATCTGATTTGCTTTAAACCTTTACAAAAGCATGTATGATGCCATTACTTATCGCAAACAAATTTTGAAAGCGATACTGATTGTAGCAGACAGACGTGGGTTGAAATTGAATGCAAAATACATTAAACATGTAAACATTAAACAGCATTTGAGACCAATTTTACTTCCTTAATGTGACATCTCTATTAATATTAAACGGAAAATAAAAAATAAAAAAGCAGGCATCCACATTTAACTTTGTTCTGTGGAACAACATGCTCAATAACAACAGGAACGTCTATCAAGAGAGTCCATTTTGATTTCATGTCGACTTAAACTCTGCCATTGGTAACTGTAAAACGGTGACTTGATAAAACATGAAAACCACTTATTTCTTTCCAAAGGATAAGGAACCATTATCCAAGTATTCAGAATTACATTGCATTTTATTTTAGATAAAGACTTACACATAAGACATGATGTTTTCTGCGCTGTTAGAACACACATCGCTTTCATATTTTCAGTAGCCATCTGTGAATGATGAAAACTGTTGATCCTAAATAATTACTAAATATACTAATTACAATAGTCCCTTTGAAATGATGCGAATGCTTGCGGGAAGTCATCATCCTAACATGATGCAGCTTGAAAACCCATCTGACATATGCGGCACATCTCAATGTCATCTGGATTAAATACAGTGACGTGACCAATCCATCACCAGAAAACCAAGTCCCTTCTGCTCATCCTCCTGGAAAACCACAGCAGCATTAGTCAACACACCAGCCCTGCCGATACGCCGACCTCATTCACTCCAACTGTGGCACATCTGTCTCTAAACAGTCCTCATAGGTTGGATTTGGGTGCCGTGTTGACAGGAATTGCTCTGAGCTCTGTCCGCATGCATAAGTACTCGCCAATGACTGCCATGAGGGCCATGCAGGCCACGTTGACCAACCACCATGACAGGGCGGCTGGGATGTGGGCGTTATAGATCCAGCAGCCGATCATGTGGAAGAAATGCACTGTTACGGTGAAGTCCAAGCACTGCTTTCCCCGTCGGATGAAAAACCACAGGCCAAGAGCACTGAGAAGAGAAACAGAGCCAGGAATGACTTAAGATAAAAGATAAAACAGAGATAACTGTTTGGAATAAGAGACATTAATATAAACTTACCATGTGAGAGAATTCAGAATGAATGCCATCATAGACAAGCGGCCTTGTGTTGTTGAAAAGCCAAGAACCTTGAAAGAAAGTAAACTAGTTATTTGTAGGGCTGGGTTGACAATATCAGTTTTAACTGATCTTCATTTTGATGAACCAGTATTGATTTTTAAAGCATTAGTGCACTTCAGAATTCAAATTTCCTGATAATTTACTCACACCCATGTCATCCAAGATGTTTACGTCTTTCTTTCTTCAGTCGAAAAGAAATTACAAATGTCAGTTTCAGTGCAGCTTCAAAAGAGCTCTATGCGATCCCAGACGAGGAAGAAGAGTCTTATCTAGCGAAACGATCGGTCATTTTCTAAAAAATAAAATAAAAATTTATATATTTTAACCACAAATGCTGGTCTTGCACTGCTCCGCAACACTCCACGCTTTACGTAATCATGTTGGAAAGGTCACACATACCAATCCAGTGTTTACAAAGCGGATGTGCAAAGACTAAGTCAAACGGCCTTTACAAAAAAAAGGTAAAACAATGATGTCAGACGATTTTGAAGTTGGAGGAGAAAATGAGATAGAGATTTTCGCCCTACTGCGGTACTTCCACCTACGTCATGCGTGACCTTTCTAACGTGATTGCGTAATGCATGGCACATCGCAGAGCAGTGCAAGACGAGCATTTGTGGTACAAAAGTATATACATTTTTTATTTATTTTTTTATAAAATGACCAATCGTTTCACTAGATAAGACCCTTATTCCTTGTCTGGGATCGGGTAGAGTCCTTTGAAGCTGCACTGAAACTGACATTTGGACCTTTAACTCGTTGGTAACTGTTGAAGTCCACTATATGGAAAAAAATCCTGGAATGTTTTCCTCAGAAACCTTAATTTCTTTTCGACTGAAGAAAGAAAGACATAAACGTCTTGGATGACATGGGGGTGAGTAAATTATCAGGAAATTTTAATTCTGAAGTGAACTAATCCTTTAAATCCCAAGATCGATCTTTCAGTCTATGCTGTTTTCTGTTGATGCATGAACAAAACACCTTCCATTCAGAAATCACAATAAACTTTGTGCTTTGTTACTTTTGATAAGAAACAAAGTCTTAGCTTTCAGATCCTGTCAATTTTATCCCAAAATGCAAACAATAAATACAGTTTTGACGCTCTTTAATGTGGCGTGACAGATCGCTGTAGTGCTAATCATGAACCGATCATCTCTTCCTTTTTACTATTAGTTATAGCTTGAAATAAACATGAATGAACATCATACGGTATGATGAATGAAACAGTACAACTTACTAAAATGTATCATGTCTCATGTAATCACTCAATCAGTGTTTCAACCGCGGAAGGACGTCAATAAAACAGCTTGTAAACAATACGTGCCACGTAACGTTATATTTACTTCAGGAAAGCATTCAATTTCCATATCTTGTTAGTCAATAGAGGAGCATTTTGCTAAGTATATGCACTATATTATATATTCATTACATTTTTAGTGGTCTCATTTATTGTATGTTTGAATGAATCTGCCATGAAACAAATTATGACAATCACAGTTTAAATGTTTATATTTCAACACCGAATTAAAGTAGAAACATAATTGAAAAGTCGATATATATGCAATTTAATTGTTGTGTTTGTAGTATACAGTTCTGATTATTATATCTAAAAATAAATAATTGAATTTTATTAATTCTAACCTTTAATATTATAGTAATGTAACAACTGACTTGGTTCCTTGTATAGTTTACAGCATTTGTTGAGAAAGAATTTTCCCTTTGGAAAAATTGCCATACTGTACCTGATACAAAACCAAATGAAATGAGTCCAGAATCGAATCAAGAGCATGTGAATTTTGATTCGTGAAATCTGTCAAAACCCAGCTCTAGCTATTTGTCACTCAAAGGCAGCATATGGACCATAATCTTTGTTAGAGAGCAATATTTAGCTAAAAGGATGATGATTTTATCATCTCTACACTCATTACTTATTGAGTTCTGCATCGATTATAAATTATTGCTACTGACCTATAAGGCTCTAAATGGCTTAGCTCCTGTGTATTTAAAGGGTTAGTTCACCCAAAAATGAAAATTGTCATTTATTACTCACCCTCATGTCGTTCTACACCCATAAGACCTTCGCTCATCTTCAGAACACATATTAAGATATTTTTTGTGAAATCTGATGGCTCAGAGAAAACACTGCTTTGAAGCTTTACGAATCTTTTGTTTCGAATCAGTGGTTCAGAGCACCAAAGTCACGTGATTTCAGTAAACGAGGCTTCGTTACATCTTAAGTGTTTTGAAATGTCAATATTTCACGTGACTTTGGCAGTTTGATACACGATCCGAACCACTGATTCGAAACAAAAGATTCATAAAGCTTCAAAGCAGGGTTTTAAAATTGCCCATCACTAGATATTGTTGAAAAGTCGCTATTTTGTTTTTTTTGGTGCAGAAAAAATATTCTCGTCGCTTTACAATATTAAGGTTGAACCACTGTAGTCACATGAACTATCTTAATTTGTGTTCTGAAGATGAACGAAGGTCTTACGGGTGTGGAACGACATGAGGTTGAGTAATTAATGACAGAATTTTCATTTTTGGGTGAACTAACCGTTTAACTGATCTTCTATCGCCCTACAATCCATCACGCTCTTTAAGATCACAAAACTCTGGACTTCTGGTTGTACATAGGATATCTAAGTCCACTAAAGGAGGAAGAGCGTTTTCACATTTGGCTCCTAAACTCTGGAATAGCCTTCCTGATAATGTTCGGGGCTCAGGGTCACCCAGTTTAAACCTAGATTAAAGACGCATCTCTTTAGCCAAGCATTCACATAATGCATCTCATATCAGATCAATTGCACATGACTATCTTTGCTTAATGTTACGAACAGCAGCTAAGCTAATTATACTCCATTTGCTCTTCTGTTTTATCTCAGGATGCCCATCCCAAGGTGACTAGAGAGTACATCAGCTTCAGTTAGGATCCAGTCTCTTATGAAGATGACCACCACCCGTGAAGAGACGGCGCCAACCCCTGTAAGGACTTCAGATGACGCAAACTCTGGATCAACGTGCACCATTCCAAATTTTGCTATATATCCTAATCACTGTTAACATGTATTCATTACTTCCAAAAGCTCATTGTTTCTACCTTAAATTAATACATTGTTAGCTAACTGCGTGATTTGTATATGTACATTTCTGAAATTGGACACAGTCACCTCTGATAACAGATTACTCTAAATTGTAATGTTGACATGCATTCTCTGTAAAGCTGCTTTGAAACGATATGCATTGTGAAAAGCGCTATACAAATAAATGTGAATTGAACTGAAAAGGATGAGAGAGCCATTTTTTAGCCATTGTCTGCAAAATAATGATTGTAAGTCTTTCATCCAGCTCTATTTAGACAGGTACTTACCTCATAACTGAATATCTGGTCAAGTGATCTACTGGTATGGACCAAACCATCAACACCAGCCAACCACAGACCCAAGAAGCTGTAGTAGATGCACTGCATGAGAACAATCTGAGAGATGATGAGGATCGGATCCCAGATGTAGCTGCGGAAATGACTGCCCATCTCGCAGGAGAAGAGGGGGACAACACACGTCCCACACCGGCTGGATGGGTTAACAGGAGCCCCAAGATTTGAGTTTCAACCTGTCAATGCCAAAAGAATAACAGTGCACAATTCAGTTAGTTTGTCAGACCTACTTCTGAGAATACCATGATAGATCACCAAAAATATGGTCTTTTTTGTTAGTAACCACGAAAGCTAAGTAAACCAACCCAGATAATGTGAAATCAATTTTACTGAGACTAAATAACTTCCGCTGGTCAGCATTATTAGGCAACATACGCACTAGTTAGCATTCAAACATTCTATAGTCAAGAATAATAATGTGTTATCTTCAATATTTTTATAGTTATATAAACATAATTAATATAATATAAACTTAATGTCGTTTCATATCAATAAACAAACATGTATATGTAAAATATACAGGCGAACAGGCTGTTTATTAGCATTCGCTAGCTAAAACAGTGCTAACCAGCGACTTTGTTGACGTCCGTCTGTGAGTATTATAATGTCATGAAAACACGAACCCTTAATAAGACACATCCGTAATGAGATGTTGAGGTCGGTCCAACGCCTGACAATTTAAAATTAAGGACAGGAAACGCTTTATGTGGCTAATAATATTAAGTTCAACCGGATGCGAAACTTTGAGCCGATGTTCAGAGCTTGACGTCATTATCATCTGTGTGTCCCGCGGCGCAGATTCGATACATTATCAACCTTCACCGATCACAAAACAGATGATCAGCTCTTCGACTGAAATAACTGGAAAAATAATTACATTGAGGTTCAGTTGATGTCATGAGTTGATATTATTATTCTTTTTATCCTTATCCTTTTTTTCATAAAAATGAAGCCTATAATTAGGACTATGAAGCTTTTTTGTCTATTATTTCAGTGTTTTAGCACATTTTCCCCAACTGTCATTACTGCAGTGGGAAAATTATTATTAAATCATTGTCTGTTTTATTATATATATATATATATATATACACTACCGTTCAAAAGTTTGGGATCGGTAAGATTTTTAATGTCTTTCGTCTGCTCACCAAGATTGCATTTGTTTAATTAAAAATACAGTAAAAACAGTAATATTGTGAAATATTATTACAATTTAAAATAACTGTTTTCTATTTGAATATATTTTAAAAATGTAGGCTAATTTATTTCTGTGATGGCAAAGCTGAATTTTCAGCATCATTACTCCAGTCTTCAGTGTCACATGATCCTTCAGAAATCATTCTAATATACCGATTTTCCGCTCAAGAAACATTTCTTATTATTATCAATGTTAAAAACAGTTGTGTACTTTTTTTTTCAGGATTCCTTGATGAATAGAAAGTTCAAAAGAACAGCATTTATCTGAAATACAAAGCTTTTGAAACATTATACACTACCGTTCAAAAGTTTGGGGTCAGTAAGAATTTTAATTTTTATTTTTTTGAAAAGAAATGAAGAAATTAATACTTCTATTCAGCAAGGATGCATTAAATCGACCAAAAGTGACAGTAAAGACATTTATAATGTTACAAAAGATTATATTTCAAATAAACGCTGTTCTTTTGAACTTTCTATTCATCAAAGAATCCTGAAAACAAAATATTGTATACAAATATTTTGTACAATTGTACACAATAAATGTTTCTTGAGCAGCAAATCGTCATATTAGAATGATTTCTGAAGGATCATGTGACACTGAAGACTGGAGTAATGATGCTGAAAATTCAGCTTTGATCACAGAAATAAATTCAAATTTAAAAAATATACAAATAGAAAGCAGTTATTTTAAATTGTAATAATATTTCACAATATTACTGATTTTACTGTATCGGTGAGCAGACGAAACTTCTTTTAAAGACATTAAAATCTAATATCTTACCGATCCCAAACTTTTGAACGGTATCGTTTTATATATATATATATATATATATATATATGATTTGATATGTTCGAGCACCTATAAATTGTTGTCATAGTTCAACTTCATAATTCAATAGCTATTATTGCAAACTAGAAAAAGAAAGTTTGAATTTGGGTTTGAGAAAGCCTTATCTGGAAGTTTAAACCCGTTTAAAAGTAAAGTGTATGGCGTGGTTTCACAGACAGGGTTTAGATTAAGATAGGATTATTTAGGCCTTAGTTCAATTAGGACATTTAAGTAGCTTTTTTAAACGTGCCTTAGAAAAAATAAACATTACTTGTGTGCATCTTGAGACAAAACAATGGCACTGACATATTTCAATATATGTCAGTGCAAGTTGCTTTCAGTTATATCAGTTTAAACATGCATTTTAGTTTGGGACTAGCTTAAGCATTTTCTGTGAAACCAAGCATATATAAAGTTAAAGTTAAAATTTACCTAAGCCTTGTTGTGTAATTTGAAAGCAGTTATATTAAGCAGGCTATATGCTGCATGGTGTGCTGGGTGATTGCTAGGTTGTGGTTTGAGTGTTTTGGGTGGTTTCTACTTAAACATTTGCTACTGGGAAATACATGATGGTTGCTAAGAAGTTGCTTGGTGGTTTCTAAGGTGTTCTGAGCGGTTGCTAGGATGTTTATAGGTAGATGTTTGCCAAGCCAACATAATTACCGCTTCAAGACTTCAGAAAGATATATAGGCCCTGATGTGCTTATGCCAATGACATTATGATTTATGTTTTTTTTCCCCACCCACTTACTGGCATAGTGAAAGTTTATAGTTGTTATCTGTGACTTATTTGTCATATTTTGTGGTCAGAATGCCTGTAACACTTCTCACATTTCACCAGAGCTTCCTTTTGTCTCGCTCATCTCTTGAGTTGGCATTTGACATTCACACTGTGGTCCGTCAGTTGGTTTGTCGCTTGAATGAGAAACAAGAACTGAAATTAAGACCTTTGACTCTTCTAGTACACTGGATGCATTATATATATATCTTAGTCAACATATGTATAAATCAGTAAATGGGTAGTTTGTGATCATGATGTATTTTGATATGGGATGCAACTGTGAGTCAGGTATTCCTAAACCCATTTTCATATTAATCTTGATGATGTACCAACATACAGTTTATTGGCAGTCTGGGACAGTTAATTATTGGTTAACTGTATAATTCAAGTCATGTGTTAAATGCAAATTCTTCTTATCTTTACTGTCATAAAAGCACAATATCTTACTCTATAGTTCAGTATGGCTATGTGAATTTGCTGGATAGTTTGTTACCTAAAACTTTTTTACTATTATTTCCATGTTTTAGCACATTTTCCCTAATTGTAGTGTGAAAATTATTATGATAACAAATCATTATTTTATATAATGTAATTCATAATATAATAAAATATATGTTATTTTAAATAATTGACCCACCTATAAATTGTTGATTTAAAAGGTAATTTAAAAAATAGTTGTAAAAAGATGATTCTCAGTTATGAATCACATTTGGAAATAAACAAAACAGTAAAACATCCAGACTTTAAAGCTTTGTGTTGCCAGGGCATTGCAATGCAGTTGATAAGGTGTTCTGGATGTTTTTAGCATGTTTTGAGGTGGTTGATAGGGTGTTCTTTGGGGGTTGTTCGCTGCTTGATGTGCAATTTATGCATTCACAAAAAATTATTGTTTTCAAACAGGCTTCCTGAAGACTCCATCTGTCATTTAAAAAAAAAAAAGGTATTCAATTTGATACATTTCTATTAATTTTCTATTAATCAATAAATACAAATTCTTCACTGCATGCTATTGGTAGTAGTTTTTAATTGAAGACATTTCACTCAAAAACTATAGACACACAAGATCCAGTGTTTCCTATGGGATAGAAATGTGCAAACAAAATATGTGCAACCAAATCCAAACCATTAGCTGGAAAAAGCATTACGACTGTAATGAATATTGGTGTGTTTTGCTCATTAGTGGAAAATTGGTTATGTTAAATTGTCCCATTTTAATCTATTTAGTTGTTTGCTGTGCATTTCAATGACATGACAAGTCTAACAAATCATCCAATGCTCATCCTTAGCAACATCAGGCCACAAAATATTTTTATTACATTCAAAAGATCTTTCAAGTACCTGTCCATAGTTTAACTCACAGCGGTGAATTCACTGCACAGCTGTCACTTTTACATTCTGCATTTCAGCAAAAAAAACTTCTTATTCACTACTAGTCACATGCCATCCAACTTAACCAGGGGCCGGATGCATAAACTACTGTTTATAACTGCATTTTTTTAAGTCAGTTAGATTCTGATACTGAAAAGTAAAACTGATTACCCCTAACTAACTGCTAGTATGTCATACTATTTCTTAAGACTTAGAGGTGCGTCCCAATTTGCGTACTTATGCACTATTCTATGCCCATTAGTATAATAATAATAATAATAAGTTTTATTTATATAGCGCCTTTCCAGAGCTCAAGGACGCTATACAATGTACATTTAACAAGGAAGAGATAATGTGAGTAGACAATGATGAAAAACAATAATGGACAGGGAAGCATACAGAAGAATAGAGTCAAGCACAATAAAATACAAAACAGGACTTAAGAGACATAACATAACATTCAGAGAACTATTAGTTAATTAAGCAGAGCAATCAATCCATCAAATCAGAGGTATAACATTCAGAAAACAAGTGAGTTTTGAGTAATGATTTAAATTCAGAGATATTATTAACACAACAGAGTGAGCGGGGGAGAGAATTCCAGAGTTTGGGTGCGATAGCACTGAATGATCTGCCCCCTATTGAAGAGAGGCAATGCAGAGGGACAATGAGAAGGCCAGAGTCAGAGGAACGTAGTGAGCGAGTCGGGGTGTAGGGGACGAGCATGTTACAAAGATAAGGGGGAGCCAGGACGGAGTTGGGCAATGCGACATAGATGAAAGAATGCAGATTTGCTAATAGAGGTAATATGAGACTGAAAGGAAAGGGTGGAGTCGAAGATTACACCTAATTTTTTAACAGTATTAGAAGATTTGATGTGAGAACCAGCAATCTCACAGGTGAAATTGGTACAAATATTGCTGGTAAGTGAGGGAGTTCCAATGACAATAATCTCAGTTTTGTCCATGTTAAGTTTCAGAAAATTTGAATTAAGCCAATCTTTTATGTCTTTCACACAAGCAGAGATTTTGTCTGTTTGGGCAGGTAGAGCAGGTGTGCAGATAGAGTATAATTGAATGTCATCAGCGTAAAAGTGATAGTTAAAATCTGACCAAGTGGTATTATGTAAATTATGAATAATAAAGGCCCGAGAACGGATCCCTGGGGAACACCTCGCTTCAGGGGGACAGTAGGTGATCGAAAATCCTTAACTGAGATGTAGAATTGTCTGTCAGAGAGAAAACCAAAAAAGAGCAGTACCAGAAATACCCAAATCAGAGAGACGAGAAACAAGTAATTCATGGGAGACGGTATCGAAGGCAGAGCTGAGGTCAAGTAGCAGAAGTATAGACAGAGAACCAGAGTCACCAGAAAGCAGTAGGTCATTCACTACCTTTACAACTATGGAGGGAGCGAAAACAAGATTGAAAGGGATCAAAGAGATTATTTTCAACTAGAAAAGACTGGAGTTGGGAGGCAACAGTGCTTTCTAGTAATTTAGCTATGATGGGTAAATTTGAAATAGGACGGTAATTAGATTTGAGTGGCAGAGGAAATGAAGCAGAGGTAAGAGATGTATTGATGAAGTGAGAAATAGGTGCAGAGATTTCAGGAGAGAAGTAGGAGCAGGATCAAGCTGACAGGATGAAGAGTTGGATTTCAAGATTAACTTAGAGACAGAAGATGGGGTCGTCAAAGAAAAACAAGACAGAGACTGACTGGATAGATATACATAGTGCAAGTAGTGTGTTCACACTGAAAATTCCAAAAACAAAAAGTGCACTTTAAATACCCAGATAATGCACTTAATTAACCGAAAAAACGAAGTGTGGAATGTTGAACACTTTTTGCACTCAACTGCCGCAGCTTTAATTAGATAATGGAGGGGCAGGGGCTATCAGACCCGTTGATGAATGACAAAATAACCTTATAAAATTCATAAACTACACGGTTGAGTACATAGTGTATATGTGTATAGTGTGTCATTTGGGACATGCAAAGTGCAGTATAGCATTGCACTTTGAAGTCATAGTCACTCTGTCCAGTGCATCACACCTCCTTGCTATGTAAATAAGGCTTAATATGGAATGCACCGTATTTACAAAACTGCTATTTGCCTGGCACAATTACGTCTGAAAAGCGATGTTTGTGTACATTTTCCTGTGACCACAGCAGCAGTAATTCATCAAATGATAGAGAAGAGCATTATAACTGGGCATATTTCCAGACACACAGTGTAGACAAGTGCTCTTTCTGCATTTTAAAGAGCTGATTCAGATGCATGAACTGCAGCAATGTCCGATTGCAGTAGCCTGCAGCATCCTCTACAATGTAATGCATAATGAAAAATTGCATTGCACAATTTTGGGTGTGTTTATGCTGTTATGTGATTTGCATAGTTCCTTTAGTCCAAGGGTCTCCAAACTCGGTCCTGGAGGGCCACTGTCCTGAAGAGTTTAGCTCCAACTTGCCTCAACACACCTGCCTGGAAGTTTCTAGTATGCCTAATTAGACCTGGATTAGCTGGTTCAGGTGTGTTTAATTGGGATTGGAGCTAAACTCTGCAGGACAGTGGCCCTGCAGGACTGAGTTCGGAGACCCCTGCTTTAGTCAATCAGATGCTAAAACAACTCCAAACGTACGCTACCATTCTTAGTGAATTCCCCCTTAGTCTTAGTTGCTATTGAACTTGGGTTTTCTCCGTAATTGGTCCAGGACCGTGCTGGCTTGGGCTTTTACAGAGCACAAATCGCTGGATGATATGAATCAGTGTATCACGGAAGCGCTGGATGCGGAACGCATACACTAGTGGGTTGAGTGCGGAGTTAACGTGTGACATAAAGATGCCCACATAAACAGCACTCTTGGGCATTGTGCATGTCGGGCAAAAAAACACAATACTGTTCATTATATGAAGCGGCAGCCAGCAGAGCGCAAAAAGAAACAGAACTAGTGCTAACGACTTTGCCAGTTTCAGCTCTTTGCGGTAGTACTTGCTCGAGTCGCAAGTGGCTTCGGCTCGACGATTGAGCTGACGGGAAATCACGCGGAAGATCTCGGCGTACAGTCCAATCATGATGGTCAGGGGCACCACCACCCAAACGAAGAAGTTGAAGTAGACCATATAATCCATGCACATGACATTGATGAACTGGCATTGGATGGTCGTCGTACTGACATTTGCGGGTGGACTGCGGTGCCAGCCGGCCATAGGCACTAATCCAGTCAGAAACGAGATGAGCCAGCACAAACCCACAGCTACCCATGCCCGCCTCTGCGTAACAATGATGTTGTACCTGTCAAAAAATACAAATGCAATGGCATAAATTGCTTTTTGAAACCAATCATAACAGCAAGTGGTGATGCAAGTGTTGTTCTATATAAAGCACGCCTCTTTAATTTTAAGTAATATCAAAGGCTATAGAATAACACAAGACGCATCACTTGTAATATTTTGAATGGGGAAGTGCAACATGCAATATGGCGGAATAAGTCCCGCCTTCTAAATAAGAGCCAGTCACCGATTGGTAAAGTCATTGCGTCACTGCAGCGGCCAATAGAAGCTCCGGTTCCTATATAAACAATCAGACGCACACTTCCTGTTTCCTTTGAACTTCTGTTTTCACGGTAGCTCTGTATATTTCTATGGCATCGCTGTCATAGAATAATTAGCTGGTGAAGTGGATTTACTTGTTGTAGAGTTAATGAAAGTCATCGTGAGCATTGTATTGTTTAAAGCAGATGTCTTAACAAATGTCAGTCGACCGGGAAGATTTTAAAATGAGCAGTTCATTCATAAATACGTAAGTTCGCTGTGGAAATACAAACCGGAAGACAAAAGACATGAGCGCAGCGCTGAAAAGGGGCGGGGCTACATAAGGTCTATAGAGACGCGCACTTAGGACTGCGCATGCGCATTAGCCCGATCCAGCCTGAAAAATACAGTTATTTTTGTCATGATTTGAACGTTTAGAAACAAAATTTATGAGACAATTGTTTGTCAGATTCCCTTGGTGATTTTAAATATGAAATTTAACCGAAAGCTTGGCAAACAGCTTTGGAGAATTTTATGTTTCCCCATTCAAAGAGATAGGAGCTGCACTTGCATGCCCGAGAGCTGTTTCAAAGATGGCCACCAAATGAAATGACTTGTCTTAAAGGGACTTTGGTAATATAACTCATTAGGTCATTTAACAAATAGGCCTACTGCAAAAACGTGTCCAAAAACAACACACTTGGTTGTGTTGACAGGATTCTGACACATGTTGTGTGGGATTTTAACACATAATGTGTAATTTTAAAAAAAAAATGCCTCTGGACAGATTGGTACAATATATGTGTTATCTCCTGGGTGGGCAGTTTGTGTTTATGGAAATAAAAACAATACATATATATAGGCTATATAATTATATTTCATATGGTACCACTTAAAAAGCTCTAAAACGAATAAAAATTATTAATAAAATAAATATACAATATATAATTTCAATTAATTAAACTTAAAATATTAACGGCTGTTTTTTGTCGGCCAATCATTTCAGGCGTCTTGTCTTTTTAAACTGTGGCGGATCCCGCTCTTTTCACTCTGGCCCGGTTTGAGGGGGATCGCGATGCTGCTGGACTCAGCGCAAATCCGTGAGTTACAGCAGTTAATACTCTTTAAAATGCGTAGTGCTGCAAAAATACGATCATAGAAATAGTTAGCTACCAAATACGTTGTTAATCAGTTGGAAAGTGGCGACGTGCACTGAGCAAGGCAGAGCGCATAACTGAAATGAAAGACGCTGAAAAACGCGACCAAATAATTTGTCCAGCGCACCAGATCATTTTATAAAAACCTAAAAGAGGATTATAAGTGATCAATTTAACGTGGAGCATGAAATGTTGTTTGTTCTCATGGCATTACTTACATTCTATGGTATGAATTGTCTTTAAAGGCGTTGTTGTGTTAATCATGAGATTAACACTGGGCCTTATTTTCAAGAATTCGTTGATATTGACAAAGATGAAGATTTTCGACCGATTTCAAGACTTCACGTCAAGCACAGGAGCAGCTTGACATTTTCAGAAAGGGAGGTTAGTTGCTCACAGATCTCTATTTTCTTTCTAGTTATGGCTTGGGTGTGGAGTCTGTGGGATTTTTCCCCAGACGTTTTATCATCCTCAAGACGAAAGAGGTAAGTAAAAATTATTTAGAAATAAATAATGAATTATTAACATTATTGTTATGCAGTACAAATAGACTGGGATTAGTTGTACTTGCCTTAGGCAGTACAAGTAAATTTTCTGAATGAAAATAAACTCTTTTTTCTTTTTTTTTTTTTTAGATATAAATGATGTATTTTAATATATTTTAATATATTCAATTCACCGTTCCCCACAAATGTGTTACTTAAGCGTAAGTCACATGCCATCAAACATCAAGCAAATGAGTGGTTAGGTATGCTGCCAAAATACTATCAGACCAGTGAACATCATTCCCTTTGACAGACAGCAGGGATTTAATTTAGTTAAAAGCCTTGCATTACACCAGCCTATTGATTTGCATTAAAGAAAGCAACAGATATATTGCTGTCTGGCCAAGGAACATGATAAAACACAACTGATGCATTAAAGGTAAAGTTTAATCTCTACGTGGCAAAATGCAAATTTATAAAATTAAATAGTTCTGACTCTGACACCTGATTGGATGAGAAACTCTCAAGGCTTTGTTGTTTGCCGAACAATTATTATTATTATTAAATTAAACTGTTTATTGAATATTGGTGTTTTTTTTTTTTTATCAAAATGCTGTTGCATGACCGCAGTAATCTACTCAAGGCTGTGCATGATGATTTTGTTAAATTATTGCTTTGTGTCATGCAATTTGAACAGTAATTTTAATGTGAATAAGTTGGCGAAATGCATCAGTATTTTTTATGCACCACAATCCGTAGTTTTTTTGGTGGACTTGCACACCAATTGTGACGTCCTAGAATCTAAAGTCAGTTAACTAGCATAAAATTTGTGATTTTTCTTTCCTATTATATGTTATACTTAAGCAGATTCTGCACTAATAAATATAGACAGTTGTAAAACATAGTAAATATGTTTGTGCATCGTCCTGATATGGTTTATTTAGAAGAGGGATTTATAAATGTACAGCATATTTCAAGGTATTATTTTCAATGGTCTGATGTCAGTTGACATGTTTTTTCTTTAATTAATTATTAATAAATTTTAAAAATGTAATCTTTATTCAGTAAGTGTTTCAGACTCACCTGGTCGGGATTTTGACACGTAGGAAGCGGTCGATGGCGATGGCCAGCAGGGACAGTATGGAGCTTTGGGTGATGATGACGAGAAGGCAGGAAATGAAGAGGCAGGTGTAAAATTGTGTTTTGAGACCCAGGCTGATGACCACCGCGAGCGGAATGACAAGAACGCCGACCGCAATATCGGCCAGCGCCAGAGATACGATAAAGCAGAAGGTCGGGTCTCTAAGAGCCTGGTTCATGCCCACCACCAAGACCACCAGCACATTCCCAAGCACCGACGCCAGGGCGATAGTGCTCTCAATGGAGATGTACATCAGGTCCGCTTTCTCCCAGCTCTCAGTTACTGTGACAGTTGACATCTTTGCCATCCCTAGAAGTAGTTCCTGTTCCATTGCGTCTTCTACAAGATTCTCACGATGTCCTCAAATGCTGGTATGTGCTCTCATTTTAATCTATTTCTCAGTCTACTCCACTGTTTTGTTTTTTAGTCTTTATGGCTGTCTTGTAATTAAGTCTTTCTTACTGGTAGTAGCTGAACTGGCCTGCCATGAAAAGCACTCAGAGTTACTTCATAAGCAGATCCATGTCATCTATAGTTACTTTGAGCTGCCGTATGCCTTGTCCTTTGCATCTTCACAAACTCCTGCTTCTCCTTCTGTTGCGTAGGCTCTGCTGGCTGGGAAGGGAGGGGTGGTTCATTCTCTGCAGCACTATTTCCTTGCCCACTGCTTGCATCACTCACCATTTCTCTCTTTCTCTCTTTTCTCACACTTTTGAAACCTGAAACACCAGTTGTGCCATTTAGAATTGAATTAAGAATGCCATTTGAATCTGAATTGAGTTTGCAAACAGAATATGAAATTGAAATTTGAATTTAAAATAAGGAAGTAGAATTTAAAGGATTAGTTCACTTTCAAATGAAAATTACCCCAAGTTTTACTCACCCTCAAGCCATCCTAGGTGTATATGACTTTATTCTTTCTGATGAACACAGTCAGGGAAATGTTAATAAATATCCTGACGCATCCGAACTTTATAATGGCAGTAAGCATTACCAAACGAGTATGAGCTGAAGAAAGTGTCTCCATCCATCATAAACATATTCCACATGGCTCCGGGGGGTTAATAAAGGCCTTCTGAAGCGAAGCTATGCGTTTGTGTGTAAAAAAAAAAAAAAAAAAAAAAAAAATCTGTTATGAAATAAAATATCTAGCTTCCGCCAGACCACCTTCTGTATTCAAATAAAAAAAAAATAAAAGTTGAATAGGGAAGGCGTAGGACGTAGCGTAAGCTTTTTGAACTGCGAAAGTTTTACACTTTTTTTGTAAGTAGAATACGGAAGGCGGTCTGGCGGAAGCTAGATATTTTACTTCACAACTTGTTAAATATGGATATTTTTTTTACACAAACGCATCACTTCACTTCAGAAGGCCTTTATTAACCCCCCGGAGCCGTTTATGATGGATGGATGTGGATGGAGACACTTTATTCAGCTCATACTCGTTTGGTATGAGCGTTTGAATTTTTAGCATCATTACTCCAGTCTTCAGTGTCACATGATCCTTCAGAAATCATTCTAATATGCTGATTTGCTGCTCAAGAAACATTTTTGATCATTATCAATGTTGAAAACAGTTGTGTTGCTTCATATTTTAGTGGAAACCATGATACATAAATTTTAGGATTCTTTGATGAATAGAAAGTTGCATATAGAAACACCTACATGTAGAAGGTCATCTGTTTTTGCCCATTTTGTTGAATATCTTCTTCTGTTCCTTAAATTATTTTTCCTGTCATTCCAGTTCAAATTCCTTTTCAACATCCTGTGGGTCTTGGCTAATTCAATTCAAATTTACACACTTGAACTGAAAGGGACCAATTTTATTTAATTTCGAATCAGGCGCATGCATGACCCAGAATCTTCTGTTTCCTGCCTTCTATCCCTTTGTGTCTCTCTCACTGCATGGAGAGAGACATAATTCGATATTCAAATGTTTCTACCCAGGAAATCGGACATCATCTTCATCAAATAAATTTTTCAGTAATGTTCATTGTAGTGTAGTAATGGATTCGTCTCATTATTGAGAGAAGCACTTGCCTTCCATGATCGTTTCATCTTGTTCCCTGGGCTCCTCAGCATTATCATGACTATTTTAGTTCTCTCATGCAGAATTAAGATTTCCTTTTTGAGTCATAACACAAGGAAGATCTTATCACACTTTTAGAGCTCAGAGGAATTTTCACTTATGCTTCATTGCAATATCAACTTTGTCTGTTTTGTCTGTTTCAACAAAATGTTCTTTGGAGAATAAAAATATAATGAATGAGGATAGCATAGCTCAGATTATTTGTTTGTGGGAGAGATTGTGGAGAAATGTTTGGGTTACGCTTTATTTTACAGAATGTGTACTTACAGTGTACTTACCCAATAAAGTACTGGTAATATAAGGTAACTACATTGGTTAAGGTTAGGTTTAGGGGTAGGTTCAGGGTTAGTACCTAGTTATAACCCAGTTGTTGTAATTGCTATAATAAGTACATACTATGTACATAAGGAGCAGGAGTCGGACTGCAAAATAAAGTGCTACCAATGTTTGAGTTCATATTGAGATCATGGCAGATCTGAGCACAGTTTGTGATATTTTAATTAGTACCTAGTTATAATCCAGGTGTTGTAATTTCTATAATAAGTACATAGTATGTACATAAGGAACAGGACTGTAAAATAAAGTGCTACCAGTGTTTGAGTTCAGATTGAGATCATGGCAGATCTGAGCACAGTTTGTGATATTTTAATTAGTACCTAGTTATAATCCAGGTGTTGTAATTTCTATAATAAGTACATAGTATGTACATAAGGAACAGGACTGTAAAATAAAGTGCTACCAGTGTTTGAGTTCAGATTGAGATCATGGCAGATCTGAGCACAGTTTGTGATATTTTAATTAGTACCTAGTTATAATCCAGGTGTTGTAATTTCTATAATAAGTACATAGTATGTACATAAGGAACAGGACTGTAAAATAAAGTGCTACCAGTGTTTGAGTTCAGATTGAGATCATGGCAGATCTGAGCACAGTTTGTGATATTTTAGTTAGTACCTAGTTATAACCCAGTTGTTGTAATTGCTATAATATGTACATGCTATGTACATAAGGAACAGGACAGTAAAATAAAATTCTACCAATGTTTGAGTTCAGATTGAGATCATGACAGATATGAGCACAGTTTGTGATAAAGATTTTTTTCTGAAACTTTAGAGGAGACACAAGTGAGATTACTGGGTTTTTTTTTTCCTCAGGAGAAACGTGTCTGAAACATGAGACTTAAATTAGAGTCTCCATTTTCTCTCCATTTAATATTGTTACTTTCTAGAGGATACGACTGAGAAATTAAAGAGATCTCATTCGTTCTCATTCTCATGCACTAATGATGAACAGACATACAAAACATGGTAAATACGTTTGCATTATTTCTGGTGCATTACCCTGATGTGATTCATTTAGAAGAGAGATTCACAAACTTAAACCATAATGTTTTAAGTTATTTCGGTAATTACACATCACATTTGCATTGGATTGGTCTCTAATGTCGGTTAATGGTCACATGACATGGACATCTTTTTAGTGTTTTAATTTTGGTTTATATATTTTAATTTTACATTTTTATGCTTTAATTTTCATCAACTCAAGGAGCACATTGATTTAGATTGTTTCGACTGACCAATCAAAATCAAGTATTCAATCAAGTACAGCTGCGTCATAATGAAATTAAATGGCGCGCCACCTTGCCAAGAACTTCTAAAATGTTCTCTTTGGATGTTCGAGAATTTTAAGACTGTCTAGCACAGTGATGCTTGAAGTAAATGTTGTTCTCGTGCTTTTCTGAAAGGATGTCTTAATAAGCCAATCTCTCTGATTAGTTTCATTCCATTAAGATGTTGTAGACACCTAAATGTCATTCCAAAAAATGCAGTACTTTAGATTTACTATTATTGATGATATTTTCTAAGTCAAGCATCACTGTAGAGTGCAACAGCCGTGTTCCGGAAATAAAAACTATTAATTTTCTCCATAGGGAAATTGATTTTTGATTGATTGACTTATAAACCTTTAAAGACAGACTTACTCTAAGCTACAAGGTTGTTAATGCATGCACTGTAAAAAATGATTTTCATGATTTGTTATCATAACATTTTTCTATTTTGTCAAATCAACTTAGATAATGTAGTTCAGAAAACATAATATTGTCTGTTGATTAAACCAATCACCTTTATTATATTAACTCAAATGTTTAATTTCAATGAACTCAAAATTTCAAGGCAACCATGTAACTTACTTTTTTAAGTTAAACCAACAATTCTTTTTTACAGTGTGGTGTTTGCTTCTGTTGAAGCTGTCAGTATTATTTCAGTTTATTTTTTAAAATAATCATGTTTAACAGTGGAAATACTGGTGAAAAACTACATTACATTAGCCTAAGTACAAGTTCTTGTACCTTTTGTCTTTTTGTCCAATTTTCAAATTTTACAATTTTCCTATGGAAAAAATGAATGAATTTTTTTTTTCAGAACCAGCACCTCTGAAAAAGGGGGCGGGCGCTAATGCACTCTATTGCTCATACTCAGGATTAGTGACTTGTCCTGCAACATTTGTGTTGAAGTGCGGTTGTGCTATTACTTTTCTAAGCTGTCAAACCTAATAGCTGCTTCTAGTTTTGACCTTTGTTTGCATGTGATGGACAATTTACAGTAGGTAAAACATGTAAGTAGTATTGCAAATGCAAGCTGAAAAGCATTATGCAAACCTTCTGGTAGGGACTTCTCGCCAAGCATAACCGTCTTTGCAGTTTTCCTGTGACGAGTGGCAAGAGAACAATAAAGCCCTGAGTTGTTATGGTGACATATGCTGTCATCTAATTGAAGAGAGATCAGCATATCAAGCACCAGGGGCTTTGGCTGCCCCATAGGACTATTGACTTGAGCGGTAAGCAGTAAATGTGCCACGCACGACTGGCATGATGCACAGAGCAATAATGAATCTGTTTACGCCATTTCATTGATGATGATGATGATGATGATGTTGGATAAGTGCTCTAATAATGTCTGCAATTAAAAACAAACTATTGTACTGATGTAAAGTGCATAATGTGAGCTTACACTGAAGAGACCCAGCCATATCTAGAGACATTGGAATATCACAGAGACTTCAGTGTTCAAATAAGCAACTACCTAGAATTCCAGAGCAACCAGTCACAACTCTAGCAGTATGGTGGTGAGATTTGAGCAAGTAACACATAAAAACACCTTAGCAACTAACCAGAGTTCCTTAGCAACCATTCACAACTCTAGCATTGTGGCGATGCTAGAGCAAGCAAGCCCTTAGTGACCACCTAAGAACCACATAGCAACACCTTAGCAACTACTCAAGATTCCCTATAGCAATCATTAACAACAATGGCATCATGATGGCAAGATTTGAGCAAACAAGCCACCACATAACATCACCCTAGCAGCTACCCATAATTCCTAGCAGCCATTCACAACTATAGCATCATGGTGGGAAGATTTGAGCAAACAAGCAACCACATAGCATCAACCTACCAACCATTTACAACACTGACTGTGGCTGCAAGATTTGAGCAAGCAAGCAACCACATAGCAACAACCTACCAACTACCCAGAGTTCCTTAGCGACATTTCACAACTCTAGCATTGTGGCTGTGAGATTAGAGCAAGCAAGCATGCCCTTAGCGACCACCTAAGAACCACCTAGCAACACTTTAGCGACTACCCAAGATTCCCTACACTGTAAAACTCAATAAGTTCAGAATACTCAAAACATTTGAGGAAACTTATTACCTCAAAACATTTAAGTTAACTAACTTATTTTTTTTAAGTTGGTAGAACTTAATTTTTTTGTGACAAGTGGGGCGGGGCCGAGAGCCGTGGAGGTGGAGCAAGGCCAGTGTGGTGCACAGGTGTCTCTCATTAACAATCACATCACTGGCATTCCTTCGCTCCCACGGTTCTCAGCCTCGCCCCACTCAAGTACATATAGTTAATTTACATAAACATCACATTCAGATCTTGGTTAAATGTTAGTTAGCAAAAAACACATGCTATTATAACTATCAAAGAGACTGTCAATATATACTTGCATGTATGTAATCAAACAACATACAGAATATGTGGTCTTAAAAGTTTTGCAGCACATCCTCAACCTAACCACACGGTCTACTCTTCACCAGAATGGTAACCCTACAAAACTAACATAACAGAACCCCCTGTCAATCCCAACATAACACAACATTAAACACTAACTTATGTCTCCCTATGTTAATCTTATGCAAAAACACACAAAATAACACTTAATTTCAACATTTATACAGTCTGATGCAAAGCATGCTGGGAATTAGAAATCTGCTGCAACTCAACTCAATCATATTAAGTTAGTGCCATAGTGCCATGGGCAAAGCATGGGCAAAACAATTTAGTTTACTTGAAATATGTCAGTGCTGTGAACTCAAAAGTAAAATAAAGTTTTAAATACTCATAACAGTTAATTTAACTGAATTAATTTGTTTAATTTAAGTTTGTCCTACTCAAACGAATTAAGTATTTTGAGCGTTAGGGTTTACAGTGTAGCAACCATTAACTACAATAGCATCATGGTGGCAAGATTTGAGCAAACAAGCAACCACACAGCATCAGAATTCTTAGCAGCCATTTACAACTATATCATCATGATGGGAAGATTTGAGCAAGTAAGCAATCTCCTAGCAACCACCCAGGATTTCCTAGCAACCATTAACAATAGCACCATGATGGCAAGATTTGAGCAAACAAGCGACCCTAGCAACTACCCATAACACCCAGCAACCATTCACAACACTGTGACCTAGGGATGTGCAGCAACCGAGTACTCGAATACTCAACCGTGACATCGACGATCGATCATGTAAACGATGATCGAACTGTATTTTTTCTTTTTTCTCCTGATTGGTTATAGCAGCATTTTGAGCGGTGCCCAGAGCTCCAGTTGTTTAGCTTTCTACAGCATGCGTCAAAAGACGTGAGAAGAGAGAGAATGGCCTCGTAGTCACGTAATGATGTCTAGTTTCACTTTGACAATTGTGCAGCACCAAGCTTTTATCTTGTGCTGAAAATATCCTTTAAATTCTATTCATAATTAATTTAGCAATAATTGTCAGTGATTTTCATACTGTAAAATAGCATTTTGGTTGATGAGAGTGCAATTTAAATCCAAAATATTGCTGAAATATTAGTGACACTTTTTAAAGCACAATCGGAGTTACACTTTCATTCAAGCTCACGTTTGCATTCGCAAACATTTTGCAGATGAAAGTTGTAATATCTACATCTGATTAATCTAATATGGGATGCGTTGGGATATCAACATTTATTAACATGCTGAATGCGCTGCATATCAGTGTTTAGTTTCATGCTCAAATGCAATGCCCGATATCGATTGAGTTATTTGAGATGGTCATATTGCTTTTAGATGTTTCTTTAAAAAAAAAAAATTAAAAATACTGATGTTATAATAATGCAGCAGTGCAGTTTTCGTCGTATTTGTTCAATGGCATAATTCGGATGGCTTCGAAAACGCGCAGGCGATTTATGGAATCACTTAATGTGATTAAAATAAAGCACAGATCTGCCATAAACATGCCATTATAATGAGAACTTTATAGAAATCTACAGTAAATTCTGTCCTTACCCGTTATTCAGCACGCTGTCGTGAAAGCGCATCACGGCGCAAGCTCTCTCTTACGCTTTCTCTCTCTCACTCTCGCTATAGCGCGTAACTTAAAGTTTACTGGCATTTGCATCCTTTTGTGCCAATACAAGTTGTAATGTTACGTCTATAATATGAATCTTAAGTTATCTGATTAATATCATAGGATGTGTCATAGAACGGGCTTTAGTTTATTGGCGTCACTCACCTCAGGCAGCTATTTCTTTTAGATGCTTCTTTATTAATAACATTGCTGCATCATAATCAATCTAACACTGTTCTAATCACGTTTATATAGACAGGTTTTCATGTCATATTTTTATTTTTAACATTCATTTTCCTTACAGTCTTCAGATATTTTCATTATCTCCACCCCCCACACACCGTTTTTGAAACCTATCGATGATCGAAATGAAAGATTGCCAAAAATGTCCATCCCTACTATGACCATGGCTGTGAGATTTGAACAAGCAACCACATGGCAACACCTTAGCAACTACCCAGAATTTCTAGCAACCATTCACAACACTATGACCGTGACTGCGAGATTTGAGCAAGCAAGCAACCACATAGCAACTACCCAGAACACCCTAGCAACCACACAGCAACGCCCTAACAACTACCCACAATTTCCCAGCAACCATTCACAACACTAGCAATGTGGTGGCAAGATTTGAGCAAGTAAGCAACTCCCCAGAACACCCTAGCAACAACTCAGAATTCCATAGCAATGATTATCATCATGGCAAGATTTTTGTGAGCAAACAACTCACATTTTCTGTAAAAATCTAGTTGCGTTCTACAGATATTAGGTATTTTGAATCAAGTTTTTGTGGAGCTATATAAATATCAGTTACTCAAAATTAGCCTTAAAAAAGTGTAAATACATCACAACCGCTTTCTGTGTGGTGACAAGTGGAGATGTTAGTGGTCAAAGACAAGTTCCGCAAAACCTGTATGAAAGAGTTTTTCAGAGCTTTCTCAGGTTTGTTTTCAATGATCTAATGAACATTATTGTCTAAACAATCGATACCCAGGTACACATGGGCATACTGAGCGGGCTGTACATCTCTCCCTCGCAGCTGTTGTCATTTGCATCAAATTAAATGCGGCGTTTAGATGTGTGGTTTCATAACCCTTGGTTTTCAAGCCACTGATGAGAATTGATTTGGATATTGCTTTTCAATGCAGTCCCAGAAGGTACATTGTACATTTTTCAACTTCAATCAGCAGAATGAACTCAAGCGATGTTAGAAAAAGTAATAATGTGGGAGATGAACGTCATAAATCCTGCTTGTTCTACTCACGCTGTTTGGACCGAGGCCGATATTATGCTGTACAGGGAAAGAACAAAATGGCCTGTGGAGATGTATTTTACAGAAATCCAGTACTCCTCCGCGAGATACGCTCCAAACATTCCCTCAGGATCAGCATTGTTCACTCACTTCCACTTGGCCCGATGCCAATAAATCAATTACAGAGACTACAAAGAAGCGCCTGACAGAGGGAACGTCTAGTCTAATATACAGCAAATTTTCTGAGAACACAATGATAATCTCATCTAAACCTGCAGGTAAACAGAAAGTTACAGGATTTTAAAAAGTGTTATGACGTGAAATAAATAAATCGTGCACTAAATATGTTCCTGTGCACATTTAAGATACTTAAAATGTATTTTTATGATTTTTCATAATTATGTTTTGTCAATTTCAGAGCTCAGATTCCTTTATAAAAAAAGAGCACTCTACATGGACATTCCAATAAACATAATCTTTCACTGAAGAATAAAGTCATACAGGTTTGGAACGACATGAGGGTGAGTAAATGATGACAGAAATTGCATTGTTGTGTGGTTGTAACATTTATGAAGTTATGAAGGAAGGATGTGGATGCTCTGTTGAAAAACATTTGCAGGCTCAGAATGATTCTGTCAGTTTCTCTTCCTCTTTCATCATGGTGACATTAAGTATTTGCTTCTGAATGATAGTAACCTGTGTTTTTTAAATGACCGAGGTCATTATCTAGAGAGCAGAGCTGCAGATGTTTGATGGATTTTAATGATGGCACGTGATACGTACATAAAATAGCTCAAATCAAACATTTATTTCCACTATATTTATTTAACACTACCATTCTACCTCCTGAAATTCATTGCCAGAATCATCAGTCGGTTTATGTATATTTACACTGCCATTCAAAAGATTTTTTTAATGTTTATGAAAGAATTCTCTTCTGCTCACCAATGCTGCATTTATTTGAAAAACATTTATTTTTTATTTATTTATATTTATGATATATTTATTTATTAAAAAATATATAGTAAAAACATTAATAATTGTTGCTCAAACAAAACATTTATTCTTGCTTATTATGCTTTATATTTTTATGGAAACTGTGATACAGTTTATTCAGGATTAGTTGATGAATTAAAGATTTATTTGAAATAGAAATTGTTTGTAACATGAATTTCTTTACTGTCACTTTTAATCATTTTAATGCGTTCTTGCTTCATAAAGGTAGGCTATTAATTTCTCAAAAATAAAAATCTTTCTGACCCCAAACACCGGTAGTGTATTTACTCAAAACAATTTGAAGAAAACAAAAAAAGTACATTATCCATTGCCAAGACTGTCTGTGATATTTTGGAAATGACACAGCGTCGACATCAGCAGATATTTGCTGTGTCTGAAATCGCATACTGTATAGTCGGTACAACATTTGGTTGGAAACTTACTTCGCTACCGTTAAAAAGGTATGTTCTATATGGTACAAATGTGTGTAGTATGAATGAAATTCTGACATACTACATCTGCCATATTGTTATTGTCATGTGACCTACGGAGTCAGTTGTGTCGCTTCACCTCCATTCACAAATCCTCTCCCGTGGCCTCATGGGATAGTAAAATATCCATCAAATGCTTCTTCAGAATATTACCAGAAGTAGTAGGTCATCTGGGTACTTTTCGCTGAAAAAGAAACTGCTGTGCAGCTCCAAATAGAAACTGAGGCTAGATGTCACACTTTTTGAGTAAATATATTTTTCAATCTGGCTTTATTTTTTAACACATTTCTGCTTAAGCAACATACAATCTGTTTTATTTTTTACATTATTGAGGGGGGAAAAAATACAGTTAATTGGAACACATGTTGAACCTAGCTGGGCAAGTTGTCACACTATATAGGTACCTGCCTTTAAAAAGTTTAATATAGGGTTTCAGCAAAATTTGTAAAACAGTAAAATACAAAACCAATTAAAGCTGCAAGCAGCGATGAAAGGGCCCTCACACCCGGGCTCACCGCCACCTGTTGGCCTTAGGAAAACAGTGAACAGTGGGCGACATGCATGTAAGCGAGTGAATACAGGAGAATTATGGCAAAGTCATTTCAAAGTGCCACACTTCCTGCTGCCAACAGGTGGCGCTTTGACTGTAACTGAATATTTCCATGTAGATGTCTTCAGGCTAGGACTATTATCAAGCATGTGAAGTTTGGAGCAGATCGGACATTATATGTCTGAGTTACAACAACTTCCTGTTTCATGGCGTTAATCGCATATATTAGCACTTAGCCAAGTGTTGCATGATTTAACGTGTTTCTAGCGTGGTTGGTACTTCATGGCATATACAAATGTGTTTCTGGGAGTGAATTACAGTGTAAAGCATGCCATTTCCTGTTGCCAGCAGATGGTGCTATGACTAACTGAATATTGGCATATAGATGTCTTCAGGCCAGGACTTTTATCAAACATTGGAAGTTTGGGGCAGATTGGACATTGCATGCCTGACCAGCTTCCTGTTTCATGGCGAAACATCAGACTTTGTCAGGCCATCGCGGACACACCGTTCAACGAAAACTCGAGATCTCTGCAATTTAACGTCGCTAAGGCCTTAAGATTCATGGGAGTGGGCATTTCATGCAGAGTTCGTTTGGCACAATTTGCTCTCTGGTGGATTTTTCTGTGCAGCATCATGGGTAATGTTGTTTTTCACCACAAATTCCACTGTTAAACACAATAATTTTAAAAATAAGTTGAAATAATGCAAAGGGATGGTTTCAACAAAAGCCTATACCACTGATTAACAACCTCAGCGCTTATATCAGGTCTGTCTTTAAAAATTAAAAATCATTTTACCTATAGAGAAAATTGAGTTTTTTTTATTTCCCAGAACCCAACTTTTGCCTGCTGTAGTTTGGACATTAAAATTCAGACTTTTTTTTAAACTAACATAAAACCACTACTGGAGAAATTGCTCATTTGTATAATTGAACTTTTGTCTCTAGTTCTAGCCCTGGTCTCCCCTACTTATTGTGCTTGAGAACAGACTCATGCTAATCGTCCTGATTGTTGGCTAAAACTACCTGTGGGTTTAATTTCATGGTACACCTGGCGGTGCTGTTTGAGTTGCTGTTGGCATTATCCAAAGTCTGGCTGCTCTGATTCAGCTCTGTGCTTGTCAGCTTCATCAAGATGCTTTTATATGCCATCTTAATCTTAGGGATCTTAAAAGCGTACACTATGGGGTTAACTGCAGAGTTGGCGTGAGAGAGGAGGATGCCGATGTGGAAGGAGACAGTGGGCACTTCTACAATCTTGTAATACACCAGCGTGTTCATTATGTGCAGCGGGAGCCAACAAACGGCAAACAGAACCAGCACCAAAGCCAGAGAATTGGCCAGTCTCCGTTCCTTGTGGTAAAATGACCTGGGCTTCACGGTGCACCCGACTCCTTTTCTCAGCTGCTTAGATATCATATTAAAGAGTAACATGTAGAGGGCTATCATAATGACGGTGGGTGGCAGGATGCAAGCGAGGAAGTTGAAGTTGACCATGAAGGACATGTGTATAACTGTGATGAAATTACATGTAATAGTGGAGTTTTCTCTTGTTGTGGTGTCTTCGTTGTGCCATCCGAGCATGGGGATGAGGCCTAGTATAGAAGCAGAGAGCCAACATACAGTGACCGCGACCCACAAGTGGTGCTTTTTGACTGCTCCTCTGTACCTGAAAATCAATGAGAAATTATGTTTATATATCTTGAAAGGTACTATATATATATATATATATATATGTATATGTATATGTATGTATATGTATGTGTGTCTGTGTGTGTGTGTGTGTGTGTGTAAAACACTTTACAGTAAGGTTTCATTAGTTAACGTTGTGACGTCACAACGAAACATTAGCATATTGCCCGCCCACTTATTGCGCATGCAGACGGCAGGGAAAATTCATTTTTTCAACAATACCACAGAAGTACAATCTTTTGTTGTGTTCCCGTCATTTTACTAATGACTGCTTCTCAAACCTCGGGGAGTTTAACACAGGATTCACAAAACGCTTGGTCTTAAAGGTTGAGATTCAGAGGAGCAAGCTGGTCCAAATAAACTGGGCATTGATCCGTATTTTAAGTATGATTAATAATTGATGTTTATATTTTCTAGCAATCGTTCAAAATTTGTAGTTTTGTATGTTATGTTGTGTAACGTACACCCTAGTCTAACTGGCTAACTCATGTTTCTGTAGTTCTGCTATTAAGATGTGGGTCCAGTGTTGTCTAAAAATTTGTCGATTTAATGCAGCTTGTCTGTCTTATTACTTGGAGTAATGATCAAGGATGGAGCACGACTTTTGTTTACAAAGTGAAATGCGTTATCAGCTATTCACGTTTGTGCTCGGCTAAGTTTACAACATACAAAACAAACTTTTTTTCCTGTTTTTATTATTACAGTAGAGTGGAGCTCTATCTGTATTGTAATAGGATGTTAAGGTGCTAGTCCACGCTAACTAGTAGTTATTCTCTCTGTAAACAGTAAACACCCATTGTAATGTCAAACAATGATATAGCCATTTTTTACTTTGTTAATAGTTATGACGAAAAAGTCTGTGTACACATCTGGCCTAAATGTTTATCTTATGTTAGAGGTTTTCAGCTTCGCTTGGCATTCTGATACAGTTCACACAGGTGCATAAAGTATAACAGTGATGCTGCTATCACGTCTTATAAATAAATAACTAAGGTGACACTTACCATATAGAAACGTTGTACTCCAGTCGTGATTGCGAATCAGTTTCTAGTTGATCAACTACTTTAGACGTTTCATCGTCGGACTCAAATTGATATGGTAAAATCAATGCTATCTTTTCTGCCCATACATTGTATATAATGTCTTGCGAATTGATAGCTGTCATTCATTTGTGGCGATGGGTGCGTGGTGCGCGCAGTAGACCAATCACAAAGGATTGAGCCATCTGACCAATCAGAACAGTGTAGGCTCACTGAAAGGAGGGGTTTAGAGAGACTGATTCTTTGAACTGCTTCTAACATATCGTTTACAAAACATTGAAAACTCATGTGAAATTAAATGTATATTATGAGAAAACGAAAGTGTTTTTTGACCTAAAACCTGTAAACCTGTTGTAGGAGACTCCCAAAACAATATTAGGAACCTTAAAAAATAAAATAATAGCATAATAGGGGCACTTTAATAAAAGTATATATGACAGTTGATTGGATTGTGTAAAGTGGGGTATTTCAGTACTTAAAAATCATATTAAAAAGAAAAGATCAATTATGATTTCATGTTTTACTTCATAACTTCATGAACCCTATTTAAAGTTACATTTTGGAAGCACTCAGGAGAGAAATGGCTGAAATGCAACCACAAGGGCTCTAATGTTTTTCTTTTTGTTTTTTTTTTATTGAGGAATATCTTTGCCAGTTCTATATTTGCTACACTAGTTTTCTGTTGGTCAATGGCAACATGATGATATCAGACAAAACAGAAAGTCATTTTTTATGTCACAATGTCAATGTCAGTTTTATTTATATAGCACTATTAAATACAACCCAGGTTGACCAATGTGCTTTACAACAGTTATTTTGATTGAAGATTATGAAATTCTGTGAAATAAATACATTCTTAATGTACATTAACGATGTAAATGGGGTCCATTTCAATTTCATGTTTACACCTAAAGAAGTTCTTTTTTTTAGGTTGCATGTTATTGCATGTATGATAAAAATAAGCGTGCATCATTTCTGAGATCTGCAAATGTTTGATTTCCTCCTTATCAGCAAGCTTGATCAATTTTGTTCTCACTCAAAATCTTCAAATATAAATTGCAAAATACATGACTATTAAATGTTCAAACCTGAGAGGGTTATAAACACGCAGGTATCGGTCCACAGCGATGGCCAGCAGGGAGTGGACGGAGGCCTGGGTCAACACAATGACCACACAGCTGATGAAGAGGCAGCAGTGGAAACTAGTCTTCAGCCTTCCATCAACTACCACTGCGAAAGGCACAGCCACCAGCCCCACCAGAAAATCTGCCACCGCCAGCGACACAACGAAACAGAATGTTGTCTGACTCAGGGCACGACACGACCACACGGCCCAGATCACCAGCATGTTCCCCAGGCAGCATCCTACAGCGATGAGCACCTCCAGGGAAGTATAGATCATCTTCTCATCATCAGCCATGATTAGACAAAAAGCACAAGAACTCTACAGGAACTTACTTGAAGTACTTGTGGTTAAAATAGGAAGTTGTCTCACTCACTCACTCATCCACACAGCCAACCAAATATGCACACACAAAAGATTTTTTGCGAGATCAGTACTTTGAAGTGGCTTGTATGCTTCAAGTACACAGTGTTTTATTTATTTATTTATTTTTAATAAATACTTTTTTTAATTAATATTTTTTATTCAGTAAATTAATACTTTTATTCAGCAAGGATGCATTAAATTGGTAAAAAGTGACAGTAAAGACATTTATAATGTTACCAAAGATTTCCATTTCAAATAAATGCTGTTCTTTTGAACTTTCTATTCATCAAAGAGTCCTGAATAAAAATGTATCGTGGTTTCCACAAAAATATTAAGCAGCACAACTTATTTCAACACTGATAATAATAATAATAATTATAAAAGTTTCTTGAGCAGCAAATCAGCATATTAGAATGATTTCTGAAGGATCATGGGACACTGAAGACTGGAGTAATGATGCTGAAAATTCAGCTTTGATCACAAGAAATTTTTTTAAGTATATTACAATAGAAAACAGTTCTTTTAAGTTGTAATAAATATTTCACAATATTACTGTTTTTACTGTATTTTTTTATCAAATAAACACAGACTTGGTGAGCAGAAGAGGCTTCATAAATGATTATGAAATCATTTAAAAATGTATAGCGTCTGACAAAAATGTACATTTATCAGTTTATGCACTCCTTGGGATTCAAACCCATGACCTTGACATTGACTAGCACCATTCTCTACTGTTTGAGCCACAGAAAAGTACACATCTATAAATTTGATGTGCTCTAATTTCTCTGCTAGAAATTTAGCAATACACCTTGGAGGTCGTGTGGCATAAAATTGTGGCTAAGCTCATATCTGGTAAAGCAGGAAGTTGTTGGTTTGTTCACTGCAAGAAGCGAGTCAGACGCCATTGCTATTTATACCTCAAGCTAAATGTACAGTAATCAAAATTGATCTTATTTAAATTTTATTAATTTTATTATTGTGCATGATTCATCAGTGCACATTATTGTGAAGAAAAACATGTTTGATCAAGTCTGTCATCAAAATGTAATGATTTTCTCCTTCTCAAACCATTTTAATTTTCAACTGATCCTAGACCATGCAGACCATTGTCAAGTAATGATTTGAAAGAAAAAAAGTGTTGGCATTGGGATATCTGGTCTTTCTTATCATTTACGTCCATCATAATAAGTTTCCTTTTTTTGGTTTTGTTTCATGATTTTATGACTATTAGGCCTTGATTTTGCAATGTACCCGGAAACAAAAAAAGCAAGATTCATTTGATTTCAGACTTCATGGTTTCTGTGAAACAGTTTCCACTTATAATGCACACTGCAAAAAGCCCACTAAACTGACCTCATACTTGGCAGGGCCATAACCACTAATAATTATATGGCCAAATTGTATTTCATACACTTGGAATCAAAATTATCGAACCCCCCTAACCTGCAAGACATACTGGTTTTGTGAACAAAATTGTATGAAAACACTTCAACTAAGGCATCAGTAAACCATCATAGAAAGCTTATTATTACACATTTGAGTGATTCTGAGAACATAAAGTTGAGTTACTGAGTTCAAAATATCAAACTGGCTATAAACATCCATTTACAAAATTATTCAACCCCAAAAGTTAAGTTTTGTAGAGAATCCTTCACTTTTATAATCTCAAATAAATATTGTCTATAAGTGCTTACAAGCTTCTTGCACTCTACTGGAATCTTAGGCCATTCCTTGTGTGTACAAGCTTCCAGCTCACTGATATTCTGTGGTTTCTGTGCTGCCACTGCTTTTTTCAAATATCACCAAGGATTTTCAAGGAACTTTAAATCTGGAGACTGAGCAGGCCGTTTAAAACATTCCAGGATTGATACCTGAACAAAGCTTTGGTATTTGAATTTATACTTGGGATCATTGTCCCGGTGGAAAGTCCAATGATCCAGTGAAGCTTCAGTTTACATAGTCCAGGCATCATAATCTTTGCCAAAATGGCCTGATAATTCAGCAAATCCATGACGCTGATCACATGGTCAAGATGGTGTTCTTCTAGTCATAAGTCAAGCTTTTTTTTTTGTGCCAGACTACTTCTGATCCATGGATCTAAAAAGTTCCCGTTTGATCTCATCACTCCATAAAACATTCTTTCAGAATGCCACAGGCCTATCCAAGTTCATTTAGCATATTCAAGTTGGCCTTTTATGTTCTCTTGGTCAAGTTAGGCATTTGTTGAGGCATTCGGACATGAAGTCAATGCTTGTTTGTTTAGTGTTCTTCGTATAGTCTGCACTGAAAAGTTTTTCCTCCTTTCAACAGGTCATCTAGGAAGTCTTTGGCAGTAAACTGAGTTTTGTTGCTTTGATCAAACATCTTATTCCCCTTGATGAAATTATGCCTTTTCTTCCATGCCCTGAAAGGTTTGCTATGGTATCATATGTTTTAAACTTATAAACAATGCTGTCAACTGTGACTCTAGGAACTTTTAGTGTCTTGGAAATGTTCTTGTAGGCATACCCTTCTTCCTGTGGCTTTTGTGAGAGCTCTTTTGTCTTTGCCATATTTGCTACTTAACTTCAGTACATGCATGGGCTAAATTTATGCATGGCTTTCAACTGAAGCTAATTAATTGTCATTATAGAGGCCCCAAAGGCTTATAAGTAACCCCAAGTAATAGTATAGCACAAAGAAGATATTTTTGATAGATATCCATATAATGAATGTGGGTTCAAAATAACAATGGGCTCCATTAACTTTAATTGTATGGACAAAACAACCCACCGAGGCACATATTTAAAAACTCTGTTATGTTCCACAAAAGAAAGTCGAATGTTTGGAGCCACATGAGGTTAGTTAATGATGACAGAAGAATTATCCCTAGTGTGACCCTATAGCGCCATCAGCTGTTAGTTATAGAGAATCTGAAGTTGTTTGTTTGAAATGTGTGTACAGTATATTATGATTGTAAGGCTTCATTAGTTTTTTTTGCTGTTTTTTTTTTACAAAATCCATGATGAAAAAAATCAACAACCTTTTTTACATGACTAAGACAAGGCTAAACTGCATATATAATATTTCATGCAATGCAGTATTGTTAATGAAAAAAGACAACCTTAGTGAAAAAAACCTATACCAAAATGTAATTAAAATACATCTATTTCATACTAAGTATAATACAAATCCATTGACGTATTTACTGACATAATGCTTGAGACTTACTTTAAACTTTATTTGGAGTACTTTTGCACAATGCACATTTCTTAATATTAAGCCTAAAATGTGTTTCACTGTTAGGAGGGATAGTATGATCTCTGTGTCATATCAGTCTTTAAATGCATTGTATTTAAAGTGTACCTAAAGTATACTTGCAATAGTTCAATTTTAGCACAATCAAATATACTTCAGTATATCTTTAGTTGGACCTCAGCACTACTTCTTGATAACTAAAGTACAAAATTAGTTGTTCCAATTTAGCAGGATTCAAGTATATCAATTTAGTATACCAAAAGTACAATTGCAGGATATTTATATTAAGTACATAAATATGTAAATGTATTTATAGTATACTTAGCATAATATAAATGTATTTACATTTTGGTATGTTTATTTTTCACTTGGGAAGAGTAAAATGTAGATTAAAAAAACAAAATCTATCTTTATTTAATTGACAAATAAGTAGACAAGACTTTTTTTTTTTTTTTTTTTCAATGGATTTTGTTGACTAAAAAAAATAAAATTCCCAGACTTTTAGTCAAGTAACTTGACAAAAATTGACAAAACAAATGTCAGGTTAAGGTTGAACATCTAAAACTAAATGAGTCTCTTCAGGAAGAGACTTGTGGGTGTTTTGCAGATAATTGCTTAATATTTCCTCTTTACTAAAACGGCTTCTCTTATTAACACTACTGCAGACGTTTCCAGTCCTGTTAACATGGCTTTAGGTGGAGGGTTAATTTACATCTCTCTTGAGGTGCTCATCGCTGTAGGATGCTGTCTGGGCAATGTGCTGGTGATGTGGGCCGTGTGGAGGAGCGGAGCCCTGAACCAAACCACTTTCTGCCTGATTGTGTCGCTGGCGATGGCTGATTTCCTGGTTGGAGCCGTGGCCATTCCTCTGGCTCTGATTGTGGACGTCCATGTGAAGATCCCTTTCCATGCCTGTCTGTTCATCAGTTGTGTCCTGATCGTCCCGATCCAAGCATCAGTGCTCACCCTCCTGGCCATTGCTGTGGATCGCTGTCTGCGGGTCTGTATCCCATTCGGGTGAGTCGACCTCCAGATGATTTTGAATAGGCTTCAGTATATGTCAAGCTTGTTGAAAACACAAACAGCTTTTGTTTTATCTTTAAATTAATGTAATGCAATTTAAGCATCCTTAGTTATCATATTTTACATAATTGGAGAGTTTGGACACATCCAAAACTCTGAGAAATATATGATTCTATGCTATTTTTAGGTCAAATTATCAAATACTTAATCAAATAAAGCTATTTGACTCCTTTGTGCAGTTTTTCTTGCTTCTGTTGAAGCTCAAGATGCTCTTTGGAACAAATTTATTAATTCACATTTATTCATTAATTTCTCAGATGGATAATTTAATTATTTTTCTGACATAATTTGTAATGACAAAAATTATGTTTAAATTATTATATTATATTCACATTCAGAACTCAAAAACAAAATTAAAATATGGAATTTTCTTTATTTAAACCTGGAAATTGACATGAAAGTTTTAGAATTTAGAAACATTTCGAACAAAATACATTTTTTTTGGATGTAATATACTTAATTTTTTGTGATATGTTTAGGTGAAATAATATACTAAATAATCAAATACATAATCAAAGTTCATTGATTGTGAACTCCTTTGTGCAGATTTTATAATTTAAAATAGTACCCTGGTTATCTGTTGCTAAGCATCTAGCTGTAACATTCTAACACCGCATCGTTTCACACTGTACAAGTTTGGCACCGCAATGCAGGGTTAATACAATTTCTGAGAAATGCTGTTGAACGTGGAAAAGACAGAGCACCAAAACACACTTGCCAATCAGCATAAACACTCATAATGGTGGAGGAGAGAGAGTGAGCAAGTGGGAAATTTGAAGAAAGACTGTTGAAATTGAGATGGCTGAGAGGCATTACACAAGAGAAAAAGTCTGGAAAAAGAACGGTTATGAACAGGAAAGAGCTTTAGGACCCGCGTTAATATTAGAAAAGCTTTCTAGCGCCGGAGAGACTTAAGCAGGAAGGCCTGAAAACAGATGCCAAGGTTGTGTTGTCTCTGCTCCGTACTTCAGTAACTGGTTTTGCTGTTTTACAGAAGCAAGATATGCTGTTGTTGTAATGCTATAGTAACAGGAGAGTTTTGAGTTTCATTTTTTGTCTGGAGCTGCTGTGCTCGTGTTTGTATATACTCGTGTACTGTATGTTAATTTTTTGTTCTTGCTTGTGGTTTGTTCGTCATCTTTGCTTTATTTTCCGTGCAGCATTATTTTGCTTCAGCTATGATAAAGAAACATCACTCTTGCATTGCGTGTTCATGCATTTTGGGGGCAAAGCAATGAAGGGAGGGGTGTGTTTGTTTGGGTTGATTTCAGATATCAACATTGTTTCTCAGAAATCACTTACTACACTTTTAAAAGGTCTTTCATTTTAAGAAATATTTCTCTCTGGCAGGTATAAGACTACAGTCACTAAGAAGCGCTCATGGATCATCGCCGCTGTGTGCTGGATTCTGGCGTCTGTACTGGGCTTCTTACCGATGTTTGGATGGTACAACCATGACACACTGACACATTACAACTCCACCTCCATAGACTGTCAATTCATTGCTGTCATTCCTACTTCATACCTGGTCCACTTCATCTTTGAGGGGTGTTTTCTTCCTCCACTGGCAGTCATGATTACTTTGTATTGCTACATCTTTTTTAAAGTTAGGAGACAGTCGAGGGGGAGAGCAGGGGTGGCGTCTGAAACTGGTGCATGTAATAAAAAGGAACACAAACTGGCCAGCTCTCTGGTTTTGGTTTTGGCTCTTTTTATTGTTTGCTGGCTGCCATTACACTTGATACAAACCATCAGATACTATGACCAGAATATACATGTACCATCCATTGCTTTGTACTTTGGCATTCTCCTTTCTCATGCCAACTCGATGGTTAACCCTGTAGTGTATGCCTTCAAAATCCCTAAGATTAAGCAGGAGTACAGGAAGATTTGGAGGAAAGTGATTGGTCGACAGCAGCAGGCAGATATAAACGCTACTGCTAGTAATACCACAGACAGCCATGATGGATGAGTTCATGTGAGAATCAGTCCACAGGTGGGAGTCAGTGGTATTATTTAACTCCATTCCATGTACCACAGAACATAGCAAAAGAAGGGGGGATTTGTATGATTTTTTTAGAATGCATTTGCAATACAGCTTTTTCAAACCTTTCAAGCTTTCCTGACCTAAACTAATAATCTAACTGACAGGTTGCAGTTACACTGTTGTGCTAGTAGGGCTCCTTCAAACACCACTGTCAAAGTCTGAGAGTAACTGTAGGATGTGTCTTATAGCTGAATCTGGATTATAGAGGAGTGTGTAATTTAGTGCCCAATAATATGGTTCTACTATAGTACAAATAAGAGCCTGTAGTGATGTGTAAACAAGCTTTAAATGTTTATCTTGCAGCTTTCCTGATGAGCTACAATTGATTATTTTATTTTTTTTCATTTTGAAGCAATTATATGAGGTGTGTAATAAATAAAAATATGCATAAGCACATAATTTAATTATTTGTGTTTTTCATTATGTTTATGCAGTATTTATATTTTTCTTTTTAGAATTATACGTTTTATTCAGAAGAGACACTAAAAGTATCACCCATAAAAATAATTAAAATTTTAGTGTGCTTTATTAGGATGACAAAAACTACATTTTTATTTTCGATGTGTTTGCAGCATAGCTGTGAGAAATTGTGCAATGTAAAATAAACTTAAGTAATATTAATTTATTAACAAATAAAATTAAATATTAGTAATGGAAAATAAAATGTTGCAGTGTAAAATAAAATAACAGTGCAGAGTAAACTAAGCAGCTGATCTTTATAAAACTACAATATGATGTTTTAGTACTTTATATTAGTTTTTATGTACTAGTTTTAAAGGGATAGTTCACCCAAAAATGACAATTCAGTCATCATTCACTGCCCCTTAAGTTTTTTTCTTTTCTTTTTCTATTAAACACAAAAGAAGATATTTTGAAGAATGTTGGTAACCAAAACAACTGCTGGTCCCCATTGGTAAAAGATACATCATCCAGATGTGCTGAGACACATCAAAAGTGATTTATCCTGGGGTCATTGGTTGTTACGGGTGTTTTGCCCAGGCGACCCAGCCGGAGTTGATCAGGCCCTGGCCTGTGTCAGAGCAGCATTTGCCCATGGTTCTGCCCTCTTAATCCAAAGTCACCTAGTGGCTTTCTCTGTGATTTCAGTTGCGAATCTGATCACCTTTTTCTTTGCCTCCCAGTAATGCCTAATAGTGTACACACTTTGCAGAGTGATCTCCCTGAAAATCTTCTGCAGCCCACCTCCGGAGGCTCACAACAAGTTTGCAAGCCCTGCCTCCCACACTCTTCCACTAGCTCCTGGTACTTGGCGCACTTCCTCTCATTGGCCTCATCCTTGCGCTCTTCCCAAGGCACAGTGATCTCCAGCAAGATCAGTTGTTTGGTAGAATCTGAGACAATGATCATGTCTGGATGAAGCTGCATGGATATTATTCTGGTCACAATCTTCAGCCGTTTGCCAAGATCCACTTCCAGTTGCCAGTCAGTGGGGGTAGTGAGGACGGCAGACTTTGGTTTCGGTTGTTGATGGGCCTTCTCTCCGGCTCTGAGAAACTTGGTGGTCTTTGGTTTGTGGTGGCCCTTGATGGAACTGAAGGCTGTGGCTATGCTCTCCTTGCCCAGTTGATGAGCTTCTCTAGCCCTTGGAATATCCACCTGCTGCCCGAGACAGATGTGGTGGTGACAGTCAGGTCATCCATGAAGGCTCTTATTGGGGGCTGTCGCACTCCAGATCTCATCAAAGGGCCTCTGCACTCTACCTCTGCCGACTTAAAAATCATGTTTATGGTGAGGGCGAAGAGAATGACTGAGATGGTGCAACATGTAATTATGCCTTTCTCTAGCCGATGACAGTCTGATGTACCTGACCCAGTGGTGGCTCTTAGCCTGAACTTGCTGTAATAGTCCGTGATTTTGCTAGGAACATGATGTCTATATAGTTGTTCTTCAGGAGGAACTCCGTTAGTTGTCGTGACAGGATGCTGAAGAATATCTTGGAATATCACCTTTGAATATCAACTTCGATGCTTAGCAGTGAGATGACTCTGAACTGACTGATGTTCTTTGAATTCTCTTGCTTAGGGATCCACACTCCTTCTGCATATCTCCACTGCTTGGCATCTCTTCCCCTGTGCCAGAACCCTCAGACTCTTCCACAGGTGCCGAAGGAGTTGCGGGCAGCGCTTGTACACAGTATATGGAACTCCACTAGCGGAGGCTGATCTGGCTCTTTTCACCACCTTCTGAACCTCCACCCAGCTGGGCTCCCTCATGACAAACTTAACTGCCTGAGGTTGTGGGCTTATGAGGGCTGTGTGTAGTTCCAGTTCACTTCCTCAAACTTCCTCAAATACCCCGCCTCCGGTGCCACTCTGCCCTGCGTAGGGACATGAGCTTCTTTCTTGAGATGTTGTGAAGCTCAGGAAGTGGTTGCTTTTCTTCTTCTCTCCCCTTGTACTGTTGTTTAAGACTTCAAAGCTCCTGACACAGTTGATGTATATTTGTGGCTCTATGGTTCGTAGCGTAGGAGGGCTTGGTGTTTCCGCTCTCGACATGGCCAAATCTCTTGGCTAACAATGATTTCCGTCATGGCCTTGAGCTGGCTGTCCACTTCCCCCTTAGCTGTAGCTTTAAGGACCTTGCTAACGTCTGTGTCAAACTGAGACCACATGGTTTGGCTGTTAGCTATTCTGCAGGATTTGGAGGGCTCTACTGCTTGGAGGGACTGGGCTCTGTGGGGTGAATCCTGGCCGGGCTCCTCCTGCGTCTCACCAGGTTCAGATCCTGTGTGCTGCAGTACGTTCTCCCGCTGCGTGCATTTCATCCTTGCCTGATGTATCTTCAGGTCATGCAGATTCTTGCATATTTTTCCGCAGATGCATCTTACTTTTGTTATCGAATTCCCTTTTGCATGGGTCGATACCGTTGGGTCCATCCTACTGGGGTTCTCATTGCCCACAGTTCTGCCCTCTTAATCCAAAGCCACCTAGTGGCTTTCTCTGTGGCTTCGGTTGCAGATATGATCACCTTTCTCTCCCCGGTGATGCCTAGTAGTAGGGCTGCATGATTATGACAAAAATCATTATTGTCGATTAATTGTAATTGTGATTATGAATTATGATTATCACAACTTACATTGAATGATGTACTGAATAGCTTTATACCATTGTTTGAAGCAACTGCATGCCATACTTTTGTATAAAAATAAAAAAACAATCTGAAAACGCAATTTTTTTATTGTTTTTCTGTAGCATTAAACCTTAAATGTCAACTATATATTGGTATGGTTTCTTCTTTAAATAATAATAATAAAAAAGTCAGCATATGCATGGTATAATAATAGGAACTTTTGGCACCAGTGTGGTTCCCCGAAGACTAATGTTCCCCTAGGGCCAGAAGTGACGTAAACTGCACTTGTTGTTGTTACTTTTATTTTGACGGTGCGGCTCCGTCTTCATTAGTTTACGATCTGTTTAACAGTCCCGTCTAATACGTTATTAGATAGAACTGTTATACAAAGAAAGTAGACAGTATATGAAAAAGTATTAGCTTTTGCCGTGTGGTTGATGCCCCGTGTTGCTAGCTTAGCACAAATACATAATCATGTTTCGCTTTGTCTGCTCAAAGTCGCCCTTGATTTTATCCTTAGCGTACGGTTCAGAGGTCCATCTATCACTGTTTTCCATGTTTGTAGAGGTAGTTCGCGGAGTAAATATATAGGCTGTGTACACGGCATTTTAAAAATGGTGGGTGCTGGTGTTTTGTGTGCGTTCGACATATCAGCGTACACTTACGTCACTAGTAGCTTAGACCTTTTACATACTGAAGTAGTCGTGATTCACCTCTCACAACGTGACATGCTCTTAAACATGCAGCATAATGTAAGTGGATATTTTTCCTTGTAATCGAGCCTTTGAATGATTACGAAATCGTGGCATCCGTAATCGTAATCGCGATTAGACATTCGATTAATTGTGCAGCCCTACCTAGTAGTGTAAACACTTTCGCCCTGCAAATCCTCTGCAGCCCACCTCCAGAGGCTTACAACAAGTTTGCCAGCCCTGCCTCCTGCACTCTTCCACTAGCTCTTGGTACTTGCCGCACTTCCTCTTATTATGGAAGTCATTGGGAACCAGAAACTGTTTGGTTACCAACATTCTTCAAAATATCTTCTTTTGTATTCAACAGAACAAATAAACTCATACAGGTTTAGAACAACTTGAGTGAAAGTAATTGATGACAGAATTTTGGGTGAACTATCCCTTTAAATAAAGTTTTCCATTCAGTCCAGACTGGTTAAAAACACTCAAGTAACTTTTTGTCTTGGTGTTCAAAATGATCTGTTTTTACAGTCTATAGCCCTATTCGGACGGGTTTAGTTTTACATGGGGAGGTGGGGTAAAGTAATTATTATCAGAGCTTCTCAGTGATTTTAGTCCCGTCCGAATGTGCCATCTCAGTAATCATTCCGGACAATGTCAGTAAAGATTACGGCGACTTTTACCTTCTGTAAAAGGGTCCGGAAAAATTACCTCAGGTAATACTAATCCCGTTCAAATAGACCCGCTGTAAATATGTATGGTGAAATTCCGTCATTTCCTATTTAAAAGTAGTTTTCCATGCGTTTTTCAATCATGGAAGCACTTGAAGAAACATTCAGTTGTGTTGAAGGTGGTGGGACAAGTCTGTGGCAAACCTCAAGTATTTTCCACATACCATTCAGAGCAAAAAGAAGCAAACAAAACTAATTTTAGCTTTAGCTAAGTGCCTATTACCATCAGAATCCAATCAGAATTTAATTAATAAATCATTTGACTGGACCTAACTGTTATTTATAGTTTATATATTTAGATTATATGTGTTTGCGCACATGGTATCAGGAAGCAACGTATACAAACATGACAACAGGGAGGTGACGGCGGTGTGTAAATCGAGTTACCCCTCCCACCTCTGCTAGTTTTACTGAGATGTCTTATCTCGTGCAAATTGGCCATTAATATTACAGATGTCCTGTGGTAAAATTACAATACTCCACCTCCCCATGTAAAACTAATCCCGTCCGAATAGGGCTTAAGGCAATAGACTGTGGCAGATTAAAAAAAAAAAATCTGTTGTGTTCCACAGAAGAAAGTACGTCAAAGGTTTGGAGCCACATGAGGTTAGTAAATGATGGCAGAAGTTTCATTTTTGGGTGAACTATCCCTATTCTGACCCTATAGTGCCATAAGCTGTTAGTTATTTGATTGATGTGTGTGTACAGTACACTGTGATTGTGTTGCTTCATTATAAAGGTACAGATGTTTCTGTAAGTCAGTCTCAAAAAACTAGTTTTAATTTTTTTTTAAATCTATGATGAAAAAATAGACAACCCTTTTTCCATAACTCAGACAAGACTAAACTGTGTATATAATGCAATATTGATCATAGGAAAAGACTAAAATGTAGTTTAAAAAACAAACACTTTATTTTATACAAAACAAAGTCATTATTTTCTTTGACAAATAAGTAGACAAGACTTTTTAAAAAAAATTTTTGATGGATTTTGTTGACTAAAAAAAAAATCCCCAGACTATTAGTCAACTAAAAATTGACTAACAAATAACAGGTTAAGGTTGATTATAAAATGAGTCTCTTCCGGAAGAGACTTGTGGGTGTGAATGTTTTCACCAGATAGTAAATATAGCCTCAATATTTCCTCTTTACGTAAAATAGCATCTCTTATTAACACTCCTACAGACGTTTCCAGTCTTGTTAACATGGCTTTAGGTGGAGGGTTAATTTACATCTCTCTTGAGGTGCTCATCGCTCTAGGATGCTGTCTGGGCAATGTGCTGGTGATGTGGGCCGTGTGGAGGAGCGGAGCCCTGAACCAAACCACTTTCTGCCTGATTGTGTCGCTGGCGATGGCTGATTTCCTGGTTGGAGCCGTGGCCATTCCTCTGGCTGTACTTGTGGATGTCCATGTGATGATCCCTTTCCATGCCTGTCTGTTCATCAGTTGTGTCCTGATCGTCCCGCAGCAAGCATCAGTGCTCACCCTCCTGGCCATTGCTGTGGATCGCTGTCTGCGGGTCTGTATCCCATTCGGGTGAGTCGGCCTCCAGATGAATTTGAAATGTTATGCACAATATGCTTTAAGTTTGATGAAAGCACAAACAGCTTGTGTTTTATCTTTAAATTACTGTAATTCTGGAAATGCTTAGTTGTTATATTTAACACATTTGCACACATCCAAAACTCTTAGACACACAGGAAATATGGGGTTGTCTTCATCTAAACATGTTAAAAAGAGAAAGTTTTAGAATTTTGAAACATTGTAAACAAAGAAAGTTTTTGATGTAAAATTTATTTACATTTGATTATTTATTTATTTATTTATAAATTTATTTATTATTTGACCATGTATTTTATAATGTATTTGATTATTTGAACTAAAGATATGAAGATATTACTTGACCTGAAAAATAATTAGGTCAAATAATCAAATACATAATCAAATAAAGCTCATTGATCATGTCAATCTCAGAAGATTTTCATGCTTCCACTGAAACTCAAGATGCACTTTGGATCATTCTCAAATGTATGAATTCATTTATCTTATAAAATAATTTGCAGTTAATTTTTTTATACTATTATATTATAAACGTCAAACTCCACACTGAAAACATTGGATTTTCTTTATTTAAACCTGGAGACAAAGAAAGTTGTAAAATTTTGAAACATTTCAAACAAAGATTTTTTTTTTGATGAATATCTTAAGTTGAAATAATAAAATACATAAGCGAATGAAGCTCATTGATTATCAACTCCTATATTTGGATTTTATATTTATAATTTAAAGGTAGGGTAGGCTATTGAACACAGCATAAGCTCGTTGTTTTGGTTCAGGAGGAACTGTAAAAGGCGACTGCTGTTTGTTTGTGGCGCTCAGTGACTGTCTACAACTCTGCATTGCACTAAAGATGTGTGATGTCTGCGCGGTGGGGAGGTGGGGGAGGTATGGAAATACATATGTCGACAGATAGGTAGGACATCCTGTTATTGCACCAAATGCAATGATTGGATGAACATTTTTTTGGTCCTGAGACTTCAGATATATGTTTTTAAAAAAAAAAAAAAAAATTTAGATCACTTCTATTATTGATAGTTTATGTTTAGGAAAAACAGTGCCTACCATACCTTTTAATATATACATTTAGATATTATATTTTATAAGCAGGTAACACTTTACAATAATGTCTTGTTTGTTAACATTAGTTAATGCATTATCTAACATGAACTAATAATTAGCAATATATTTTTACAGCATTTATTATCCTTTGTTAATCTTCATGTTCAACATTAACTTAAACATTATTAACATTATTAAATGTTGTACAAGTATTGTTCATTGCTAGTTCATGTTAACTAATGTAGTTAATGTTAACAAATTAAACTTTATTGTAAAGTGTTACCAGCATAATACACGGATCATGCGTAACATTATGACCACCTTCCTAATATTGTGTTGGTTCCCCTTTTGCTGCCAAAACAGCCCTGACCCATCAAGGCATGGACTCCACTAGACTCCTGAAGGTGTGCTGTGGTATCTGCACCAAGATGTTAGCAGCAGATCCTTTAAGTCCTGTAAGTTGCAAGGTGGGGCCCACACATTAGACCTTATGTTGCTGCATGGTATCTCGATTCGTGACCTTGAAATCCTTGATTTGAGTTTTTCTGACCATATGCCTGTTATATTTACTTGTTCTTTTCCAAATGGCATTTCAAAAACTATGAGGCTTTCGCAGCAGACTCGTACCTTTACTCCATCTTCTAGTGGTGATTTCTCTGTTCTTTTCAAAGAGTTTAATGATATTTTGTTGTCTGTTGATTCAGGGGATTCTGTGATACTCTTACTTTTAGATTTAAGTGCTGCCTTCGACACTGTGGACCACAAAATTTTGATCTCACAACTTGAACAATGTGTGGGAATTGAAGGTTGCACTCTAAATTGGTTTAAGTCCTATTTGAATGCTAGAACATTTTCTGTTTGTCTTGATGGGTTCTCTTCTTCTGTATCTTTTTTGGATTATGGAGTCCCTCAGGGCTCCATTCTGGCCCCTGCTTTGTTCTCGTTGTATATGCTTCCTTTGGGGACTATTCTTACTAAACATGGTGTGTCATTTCCTTTTTATGCTGATGACACCCAAATTTATTTGCCCTTAAAAAAAAAACGACAAAAAAGCTTTAAGCTCATTATCAGCATGCTTGTCTGATATTAAGTCTTAGTTTTCTTTTAATTTTTTTGCATCTAAACGAGAGCAAAACTGAGGTTATTGTTTTCGGGCCTACAGATGTGTTAGCAAATTCTGATGGTGACCTGGGAGATTTGGTCTCTTATGTAAAACACTCTATGAAAAACTTAAATTTGACAAACAGATTAATGCTGTAATTAAATCTAGTTTTTTCCAATTAAGACTATTATCTAAGGCTAAGAGTTTTCTAACATTTGCAGAGTTTGAGAGAGTGATCCATTCGTTTATTTCATCGAGACTTGACTATTGTAATTCTCTTTATATTGGAATGAGCCAATCCAATATTAGTCGTCTTCAGATGGTCCAAAATGCAGCAACCAGGCTGTTGACTGGGACACGGAAATGTAATTATATTTCCCCAATATTACAAGCGTTGCACTGGCTGCCGGTTTGTTATAGAATTGATTTTAAAATCCTGCTTTTTGTTTTTAAAGTCCTAAATGGATCAGCTCCAAAATATCTCTCTGAACTTTTGAAATTAAATAACTCTGCTACATCATTAAGGTCATCTAATCAAAGATTGCTGATGGTTCCGAGATCTAGGCTTAAGACGAGGGGTGACCGTGCTTTTACTATTATTGGTCCAAAATTGTGGAATAGTCTTCCTCTGTCTTTAAGACTAGTAGCCACAGAGTCTGATTTTAAATCTAAGTTGAAAACTTACTTTTTCTCTCAGGCTTAAAAACTATATTTGATTTTTAACATTTATTTATTTTTTTTTTATTTTTTTTTTCTCAAACGTTGATTTGTAAAGATTTATTTCAAATTAGTGTTTCCGATGTAAACTCCCTTTATTATTGCTTTGTGTTTTTTTAATATTTTTTTATTTATTTGTTTATTTATCCTCTTGTACAGCACAATGTCCAACTACTGTTGTACTTATTGTGCTATATAAATAAAATTTTGATTTGATTTGATAATGTATCCCACCCACTAACAGGTGCCGTGATGGTGCCGTCATAATGTTATGCATGATCGGTGTATATAGATAATTATTTGAGAAAACAATGTGAAATAGAAGCATTTTCAGACCCTAATGCACTGAGAAACATTTCCAGTATACAGTACAGTGTGCCAATTCAATTTAAAAGGTCTTTAATTTTTAAGAAATATTTCTCATTTCTTCTCTCTGGCAGGTATAAGACTACAGTCACTAAGAAGCGCTCATGGATCATCGCCGCTGTGTGCTGGATTCTGGCGTCTGTACTGGGCTTCTTACCGATGTTTGGATGGTACAACTATGACACACTGACACATTACAACTCCACCTCTATAGACTGTGATTTTGTTGCTGTCATTCCTGCTTCATACCTGGTCCACTTCATCTTTGAGGGGTGTTTTCTTCCTCCACTGGCAGTCATGATTACTTTGTATTGCTACATCTTTTTTAAAGATAGGAGACAGTCGAGGGGGAGAGCAGGGGTGGCTTCTGAAACTGGTGCATGTAATAAAAAGGAACACAAACTGGCCAGCTCTCTGGTTTTGGTTTTGGCTCTTTTTATTGTTTGCTGGCTGCCATTACACGTGAAACATGCCATCACATACTATAACCAGAATATACATGTACCATCCATCGCTTTGTACTTTGGCATTCTCCTTTCTCATGCCAACTCGATGGTTAACCCTGTAGTGTATGCCTTCAAAATCCCTAAGATTAAGCAGGAGTACAGGAAGATTTGGAGGAAAGTGATTGGTCTACAGCAGCAGGCAGATATAAACGCTACTGCTAGTAATACCACAGACAGCCATGATGGACAAGTTCATGTGAGAATTAGTCCACAGGAGAGAGTCAGTGGTATTATCTAGTCATCTCAATGGCAAAAAGTGTCCTAATCATCCTGAATTCACCCTACCAAAAGTACAATTGCAGGATATTTATATAAAGTACATAAATATGTATTTGTAGTATACTTGGCATAAAATAAATGTATTTCAAATACATTTTGGTATGTTTATTTTTCACTTGGGAAGAGTAAAATGTAGATTAAAAAACAAAATCTATCTTTATTTAATTGACAAATAAGTAGACAAGACTTTTTTTTGATGGATTTTGTTGGCTAAAAAGACTTTTAGTCAAGTAGAACTTGACAAAACAAATATCAGGTTAAGGTTGAACATCTAAAACCACTAAATGAGTCTCTTCCGGAAGAGACTTTTGGGTGTGAAAGTTTTTTGCAGAGAGTATACAAATAGCCTCAATATTTCCTCTTTACTAAAACAGCTTCTCTTATTAACACTACTGCAGACGTTTCCAGTCCTGTTAACATGGTTTTAGGTGGAGGGTTAATTTACATCTCTCTTGAGGTGCTCATCGCTGTAGGATGCTGTCTGGGCAATGTGCTGGTGATGTGGGCCGTGTGGAGGAGCGGAGCCCTGAACCAAACCACTTTCTGCCTGATTGTGTCGCTGGCGATGGCTGATTTCCTGGTTGGAGCCGTGGCCATTCCTCTGGCTGTGATTGTGGACGTCCATGTGAAGATCCCTTTCCATGCCTGTCTGTTCATCAGTTGTGTCCTGATTGTCCCGTTGCAAGCATCAGTGCTCACCCTCCTGGCCATTGCTGTGGATCGCTGTCTGCGGGTCTGTATCCCATTCAAGTGAGTCGGCCTCCAAATGATTTTGAATAGGCTTCAGTATATGTCAAGCTTGTTGAAAACACAAACAGCTTTTGTTTTATCTTTAAATTAATGTAATGCAATTTAAGCATCCTTAGTTATCATATTTTACATAATTGGAGAGTTTGGAAACATATGGGATTCTGTGCTATCTTTAGGTCAAATTATCAAATAATTAAAGCTAATTGACTCCTTTGTGCAGTTTTTCTTGCTTCCGTTGAAGCTCAAGATGCTCTTTGGAACAAATTTATTCATTCATTTCTCAGTTGGACTTTTTAATTATTTTTCTGACATAATTTGTAATGAAAAATATTTAAATTATATTATATTATATTATATTATATTTATTATATTATATTCACATTCAGAACTCAAAAACCACAATAAAGTATGGAATTTTTTTTATTTAAACCTGGAAATTAAAGAGAAAGTTTTAGAATTTAGAAACATTTCAAAACAAAAACAGGTTTTTTCAAAACACTGCTTCATGAAGCTTCGGAGCGTTATGAACCAGCGTGTCGAATCAGGGGTTCGGAGCACCAAAGTCATGTGATTTCAGCAGTTTGGCGGTTTGACACGCGATCCGAATCATGATTCGACACGCTGATTCATAACCCCCCGAAGCTTCATGAAGCAGTGTTTTGAAATCGGCCATCACTAAATAAGTCGTTATTTTGTTTTTTTGGTGCACCGAAAATATTCTCGTCACTTTATAGTATTGATATTGAACCACTGTACTCACATGAACTGATTTAAATATGTTTTTAGTACATTAATGGATCTTGAGAGAGGAAATGTCATTGCTGGCGATGGAGGCCTCACTGAGCCACCGGATTTCAACAAAAATATCTTAAAGGTATATCCGAAGATTAACGAAGGTCTTACGGGTGTGGAATGGCATGAGGGTGAGACCCTAATAAATGACATTATTTTCATTTTTGGGTGAACTAACCCTTTAATAGAAAAGCTTTCTAGCGCCGGAGAGACCTAACCAGGAAGGCCTGAAAACAGATGCCAAGGTTGTGTTGTTTCTGCTCCGTACTTGAGTAACTAGTTTTGCTGTTTTACAAAAGCAAGATATGCTGTTGTTGTAATGCTATAGTAACAGGAGAGCTTTGAGTGTCATTGCTTGTCTGGAGCTGCTGTGCTCCTGTTTGTATATACTCATGTACTGTATGTTCATTTTTTGTTCTTGCTTGTGGTTTGTTCGTCATCTTTGCTCAGCTATGATAAAGAAACATCACTTCTGCATTGCGTGTTCATGCATTTTGGGGGCAAAGCAATGAAGGGAGGGGTGTGTTTGTTTGGGTTGATTTCAGATATCAACATTGTTTCTCAGAAATCACTTACTACACCTTTAAAAGGTCTTTCATTTTAAGAAATATTTCTCTCTGGCAGGTATAAGACTACAGTCACTAAGAAGCGCTCATGGATCATCGCCGCTGTGTGCTGGATTCTGGCGTCCGTACTGGGCTTCTTACCGATGTTTGGATGGTACAACCATGACACACTGACACATTACAACTCCACCTCCATAGACTGTCAATTCATTGCTGTCATTCCTGCTTCATACCTGGTCCACTTTATCTATGAGGGGTGTTTTCTTCCTCCACTGGCAGTCATGATTACTTTGTATTGCTACATCTTTTTTAAAGTTAGGAGACAGTCGAGGGGGAGAGCAGGGGTGGCGTCTGAAACTGGTGCATGTAATAAAAAGGAACAGAAACTAGCCAGCTCTCTGGTTTTGGTTTTGGCTCTTTTTATTGTTTGCTGGCTGCCATTACACGTGATACAAGCCATCACATACTATAACCAGAATATACATGTACCATCCATTGCTTTGTACTTTGGCATTCTCCTTTCTCATGCCAACTCGATGGTTAACCCTGTAGTGTATGCCTTCAAAATCCCTAAGATTATGCAGGAGTACAGGAAGATTTGGAGGAAAGTGATTGGTCGACAGCAGCAGGCAGATATAAACGCTACTGCTAGTACCACAGACAGCCATGATGGACAAGTTCATGTGAGAATCAGTCCACAGGAGAGAGTCAGTGGTATTATTTAACTCTATTCCATGTACCGCAGAACATAGCAAAAGAAGGGGGGATTTATAAAATGATTTTTTTAGAATGTATTTGCAATACAGCTTTTTCAAACCTTTCAAGCTTTCCTGACCTAAACTAATAATCTAACTGACAGGTTGCAGTTACACTGTTGTGCCAGTAGGGCTCCTCCAAACACCACTGTCAAAGTCTGAGAGTAACTGTAGGATGTGTCTTATAGCTGAATCTGGATTATAGAGGAGTGTGTAATTTAGTGCCCAATAATATGGTTCTACTATAGTACAAATAAGAGCCTGTAGTGATGTGTAAACAAGCTTTATATGTTTATCTTGCACCTTTCCTGATGAGCTACAATTGATTTTTTTTTTTTTTTCATTTTGAAGCACTTACATGAAGTGTGCAATAAATAAAAATATGCATAAGCACATAATTTAATTATTTGTGTCTTTCATTATGTTCATGCAGTATTCATATTTTTCTTTTTAGAATTATATGTTTTATTCAGAAGAGACACTAAAAGTATCACCCATAAAAATAATTAAAATTTTAGTGTGCTTTATTAGGATGACAAAAACTACATTTTTATTTTCGATGTGTTTGCAGCATAGCTGTGAGAAATTGTGCAATGTAAAATAAACTTAAGTAATATTAATTTATTAACAAATAAAATTAAATATTAGTAATGGAAAATAAAATGTTGCAATGTAAAATAAAATAACAGCAGAGTAAACTAAGCAGCTGATCTTTATAAAACTACAATATGATGTTTTAATACTTTATATTTGTATTTTTGTACCTGTTTTAAAGGGATAGTTCACCCAAAAATGAAAAATCTGTCATTATTTACTCACGCTCGAGTTGTTTTAAACCTGCATGAATTTCTTTCTTCTGTTGAACATAAAAGAAGGCATTTTGAAGAATGTGGGTAACCAAACAGTTTCTGGTCCCCATTGACTTTCATAGTATGAAGGGGGGGGAAAAGATGAAAAAAATGGAAGTCAATGGGGACCAGAAACTGTTTGGTTACCCCCATTCAGGTTTAGAACAACTTGAGTGAGTAAATGATGACAGAATTTTCATTTTTGGGTGAACTATCCCTTTAAATAAAGTTTCCCATTTGGTTCAGACTGGTTAAAAACACTCCAGCAACTCTTTCTCTTGGTGTTCAAAATGATCAAATGTTTTTACTCTCGCTCATTGTGCCTCACAAGGAAGGCAATAGACTGTATAGTTATCACCCAAATAGGATGTGATCCTTCCCACAAACTATACAACCTACTACCTCAGCTTGTAGATACACACAGATCTGCAGTTTCACTGTACGGGAGCACAAACTCCACAGAGTAACTTGAAACGTTATTTAAAGGCCCAGAGTGTTTCTTCAGTTTCTTCAGTTGATAGCTGGTTATTCTGCCTCCGTAAGAAAGACAGTAGATTGTATAGTTATCTCAAAGGGAGGTTTTATACTCCACAACTATTCAATCTACTACCTCAGCTTTAGGGACAGCAAACACACATGCCGTGGCTTTAGTTTCCTCACTGAATCTGGACGGGGATGAAAGAAAGAGGGAGAGAGACATTATTTATTATGAGTCATACAAAATTGTGCCTTTCATAATGTTTAGTATTCAAGTTTTATGTAGAAGAGACACTAAAAGTATTAATTAAAATTTTCAGTGCGACAAACTACGTTTTTATTGCCAACGCGTTTGCTTTATAAAAAAAATTGTGCAATATAAAATAAACAAAATAGTAACATATATAACATAGTAGTGAAATAATAATTACTATAGTAATAACATAGTAATATTAATTTATTAACAAATAAAATAAAATATCAGTAGTGCAAAATAAAATAAATATTACATGACAATTGTAATATAAATGTATATATTCATAATATAATATATATATATATTGCCAAAATTTAAATTATTTATTAAACTATCAATAATCACAATCATACATTGTAAAGTAAAACACTGGACTCCACCTGGTTTACAAACACCTTAAAGTGCAGAGGGAAGTTTCAGTATTTCCTTCTTTGTCTCTTTCTGCTTTGCTTTTGAAAGATTAGCAAAATAATCCACAATATGTATTACAATATACACAATATAGCATGCTAATTTGTGACTCTCTGGCAGGCAGAAGTCCTGGCATGAAGCAGAGGTGAGCCGCACAACAAAATACTGCCCGTTTTTTTTTTTTTACACGTGGCTCCTTGCAACCTTCACACGCCTGTGGTGTGGCATGCCATTTAATTGCCTGAAGTAAATCGCTGAATTTGAACGTAGCTTTCCCAGCTGTCTTCCTTAAAAAAATGCTACATGTTGTCTGCTAGCAAAGCAAGAAAGAGAGGGAAAAGGACCAAACAAAATGGCCGCCTTCCTGCCATCTTAAACGAGTGTTCAGTTAGAAGTCAAGAACGTTTAAAGACGAAAACTGCTCATGCTTATTTCGAGAAAGGTAAATGAAATCACTCATATTCTTCATATTGAGCAGGAGGAACTGTAAATATACTGTAATACCGTGGTACTGTTTGATATTCATTGGCCATAGTATTTAAATAGTTCTGTATGGTAATAAAAAAAATTCAAGAAATGTTTCTTGAGCAGCAAATCAGCATATTAGAATGATTTCTGAAGGATCATGTGACACTGAAGACTGGAGTAATGATGCTGAAAATTCAGCTTTGATCACAGGAATAAATTACATTTTACAATATATTCAAACAGAAAACAGTTATTTTAAATGGTAATAATATTTCATAATATTACAATATTTTTAGGGTTTTTTTTTTTTTTTTTGGATCAAATAAATGCAGAAGAGACTTCTTTCAAAAACATAAACAATCTTAATGAATCCAAACTTTTGACCGGTAGTGCATATATAATATTTAATATTTATGAAAATGTATGAATATATAATTTGTGATAATTACCTGCTGACTGTACAATAGCCCATATATATATATATATATATATATATATATATACATATACATACATACATACATATGTATTGTTGTAATGCCCTTTAATCTACACAAATGATGGCCGTCCCAGCATGATGGTGTGGTTCATGTCTGGCAGACGGGGGTCACCAGGGCAGGCCAAAAGAATGGACTGCCATGGCAAAGCGGTGGGGTGGCGGCACCGTCTCTTTGCATAAATTAGCATGTGAACCGGAGGAACTGAAAGACACTGGGGCGGGACATTAACATTCCGAATTCCTCTTTGGCCTAATTAATGGCAGTGATTGAAATGTTTTGGCCTGGCAGTTGGCCGAGACAGTGGGCCAGTGTGAAAAAGACCAGGCGGACTGAAGGCTGAAGTCTCGTAATTGAGATGTTGGATCAGATAAAGAAATCAAAAATTTCTAAAAAAAATTTTTAGTGTATATAAAAGTTTTTTAGGCTGACATGTGGACAAAAATGTATATAATTGTGGCCACAAAGTGGCCTCATTTCGTTCCCTCATTTTAGTGAATCATTGCTGTTGGACTAATTAATTCCCTCGATTTAGTAAATCGTAGCCACATTGTACTCATTCGTTCCCTCGTTTTAGTAAATCGCAGTAGCCACATTGGACTAATTCATTCCCTTGTTTTAGTAAATCGCAGTAGCCATGTTGGACTAATTCGTTCCCTCGTTTTAGTAAATCGCAGTAGCCACGTTGGACTAATTCGTTCCCTCGTTTTAGTAAATCGCAGTAGCCACATTGGACTAATTCGTTCCCTCGTTTTAGTAAATTGCAGTAGCCACATTGGACTAATTCGTTCCCTCGTTTTAGTAAATCGTTTCTACTTTGGACTAATTCGTTCCCTTGTTTTAGTAAATCGCAGTAGCCACATTGGACTAATTCGTTCCCTCGTTTTAGTAAATCGTTGCTACTTTGGACTAATTCGTTCCCTCGTTTTAGTAAATCGCAGTAGCCACATTGGACTAATTCGTTCCCTCGTTTTAGTAAATTGCAGTAGCCACATTGGACTAATTCGTTCCCTCGTTTTAGTAAATCGTTTCTACTTTGGACTAATTCGTTCCCTTGTTTTAGTAAATCGCAGTAGCCACATTGGACTAATTCGTTCCCTCGTTTTAGTAAATCGTTGCTACTTTGGACTAATTCGTTCCCTCGTTTTAGTAAATTGCAGTAGCCACATTGGACTAATTCATTCCCTTGTTTTAGTAAACCGTTGCTACTTTGGACTAATTCATTCCCTTGTTTTAGTAAATCGTTGCTACTTTGGACTAATTCATTCCCTTGTTTTAGTAAATCGTTGCTACTTTGGACTAATTCGTTCCCTCGTTTTAGTAAATCGCAGTAGCCACGTTGGACTAATTCATTCCCTTGTTTTAGTAAATCGTTGCTACTTTGGACTAATTCGTTCCCTCATTTTAGTAAATCGTTGCTACTTTGGACTAATTCGTTCCCTCATTTTAGTAAATCGTTGCTACTTTGGACTAATTCATTCCCTTGTTTTAGTAAATCGTTGCTACTTTGGACTAATTCGTTCCCTCATTTTAGTAAATCGTTGCTACTTTGGACTAATTCGTTCCCTTGTTTTAGTAAATCGCAGTAGCCACATTGGACTAATTCGTTCCCTTGTTTTAGTAAATTGCAGTAGCCACATTGGACTAATTCGTTCCCTCGTTTTAGTAAATCGTTGCTACTTTGGACTAATTCGTTCCCTCGTTTTAGTAAATTGCAGTAGCCACGTTGGACTAATTCATTCCCTTGTTTTAGTAAATCGTTGCTACTTTGGACTAATTCGTTCGCTCGTTTTTAGTAAATCGTAGTAGCCACATTGGACTAATTCATTCCCTTGTTTTAGTAAATCGTTGCTACTTTGGACTAATTCGTTCCCTCGTTTTTGTAAATCACAGTAGCCACATTGGACTAATTCATTCCCTTGTTTTAGTAAATCATTGCTACTTTGGACTAATTCATTCCCTCATTTTTAGTAAATCGTAGTAGCCACATTGGACTAATTCATTCCCTCGTTTTAGTAAAACGTAGCCATGTTGAACTAATTCGTTCCTAATTCAAGTCTGATGTTGGCATGTTGCTAAGCACAAACATGTATAGCAGACAAAAATATTGGGTGAAATAGTCAATTTTTAATTAGATGGATCTATTTTTACTTTTCAGTTTTAAATAAAATGTATGTTAATAATCATCATTTACCTGTCTTCCAGCTCACCACAGTGCATTCTGGGATTGCCTTATCCACGAAGGACACTTTAGATTCTGGCAAAATTAAGGTATTTTATCAAGCGGCATGTCGAACACATTTTTGGAGTGTGCTCATGATGCATAATAATGCTGTCTAGATAGGCAGCTCACTATGTTTCAAGTGTTTCTCTGGGGCTGTTTCTATCAGGTACTATGGCCTCATTTGACATTTTTCTTGGATCTTAAAAGGACTATTTGTTATTCCATCACAGTATATGGTCCACGTCTCACTGAAGTCCATGGATCATTACACAAAGTAATGGCTATGTCAACATGAGGCTAAATCTTCATGTCTTGTGAGAGATAATATATGGAAAGCAAAGGAAAGACGCTCTACATAAACAGTATTATATAAACTCTCTCCTTCAGCAGAGAGCAGATTCATGTATATATCTACTAGAACTCGATCACATCTGTAATTCAAACAGAATTTGGTATAATGTATTTGGCAATAGCATGTTTGTGATATTATGATGATTTCAAGAAAACTAACAGCATGCTTGTCAGCGGAAGTGTTTCAGTTTGGCTAACCTCGATCTTGTGGTTAAACGCAAAGGTGCTCACTTTTTATGCCACCTCAGCTGTCAACATTTCCCTGAGTGTTCGCTGTTCACACCTACCTACATCAACTTTTATTTGAACCTTCATTTAGCTGTAGAATGAGAACAGAACATACTTTTGTGCACAACATGCTGCTTGTTATCTTATAAAAGCTCAAGTAAATATATCACTGATATGATTTCGAAATCTTAATTTTCGCTTTAGTCTATACCTTTTAATTACATTTTTATTTTTTTTGGTTAATGTACACTGATGCACCACACAAAATAAGACCAGGAATGTGCATTTAGAAAGTAAATAGGACGAAATTTGATTTTTTCTTTCAAACTTTGTTCTTTTAGTCCTTCAAAAAGGCTTTTTTTTTTATCCTAATCTGGTGCCATTTTTAACAAGAAAAGCCATAAGTGCTGCAGTAAAGCATTGTAAGTTGGGGAACTGTTAACATTTACAGCATACTTGCATGATAACTGTCAGTTTAATTAAATGCATTGTGACCTTTACGAAAGTGAGTAAATATAGTCCTATCTGCTCGTTAAAAGTGGGATGACACTCCCACATCTGAATGTCATCTACTTATGCAGTGTGTTTAAACCCACGGCTGTGCAGTGGTACAAATCCAGAGGCCTTTTAACTCACAAAAATAGCAATTCTAAACAGGAAGTCCCTGTTGACCTCATTTGTGTATGCGCTCATGTTAAGTTCAGCGCTTATCAGTGCGATAGCTGTATTGCAAACAGACGCAGCTTACAACATTTGGCATTATGGTTGCAAAAATAGAGCGTTTCCAGTGCAGATAAAAGGGGAAATGCAAAACCCCTTTTTTCCCCTAATTTGGTATCACATTTATTGACACTGTCTTGTTAATTATACCTCACAGTATAATAAAACACAAAGTGTAATTTCTGGACAACTAGCACCACCTAATAGAATAGCAAAAATAATTATTGCTTTCAAATAGGTTTCCCAAACACTCTCTGCAGATAGTCCTGCCCACAAACTCGCGCCATTGGTCGAGAAGGTCTGGATTCTCGAACAAGCAGTTTTGAAATCGCCTAAGTGTTGTTTTTCAGGGAAATCAATCTCTGAACAACTTACTTGTAGTTGTCACACTGAGCTAGGATAGCAGAGGGTATTTTACCATTAAATGAACATTTTTGCATGCAGCATGTGACCGAAACAGTGCTTTATAAGAAACTACTCTAGGACATAACTTGATCTGTTAATGTTTTTATGGATACATGTGAGACAAATGTGATCTGAATTGCTACAAAATGAGACCTCGGATTTCAATAGCAATAAATACCTGCTCTGGCAGCTCCAAGTCCCAGGGTTCGGCTGATGTCCTCTTTTTCTCCATAACGTGATGCTGTTCGCGGTGTTGTTGCTTCTGAATTGCAGGTGATTACTAAAATATTTTTCCCCGATAAAGGTTCTGTGACTTTGTTTCTGGTTTCCACACTGACACAGAGAGAGAAAGAGTGAGAGAGGGAGGGAGCACAAAAATAGCAGGAAGTAGAGAGGGCAGGCCAGAGAAAAAAAAAATCATCAAGTAACGTGACAAGTTCATCTGAGGATAGTGAGGGAGGGGTGGAGGAAGTTTTTTCATTTTTTTTCGTCTATCACTCCACCCACCACCTTATTGCTTTTTTTTTTCTTACTCGGTTTTCTCTTTGTATAGTGTTCAGTGCAGCTTTCATTTACAGTAGTAGTAGATCTTCTCTAAAAGAATTACAATTCTTTGTTGACAGTGTTAATGAACTAAAAGTAGTTAGACCAACAAAACATGGAAACGCAATGTATAATCAGATTGCATAAACAATCTTCAAATGTGCGTTCATTTCATTCGTAGATGAAACAAAGAAACACAAAGTGTGTGTTTTAATATTATTTGTATTATTACTTTTTGTTGTTTATATAATTATGGTGATTAAAACTGTTTGTGTAAATTTAGAGTGGTGTCCACAAGTCTGAGACCGCATTGAAAATATGGATTTTTAAAAAACAACTGTAATTAAATATAAATATATATGCTAGAAGCATATATATATATATATATATATATATATATATATATATATATATATATATATATAGTTTGTTTATATTAATTATAAATCTGGAATGTTTTATATAAACCTGGTTTTAAACAGGATTTTGAAAAACAGCTGCATTCAATTCTAACTTAAATAGAAGCATTTGCTCTAAATATGTGAATGTTAATATATAAATATATATTGTTTTATATTAATAATAATTATTAGTTATTAGCTATTTTATTTTAATTTGTAATGTTCATTTATATTATATTTGTATACTTAATTTGAAAGTCTCGTTCTTTTGCTCTTGATCTTGTTTAGCATATTCTTCTCTGTGGTTTCAGTCTCATTTATAAGGCTCAGTTCCTCTAAATAAGGTAGACTAGGAATAGACTTTATGTGGTGTACCACTTAACAGCCAGTAGTAACAAAGAATGATTATGAAGCATTTTGCATCAGTTCTAGTGTGATTGTAAGGTTAATTTTTCTTCTCCCGATGTAGTTTGGCAAAGCGCTGCTCTTTGTTTTGAAGGCCTCAGACATGTAACTTAGCACAATAGAGAGTATGTTAGCTTTAATGGTCTTTATAATAACACAATGTTACTGTAAATGGAAAACCGAATGTTTGTATAACCTCTGAAAACTATTTATTGATAGCTATTATGCGAACAAGTTGTATATAAAAAGGAACAGCGGTCACGAACGGAAATAAGACAAACAAGGCATTAAAAAAAAAAAACCATGTAAAATCACTAGCGGCCTGCTACATTCGTGGTTTATCTAAAAATATGTTGTTTTTTAATTAAAAAAAAAAAGTGTTTTATGTCTCATCCAACAGAAACGAAAGACACTTTATCATGGCGGCAGCAGATAAACGACATGTGCTGGAGGAGGATGAGGATGAGGAGAAGCGAAAGTCAGAGAAAATGACGTTATTGCAACACAAGAAAGTTAAAAAATGCAAGGTGGACATTCAAACGAAAAATAAAATGCTGGAAGTACCTGAGTGAGACCTTTTTTGTTTTTCGCAGGATGGCGCGGGAGACTCCCGATGGGGTAAAGTACAACTGTACGACAACCGAAAAATACAAAAAAAAACAGCAGGGAGGAAGAAAGAAGAGGAGAGACCCTTTCCATGTCGCTCACAAGACAAGGGGAAAAGCAGAGAGAGGTGTGCGATCGAACAGCCCTCCTCACACGAGCCCCTGCCAATGCTGAGCAGATTCAGCTATGCCCTCCTATTCGCCTGCCCACTTCAGCACCGCTGCCAAAAGAGCGAGAACGAGCGGGAGAAAGAAGGAGAGAGAGGTCACAACACCATGAGAAAGGAAAAGAAAACAAGGCGGCGACTTTTGCTGCCACCTTTCACCGTTCATCTGTTGTTGTTGGGTTAGCAGTCATTCCTCCATGTTTATTACCTCTATGGGAGTTGGCACGAAATGCTGAACACCGTCACCTGGCTCGGGCCCGAAAGCAGGAGTGGAACCTGGTCCAAAACCAAGCGAAATAAGCAAATCTCAACCTATCCCTCATTGCTCAGACGTCGATATCAGGTACATCTACTTACTCAGTCCAAGAGAGCACCAAATTACGTCAAAGATCTGACACACGTCCTCAAATAAAGAGTTAAGAATCCCCAAATAAGTCTTTTGTCAGCATTTGGCATCCTTCCCAGGTACTACAAGCCTTTCGATTCCTGTTTTACAGAAGTCATTGCAGCATCTTTAGCTGTCCTGCCATTGCCTGCATTTTTCATGCAGTATACTTTGATGTTTAACCACATGCATTCGTGCACATCAACTTTTGTTAGTGCCTTTGCAATGTGCACGTTCAAACTGAATCAAAAGTTCAAGTAAGGTAAGTCCACGATCATCAGCTTTTGCAAGTAAATCCTTTTTTTTAAGAGTTTGAGTCCTCAAAGAGTTCTTGCTGTGCTGAAGCGAGAGGACAGAGTGAGAAAGTTAAACCCGAGGTGCTAGGACAAAGAAAGCAAGACAGCGACTTGTCACAGCACTTGTGGTGAAAGTTTGTGGTAACACTGCTCTATATCCTGCTCAGCTGTAGAGAGCGCGTCCCAGCCAGAACGCCTCAAAATAATCCAGTGTCACCCTGCCAAAAAGTGTGCCGCCCCTTTCCTGACGGGGCAGAGATGGTGACAGAGAGGGAGAGAAAGATTTGCAATCGTCCTGTCTTCTTTCAGGCATTGTCATGGGCAGCACAGTGTGTGACGTCAGCGCCCTCCTTTCGTCCTTTTGTTATTTGTCCATTTATTTCTCACAGTACTGTCCTCATGTTGCATTTTCTCCCAATTTTGCTCTCTCGAGTTAAGGAAAGAACCATTTCTATATGTCTGACTTGGGGAGAGAGAAAGAGAGAGGGGCAGGGATATAAATAAAGCACAAGAGCACAAGTGAATAGAGAAAGAGAAGCTGTCCTTACAAATCTCTCAGTCTGTCTTCCTGCCTTCCGACCCGAGCGCTTGTAAAACTTTCAGCTGTGGCGTCCAGGGCCGGCCTCCATTGGCAGCGGTTCAAGAAGAGGGCTGGCTGCATCTAGAGCCCCCGCTGACTGTCTCGGAGGAAGACGAGCTAGTGGAGAGAGAGAGAGAGAGAGAGAGAGAGAGAGAGAGAGAGAGAGAGAGAGAGAGAGAGAGAGAGAGAGAGAGAGAGAGAAAGGGGGTCGGGCTGGTACCCACGAGGAGGGTGCCGGTGCGGACAGTAGGTCAGGGTAAGGGGGGCAGCAGAGGTGGTGCATGTGCCAAAGGAAACTTCTCTGGGAGTTCAGACAGAGAGCATGAACCAGAGTAGAAAGAGGACACTCTACATCCCAAGGTTCTCAATAAAAATAATGGTTCCAAAAGGGGGTTTGGACAGTGATGCTGTAGAAGAACAATTTTTGGTTCCCCAAAGAACCTTTCAGTGAACTGTTCTTAAAAGAACCCTTTTTTTTTTCTTAGTGTGAACATTTTAAAAATCTAAAGAACATTTTTTGGAATGAAAAAGGTTCCATGGATGTTAAAGGATCTTCACGGAACCATCAATGCCAATAAAAAAAAACTTTATTTTTAAGAATGCAGAACACTTCTGTGCAGCTTCTGCAAAGCAACATTATGAAGCAACACCACTTTTCTTGACTATTATAGGTATGTAGCGGGGTTGTGTACTATTTAGATTTGGGGCCAGATTTACTAAACAGGGCAAATTAGCTTGAGAGCGCAATTCCAAAAAAGCACAGATGGGAGTGGAAAGTTTTGCGCGTGATCTACCGACGACACACAAATTAAAGAACACAGACGGATCATTTCCATAATGACCAACGCAATCTACTATGAGCAGCGCAAATTAGTGTCTGGTTTAAGACATGCTTTTTTGGGCGGTAAATAATGGTGCAAATACCAGTAAAATGACTAGCGCAAACCTTAGTAAATCACACTGCATGATTCAATGAAATACTCTCCTTCCATAAATTTTGCATCTGAAAAGGAAACTCCTACAAACGCATATGCAGTAAGGTCAGACAGCCGCAAAAATAACTGTCCACGCCTTTTCAGCTATAATTTTTCACTGCATGTCTTTAGTAAATCCTGACAGTAGTTTTTTATTGCCAAAAAGTCCCTATTCTCTTAATGAGTCATGGGTGTGTTTTGGGCGTAACGTGCAATAAACCAATCAGAGTGTCATTTCCCATTCCCTTTAAAAGCCAAGTGCCCTTGCACCATAGCGGATTGCTATTTACATGGTGGAATATAGACACTCTCAACCTGACGAGTCAGTTTAAATACATGTGTTTATTGCCACGATTGGTCAAATAATCAGCCAATTTCATTCGTCAGTTCTGCAAAAAGGTAATTCTGATACATGCAATGACTATCCATTATGACATGTAGGCATTTTTTTATCTCTGTGTACACAATAATATTTTTTTACATTGTAATCCTTTTATTTTTAATATTTGGCATGTTTGTGTGCTTCTGCGCATCCCTGTGTGTGTAACAAGCAGAGTGTACACGCGTTGTGCACTTACCTATAGGCACATATTACTAACACACCCTTTAGATGCAACTGTAGACCAGGTTTTTGTTGGTCAATGGCACAGTCGTTTTCAGTTGCCTCATAATAGCAACACGCCAACAATGCGCCTGAACTCGTTTTCAGACCAGCACGCCCATTGGCGAACAGATGGGCGTGAGTGCATTTGCTATTTAAACAACGTGGTGCTGGACGTGAAAATGATAACGGTGTCGGGCTGAAACTAGCAAAAAACACTTGCGTCACGCCTGGCGTCGTATTGCGCCGGATGTATGATAGGGCCCTATAAGTGTCTTTACTGTCATATTTAATCAATTTAATGCGTCCTTGCTGAATAAAAGTATTAATTTCTTTTTTTTTTTTTAATCATACTTACCCCAGAGTTTTTAACAGTAATGCATGCCAAAAAATCCTGAACTCAGTGCCCATGAAGCAAAGATGGCAAAGCATGCTTCAACCGGCAATTGCCATTGAACTCAATGGGGCCGTTAAGAGATAGTTTCCCTCAGATATATTAGAACACCTTTATCAGGTTAAGCAGTGTTTAAACTCTTCAGAAACACAAACAGCAAGTATTTTAACATAGAAAAATGACACATATCAGCCTTAAATAAATGTTGGTGGTGTTTATTTTTTATTCCAGGGCTCCATTCCACCTTTAACAACTCTCTGCTACCTGTGACCCCATCTGACAGCGCTGTAGATGGCAAATTGGCTCTGATAGACCGATAGTCTTGCCTTTTTCTGGGAGACTTTGCCAAATGGCCCCAACTGCCTTAATGACACATAATGGCTGGAGCTGAAGGACGGCTGCTGGGGAAACGTCCTAGGTGCGTTACTCGAGCGCTGGGGGGACGCTGCAGGGTCTAATCGCCTGCTCGGCGCCAGCAGCTGAAGGACGCTGCCTCTCCCACAGGAGCTATTAGAGTCCCAGAGTCCCACCACACTGATGTCATCCTGTGTAACGGAACGCTGAAGCCGCAAAGAGAACCAAAGTTCTGCTCACTTCCCCCATCTGTATGCAGTGACATTAATGTAAAATATGGATTTAATGAAAGCCACTTCTTGCTATACCGTCAGAGGTTTTTCACCTTCTTTGCAAGTGTATGATTGGACAGGAGTGATTCCTTTCAAAGCAATCCTTGCACATTTTTGCACTTAAAATAACTGGGGGAAAAAAACTTTGCAGGACATTTCAGCTGGAATTTCTGTGGTTATATTGTTTGTGCAAGACCTGTCCTGATATGACATTGTAATGGATTTGATTCTGCGGTCTTTAGTGCCCTTGTTAGCTCACCTGCCTCCCATGCCGGTTCGAATCTCGAGTTGGACCAGTTACATTGGTGCCGTGACCCGGATGGGAGTGAGGTTTAGGGGGGTGAGTGTAACGGAGGCCAGCTAGTAAGAGCTGTGCAGATAAACCTCACTCCTCTTGCCTCAAGAGGCGCACTAGCGACTGACGCTAGAGACTGCTGTCTTTAGCCTCCTTGTTAGTGCACCCCCCTCCCATGCCGGAGACCTGGGTTCGAGGCCAGGACGGAGCGGGGCGAGTAGGACCTGAGGGGTTACAGATAGATAGATAGATGTTGCTAGGGGTTGCTAGGGTGTTCAGGCCATTGCTAGATGGTTGCTAGGGTGTTCAGGGCATTGCTAGGATGTTCTAGACATTGTTTTGTGGTTGCTAGAGTGTTCTGGGAGGTCTGTTTGGTTTATTATTCTTTCTTCAATATGTCTAGTGAAGGTTTTTGCTCATTTTTACAAAATTATCTAATATAATCTAATATATCTAATAAATTAAGTTTGATCACTCGGAAAAGTTATAACACACCTCTCCTGAAGAAGTTGCATGATTTTAGGTAACACTCTGTAGCATACGCACTTTTTAAGTAGATCATGTTTCAGTGCAACTCTTGAAGCATACTTCAGTTTAAGACACTACATGTACATGTACCATTTATGCATAATTCATCAGCATGAGCATAAGAAACAGCACCTGAACAAGCTCTAATATCCACACTAACAATCTTGCATTACAGATCATGTTTCTATTTTTCTTTCGGTGTGATGTCAGAGGTTCTTGAGGGCATTATCACATGATCTTTAGGAGTCGTTCTGGGTAATCAGTCCCTGACAAAACCGCACAAGTTTGAGTTAACTGTTCATTGACCAGCTGGTGACAATTTGGCATAGTTATCGCATTGCACGAAAAAACAAAGGATGAAACGTTTTTTAGTTGCATTAGTCACTAAAAGATGATTAAGCATTAACCTAATTATGTTTTCTATGGTAAGCATTACGGTGCTGTTGCTTACATTTTCTGGAAAAAACAACAAAGCAAAACACATTAGCAACACCTGGCATCATGCATCAAGGAAAACACTGCAAATATTTCAACAGAACCTCAAAATCTGTTTTCGCTATAATTACTATGCATTTTTGCTTTTCAGAAAAGATCATTTTGAAACACACACACACACACACTGTAAATTTAAATTCCTCAAACGTCTTCTAACATACTGTCACATGAGAATGTCACTGGATCAGTTTTGCCTGTAAGTACACTTTAGCCAAAGTCAATATATTAATGGAGAAATCTGATCTTTGGTCCTGTTTACACCTAATATTAAAGGGATAGTCCCTTTCTGTCATTAATTACCCTCATGTCGTTCCACACCCATAAGATCTTCGTTCATCTTCGGAACACAAATGAAGATATTTTTGATGAAATCAGAGAGATCTCTGACTCCTCCATAGACAGCAATTAAATTAAAGACATTGTTAAAATAGTCTACGTGACTACAGTGGTTCAACCTTAATGTTATGAAGCGACGAGAATACTTTTTGTGCGCAAAAACAAAAAAATAACTTTATATGATATCATAAGGGATGAGACAGAAAACATTAGAAACTGCATAGCAATACATTAAAATACTCTGAAAACCTTAGCAGCTGCACCCTGCAATTAGCAACACCCTGGCAACCACTTAGAACACTTTAATAACCACAGCAACATAGTAAGACCGCTCAAAACACCCTGGCAAGTACTCAAACATTGGAACTGTATATCAGCACACTACAATACTTTAGTAACTGCATTGCAATTAATTACCACATAGCAACATGCTAAAACCACTCAGAACACCACAAAGAAAAGCCCTGGCAAATGCTCAGAATACCAATGGAACCACATAGCAACATGCTAGAATACCTTAGCAACTGCTTTGCAACACCCTGGTAACCATACAATGCATGAGAGTAACATTAGCCACATGTTAAAAAACACTCAGGACTTAGCAGCTGCATAGCAACGCCCTGGTAACCACTCAGAACATTCTAGTAACTCCATAGCAACACACTAAGAACACTCAGAACCACCACAAATTGCTCAAACCCTGGCAATTGCTCAGAATACCATAGGCGTGCTAGAGCAACACACTAGTATACCTTTGCAAGTGTATAGAAATGCCTTGGTATGGTAACCACCCAGAACATCTTAGTAACGGCATAGCAACAAGCTAAAATGCTCAGAATACCCTAGAAACTGCATAGCAACACACTATACCTTAGCAACTGCATAGCAATGCCCTGGCAACCACCCGTAACACTTTATTCACCACAAAGCTATATGGTAAAAGAGGGGGATTTGCACAGGCAAGTACCACAGTTTAAAACCTTTCCTTCCTATACTGTTATTCCGCATTATGGCAAGGGCGATTGCATCATGGGAACTTGTTTACTGTGAAAAGAGGTCAGCAGGACACTTTCATACTGTATTTTCCTCTGTGTTCATCTGATGTGGTATCCTTGACTTACCGCATTTGTTTTACAGTGAGGCAGTATCCTGTCGCCTTTGTTTAGTTTGAGTCACATTCAGCACACACACACACACACACGCACACACACACACACACACGCACACACACACACACACACACACACATCCCTCAGGAGCATGTGCTCTCCTCTGACCCACATCTCCATGGGTTGGCCTCATTGTTTGTGGTTGTGAAGACAGGATGGTGAGTGTGTGTGAGTAATAAACCCACTGGTGTGAGGTCATGTCCTTAAGTCACACAGTTGCAGCTGTGTGTACGCCATATTTCTGCTTCTGTATTATTTAATCTTATCAGTTTCAGTGTATTAAATATCTTATATAACTTAAACAAATAAATACTATAATCATTGTTGGTCTGTAAATACGAAAATGTATTTTAAAGAGGAGCATTTCAGTGTTCCAGTTTCATATATAAATTGGTGTTTCCCAAACCTGTTTCTGGAGGCACACCAACAGTACACATTTTGGATGTGTCCCTTACCTGAGTCTCTTCTAATGAGCTGATGAGTTGAATCAGGTGTGTTTGATTAGGAAGAGTTTGAAAAAGTGTAGTGTTTGTGTGCCTCCGGGAACAGGGTTGGGAAACACCGATCTGTTACTGTACAGTTACATAATAAACTGTCTCTTTAAGATCTCGAGCCCCACCTCTTAACCTCTTTTTTTCTGAGTTCACTGGCCCTCATTGAGCCCTCTGAGATCATGAGCCAAGAACAGGAAGATGAAGGACCAGCGCCATCTTGCCACCGGATGAAGCACTGCAGCCCAGACAGCTTCATTTTACCACAGAACAGGGATGACCAATCATGATCCAGGGATCAGTTGTTCAAAAAGTTTCATCTGGATCAGAATGATCTGTATTTGGAAATCCCATGTTTTGCTGTCCAGGATCGGGTAATCCATCTTACTTTTGTGCTGGTTTTTCAAAGCAAAATAAGATTGCATCACATTTTTTTCAGTTGACCAAATCTGGATTACAAGTACTCTAAATGGGATCACATATCACAATGTAGGCTAGCTATGTAAAAAAACAACAGGTAGGACAGTCAATGTGGAGTCACTTCAAGTGTTTTTATTTGAAGAGACAGAAAACAATACAAACATCCCCTTCCATTTTCAATTTCCTTTAAACAGTCAGACCCCTACGGAGCCCCTAAAGGGACATGATGATGGAAAAAAATATGAGATGGGAGGAAAAAAAAAATATTTCAGTGTTTTTGCATCCTCTCAGAAAAGTTTTGCATTGCGTTCGCCTGAGAAACTTTGAGTTTGCAAAGTTTCTCGGATGAATGCAAAACATTTGTGTGAGAACGCAAAAGCATTAAAAGGTGATTTTTTTTCCATCACCATGTTCCTTTAGGGACCCTGTAGCCCTTTATCTGACCGACAACAAATAAATAAAAACAAATACACATGCAATAATGGATGCAATTGTTAGAAACTACTTTTCTCTTTTAATCACGAGCAAAATAGAAATAGTGTGCCTATATGACATGATACAAATGATGTATTTTTGGCCAGTTTTAAAGTTTTATTGCATTTTTGTTCTTGAAATCCACCCTTCTGCTGGGATCAGGATAATCCTGATTTTTTTTGGATCAAAGGTACTAATCTTACTAAAAAGTTATGAGCAACTGACGATTTGATCCAGATCAAAACCAAGATTGGATGTTGTGATCTAATCCGATTTCAGAATCCCTTTTTTTTCTTTTGAAACAACCCATTTTCAAAATTTGATCCAATCCGATAGCCGAAATCCAATCAGATTACTTTTGAACAACTGGGCCCAGGTCTTTAACTGCAGAGGATGTGACAGTACGTCCTTCTAGATGCAAACTGTATTCTACGAGATTTTGTGTACAGGCTTTTGGTCCAATAAGTAATACTTCGGTCTTATCCGAATTTAATAGAAGAAAATTACTGGTCATCCAATATTTTATATCTTTAACACTCTGTCATCTTGGATAATTTAGAGATTTCATCTGGTCGTGATGAAATATATAACTATATGTATCATCGGCATAACAGTGGAAACTAATTCCATGTTTTCTTATAATATTACCAAGTGGCAGCATATATATTGAAAATAACAGCGGGCCTAACACAGATCCTTGTGGCACTCCATAATTTACTGATGTTATTTTTGATTTTTTTTTTTCCCTGTTTAAATAGACAAAATGGTAATGGTCTGATAGGTACATATCTAAACCACTTTAATGCCTGTCCCTGAATACCGGTGTAATTTTGTAGTTGATCTAAGAGTATGTTATGATACCAGGGGTGTCCAAACTCGGTCCTGGAGGGCCACTGTCCTTACCATTTTGTCTATTTAAACGAGGAAAAATAAAAAATAATGTCAGTAAATTATGGAGTGCCGCAAGGATCTGTGTTAGGCCCTCTGTTATTTTCAATATATATGCTGCCACTTGGTAATATTATAAGAAAACATGGAATTAGTTTGCACTGTTACATTGATGATACAATGCCTTAGGTCAGAAGCTAGAAGTAAGAAATTTGTAATAACTTTTAATGAGTTATCAGATTACTTTTGAACAACTGGACCTGGATTGGACACCCCTGCCATAGAACATGTTCTTGAGCCAGTTTCCACATTTAATTCTATGTATTTAACTATATCGCAACCTAGTGTCAGGGCAAAAACCATTTATATAATTAGATACATATAAATAAATATTAATAATATAAATGACACATTTTAGCCTATATATAAAAAATAAATACACAAAAATAGCACCAATTCTAAGCAAAAATATGTAACAGAATATTTAGTAATTGCATAATATTTGAATATTATATTTAATTTGCTAGCATTGTTGCAGCCTAGTATTAGGGCACATTCATTTAAATAAATATGATAAAATATTAATTTAAATGATACACATTAGCCTATATACTGTATATTTTAGTCTACTTTCTATTTAGAACTAATTTTATATAGTAAGTATTAGTTTAATTTGCTCTAACATTATCGCTTGAAAGGATATTTATCTAAATAAATATTATTAATATAAATATAATATAAACAGATTCTAGCCATGCACTTTCTACATCTACAATATTGTCACTAGAAAGATGCACTATCTTTAATTGCCCGTAGGTGGTGCAAAATGACCATTCTAACAATGTGTTCATCTTGATGGAGATAAACACTAATTAACAAGCATACAATCAGATATACAAAGGGAATATTACATTTCCTCTCATAGCACCTTTTTTGTATTATGTTATTTGCCTGCTAAAATAATGCCAACTAAAATAAATGACAATTAAAAAATATGTATAGAGGACCATTTAGCATGCAATTTGTCAAACAGTAAGGAGCCAGAGACAGTAAGTTGTTAAAGTCTTAAAATGTTTAGTTTAAACAATGCTGCAAAAATAACTTGATAGTAAAAATGAGAGGTAGACCTACTTCTAGTTATGAATTATTGTGAACATATTTGATATATTAAGATATAAATCACACTATTCCTCTAGCGCACCAGCTTTTCTCAATGGCTGATCTGCCAGCAGCCGCCATGACCTGCTTTTGCACAGGCCAAGTACAGCTAAACCAATAAGAGGAGAAAGCTCTACAATTTACCCCAGCGATAAGCTCCACATCCTGCAGGTTGATTCTGTTCCAGACGGCTTTTACACCCTCGTGATTGACAGATACTCTGGCCTAAATCTGCTTCAGTGCAAAGCCTACAGCTCAAGAAAGTGTACTATCAAAGTGCACAACAGGAGTTTCATCTGTGAATGAGCAAGCACATTGTCTTCACAAAATGTAAAAATGAACTTACAATATCTTTTTGTTCAGAAATAGCAGAAGTGGCCTGATGTAAACATGTATTTTGAGACCTTGCTAAATGTACTGTGGTGGTACCATGGTATATTGATGGTATCAGATGGTAATTACGTGTATCACATTATTTGCATATTTCAAAGAATGTTATGGGATGCATCCAAAAACGTAGTAAGATAGTTCTCATAAACAGGTCTACAATGGTGAAACAAACTGTACATGTTTCTTAAATGTGTCAGCAGGGGGAGTGTCAAAAACACGTTTAACAATGACTCGTTCAACTAAATTTAAACCTGCTAACTTTATCTGACACTTCATCAAGGCAGTAACAGGTGAGTTATAAATCCACCAGTAATATGGATCATGTGTAATTGTAAGAAATCCCAGTATTTACATCAATTAGGCTAATGTACATTAATGTGGTGACTGGCTCTGGTCATTTCTGGTCAATTTTCTTTATTTTTTTTATAGTTTGGCTGGACAGCAATACATAAATTAATAAAAACCATAGAATATATCCATAATCATGAAGTTATCTATTCAAACTTTATTTATTTCTTTGCACTTTCAAGTAAGAGTGTCTTATTGTTATCTGTTAAATAAAAAAACAAACAAACATCAGAATGAATCATGAGAATATAAATATAATTTAAACATACTGGCATGATCTAATTGTGTCTATTTTCACAAATGACAGTCAAAATGCAGATTGTGACATATTGAGCCCTGTGGAATGACTCACAAAATCTATTTTTAAACAGCCGTTATCAGGGGGGTCTAATGTTACTAATCAGGACCAAAAAAGAAAGAAAAAAAAGAAGTAAATAAGGCATTTTCAAGCTTGTAAGTGGGAAATATGGATACTTCCTAGTATTAATTAAACTTGAGAGGTTTATGTGGATCTAGGTCCTTGCTCATTTATTCATTGAAAAGAACTAGTAAAGGCAAAATAAATAAATAAATAAATAGAAAAACAGTAACCAATCACAACATGCAACAATACATAAAATTTCCCTTAATATATTAAAGGGTTAGTTCACCCCAAAATAAACATTCTTTCACTAATTTCTCACCCTCATGTTGTTCCACACCCATAAGACTTTCGTTCATCTTCGGAACACAAATGAAGATATTTTTAATGAAATCTGAGAGATTTCTGTCCCTCCATTGACGGTCTACGCAACTACCACTTTTAAGCCATAGAAAGGTAGTAAAGACATCACAAAAGTAATATATGTGACTCCAAAAACATAATTTACCACTTTATTTACAAAATATTAATCTTCGAAGCACGTTCTGCTCTCGCGTACAAACAACACGCATGCGTCGTGGTGAAAGTGTCAGTTGCGTAGGCTGTCAATGAAGGGACAGAAAGCTCTCAGATTTCATTAAAAAGATCTTCATTTGTGTTCCGAAGATGAACTAAAGTCTTACGCGTTCGGAACGAGATGAGGGTGAGTAAAAGGGTTATTTCACCCAAAAATTATGTCGTTAATTACTCACCCTCATATTGTTCCACACCCGTAAGACCTTTGTTCATCTTCGGAACACAAATTAAGATATTTTTGATAAAATCCAATGGCTTAGTAAGGCCTGCATTGCCAGCAATAACACTCCCTTTTTCAATGCCCAGAAAGCTACTAAAAAAAATATTTAAAACAGTTCATGTGGTTCAACCTTAATATTATAAAGGAACTAGAATACTTTTTGTGCGGCAAAAATAACAAAATAGCGACTTTATTCCACAATATCTAGCGATGGGCGATTTCAAAACACTGCTTTATGAAGCTCCGAAGCTTAACGAATCATTTGTTTCGAATCAGTGGTTCGGACCGCGTATCAAACCCACGTTAACTATTGAAGTTTCAAAACACTTATGACGTAACGAACGTTTACTGAAATCATGGAATTATGGCGCTTTGAACCACTAATTCTAAACAAATGATTCGTTAAGCTTCGAAGCTTCATAAAGCAGTGTTTTGAAATCGCCCCTTCACTAGATATTGTGCAACAAAGTCGCTATTTTGTTATTTTTGGCGCACAAAAAGTATTCTCGTCGCTTTATAATATTAAGGTTAAACCACTGTAGCCACATTTTAAATATGTTTTTAGTAGCTTTATGGGCATTGAAAAGGGAGTGTTATTTCCTTACTGAGCCATCGGATTTTATCAAAAATATCTTAATTTGTGTTCCGAAGATGAATGAAGGTCTTACGGGTGTGGAACGACATGATGATGAGTAATTAATGACATTATTTTCATTTTTGGGTGAACCAAGACTTTAAGGTTTAGCCTACAGTCTTGAAGTTGACGTTCGTGTCCATTTGTCGCATCTATCTTCTCTTACTATTTCTACTATACTGAGAAACTTTCGTTAATAATTAGAAAATTCCCGCCTCAAACCCCAAGAGTTCCGCGCGCTTCCCGCCCGTCACAGTCAGTCGTGTATCTTGATGTGTCAGTGTGACAGATGGGTCAGTGTGAAAATCCTCTTAGCAACTTTCTGCTGATGGAGGTTCATTGAGTAAAGCTCCACACTTTCGCAGTACTAGCGAGGCCTCGCTCGCTTTGTGTTCGGCTTTATTGGATTCAGATTCAGGATCCGGACATGTCTGCCGAAAAGGTGAGTCTGTTTTTAATAGATTGATTGCTTAACTGTTGCATGTTGTTTAGTAGCCTAATTATGTTTTGAATACCTGTTGATCTAAACGTTGATTCAATGAAGGACATGTTATCTGAATTATTTTGCATATTCTGTTCTAAACTACATCTGTTATCAGAATAGATCTGACCCCACGGTGTATTTTTAACATTAATAATTTAAAAACTTACTGAACACGCTGTCATGAGCTTGTTGGTTGATGTCACATGTCTAGATTAGTGAGTTCTGGTAAGGTCAGGTCTAGTTTTACAGGAAATTCAGTGAATAATTGTGAAGCAAACACGTGCACATTACTGAAACAAACACTTCCAGCCATGAATTTCAATTTTCATTCATCAGTTTGTTTTGTTTCTTGTGATGTTAAGTGCTAAATACCTATAAAAAATTTTACATAGTGACATTTGCATAAATATTTTTAGTATTTCTTACTAAAATAGCTAGTAAGAAATGTTAGAGTTTGCAGATGTATATATATATATATTTATATGGTGATATAGTCCTTGAATATGTTTGAAAACTTTAGCTCCAGGGTTCAGAGCTTAAAAGATCATTTTTTTGAAATGATAGAATTAAAAATGGAAATATGTGAATGTCTCATTCAGTGTATAAAAGATGACCTACAAATCCAACTTGAGTTCATTTAGACAGCACAGATATTTGAATTTTTAACCACAGAGGTTGTATTTGAAGGGACCCGCCTTATTTGTGGTTGATTTCAAAAATGTCTTTGGTAAATGGATAAAAAAAATCTTTTTGCTTAGAACTGGTGCAATATTTGTTGTTTATTTGATGGAAACATGATTGAATTAGGGTTTGTGTTTTTTTTCCACACCTCATGACAGGGATTGACTATAAGGTGACGGTATTAATAGCCTTATTCTGGCTGTGTCTTAAGTGGATCACACACACACACACACACACACACAGACAGAAAGAAAGAGAGAGAGACTCATTGACTGTCAGTACAGTCAGTACAATACTTTTAACTTATGAAGATGTGTGGGTAATACATATGAAGACAGTCCACAAGGAAAAAAATAATGCATAGATGTGATTTGTTTCCATAATTGACTCCTGTGCTTAGCAACAGGATGAGTTGCATTATGTTGTTATGCATCAGATCAATCATTAGATTTAGAGATGATCTAGAGCATCTAAAACATATAACAAATATCAGTGTGCATCATAAGTCATTGTTATCTAAATAAATAATGCATAAAAAAACTTAAAATGCACATTTTTGGATGCTGTTTTACATGTGTTTTGTGCTTTAGATTTTTCTCCCACATCTTTTTTAAATGTTCTTTGGCATTTTATTAAGACAACTGAAAATAATTGTCTAAAACATCTTTCATCAGTACTGTAAAACTTCCTCCGCATCAGACAGATCAGTCAGCACGTTTCAAACAAAAATATGACTATTGAGCACTTCTGGGTCATTCTGTGTAAAATCAACAAAATTTTGGAAACTTCCCCGGCTCAAATTTTAGATTTTTTTTTTTTTTTTTTTTTTCTGAAGAAAGACCAACATTAATAGTGATGAAAGTGAAAATATTAAATGTATGTTTACTGAGTAATCCACTGTTTTGTAGAGTGGGGTCAAAATTTTCACCTCAGATTTGGAGCCAAATTACAGGTGGGCGAAAATGACTTTATAAAGATGGCAGCATCATTATTTTATTTTTACACAGAGATTGTTAGGTCTGTTAGTAAAATCTGTTGCCTTCAGCAATCCTTGTTGCATTATATACCAACTGTGACAGTTCAAAATGGGAAAAAAACACTTCATGTTTTATCCCCAAAGTTTGCATGCCTGTAACTCAAGAAGTATTAAAGATATCTTAATATCCTTTTAGATTCTGGTTCTTAAGAAACTTTTCTTTTGGTATCTTCATTTTAAAAGCCCTATATGGTTCAATCCCAGAGATATGGGGATCTTAATGTGGCTGTGTGTGCAAATTATTGAATTTAACACATTTTCAGTAGTCGAAAACCAAATGTGGGTGACTTTTCAAACAGCTGATACTTATTGTATTTGAAGAGAAATGTCTGAAAAACAAATAGTTAAAACTATAAATGCATCTTCTTTCCTTCTATCAAAACAAAATTGAACATACCAATTTTAACAATATTTCAGTACCAAAAATACACTTAAAATGGCCAAGTTGAGGCACATTAACCCTTCCAGAGATTTGTAGAAGTACATTTATGAAATACAAAAGTGAAATAAAAGTATTGCACCAGCTAAAGCCATATTTTCTTTATTCTTAATAACAGTATGTTTTTGGACTCTCAAAAATCAAGATATTGACATTATTGTGAATGTGAATAAACATAGGAACATTTTCACTTTTAACATTATTTGTTCTTCAGACACTTTTCTTTAAACACAATAAATATCAGCTGTATGGTTTTTGACAATTGAAAATGGGTAAAGTTCAACAATTTGCCCATAGAGCCACATTGAGATCTCCATATCTCTGGGAATAAATTATATAAAGCCTTAAAAATTAACATACCAAAGTTAATAACCAGAATCTAAAAGGATATTGAGATATCTTTAATACTTCTTGAGTTACAGTCACACAAACATTGGAAAAAGAATATTTTTGGCACTCAGACAGGTATGTTCTATACAATTATTTTGATAGAGGAAAACAAGATACATTTCTAGTTTCTTCAGACATTGCTCTTTAAAAAGAAAAATGTATCAGCTGTATGCAGAGTGACTAACATTTGGTTTCTGACCACTGAAAATGTAGACAATTTACACAACGAGATCCCCATATCTCTGGGATTGAGCCATACAGATCCTAAATTGAAGATACCAAAAGAATAGTTTGATAAGAACTAGAATCTAAAAACATATTGTGATATCTTTACTACTTTTTGAGTTACATGCATGCCTACTTTGGAAAAAAGACACGTGCTTCTCCCCATTTTTGACCCATCACCATTGGTATATAATGAAACAAAGATTGCTAAACACAACAGAAATTAATAATAGACCTACCAATCTCTGTGTAAAAATAAAATAATGATGCTGCCATCTTTCTAAAGTCATTTTCGCCCACCTGTAATCTGGCATTAAATTTTAGGTGAAAATTGTCATTTGACCCCCGTCTACAAAATAGTGGATTACTCAGTAAATATTCATCCATGGCATTTAATATCTTGTCTTTCATTGCTATTTTAGTTTGTCTTTCTTCAGAAAATATATTAACAAAATTACAAATTTGAGCCGGGGACCTCTGGTTGACACAGAATGACCCATATATGACTCCAAGAACACTATATAACCATAAGTTGTACACAAACTTGAAGAAAATGATATGTGCAGTAGGATGAAGAATGAGATGCTTCTGAATAACTTGAAAGTGATTTGTTGTGATTTTATTTGTTGCTTTCACTTGCATCTTTACTGGTGAGTTCTCTAATTTTCTAACTTTGGTTAAAAAAAATTCTTCATCTGTGCTCTCACTATTCTTTCATCCCTCCCTGTTGTAGCTTGTACTTTTCTGAATGATATCTGACACTTTGTATTACTAGCATTTCTTGTGTTTATTGCGTCTTTAAAGGTGCAGTAAGCGATTTCTGAGAAATGCTGTTGAAAGTGGATCAGATTGAGCACCAAAACACACTTGTAGCCAATCAGCAGTAAGGGGCGTGTCCACTCATGAGGGGGGAGGTGCCTGTGTTGCATAGCATGTTTGTGAATTTGGGGGCAGAGCTAATTCTTTTTGGTAGGGGCATATTTGTTTTGGTGATTAATTTCAAATATCAACAGCATTTCTCAGAAATCGCTTACTGCATCTTTAAAGATTAATTTCTTGTTGTATTCTTTAGTTGCTTTGGTTAAAAGTGTCTGCTAAATGAATAAATGTAAATGCTTACTTTTTTATCTCTCCAACATATCAAAATTTTATGACTGCGCACATCAGAATATGACAGAAGCCCAAAAAGAAGAAGCCCGAGTCCACTCCAGTAGAGACCAATGGAAGCGAAGCCAAACCCAAAAAGACCAAGAGCAAGAAGAGCGGAGATCTGTCGGCTGAGAGCAGCCCGGCCACTCAGAGTACGGCAGAGAGTTCATGACCTGAGTGTTACATCACTGCGCTTCTGTCAGTCTGTTTACACAATTCTCACAAACCTCCCTCACAGATGGAGAGAAGGTGAAGAAGAAGAAACTTGAGAAGGAAAAAGAATCAACAGAGAAGGAGAAAGAATCCAAAAAGAAAGCGAAAAGTGCCCCAAAGAAGAAGAAGAGTAAGTGACCCATGTGTATACACTATTACATTAGTTATTAATATTTTTAATTGGCTTTTATTTTTGTATTTTCAGTTTTTATTTTAATTTTGTTTTATTTAAATTAAATTTCTATTTAGCTTTAATTTCTTTTTATTTCAGTTTTTGCAACTTTAGTACTTCAACTTGCCAAGGCAACATCTCTAATTTGAAGACATCATTAATTTTAAGTTAAAATGTTAAATGACAATGATTCGGCTGTGTCTATTAAACCTTTGACAAGATCAAACCAAGATCAACCTTTGATCACAACAAACTTTTAGATCTGTGTTGACGCTGCTGTCGCTGATCCAGAGAGAGCCGTTGTCATGTATGGGTATGAAACAGCTTCACAAACAGTCTTTTCAACCACACAGTATCATTATTTCTGGAATTAAAATTATCACAGAAGAACTGGGATAAAAGTTTATAGTTCGGATATAAACACTGATGTCTGTGGTAGTGAGCAAAATAGAGTAAATCACCTTATGAAAGTAATTTTACTCTTCAAATAAAGATTGTATCAGTAGGTGGCGACAAGTTACTGTAAAAAATGTGTTTGTCATTGAATCATTCATTCATTACAAAACGCTTATTTATCCAGTAATGAAACAAGTGACGTCTTTATGATTGAGTCATTGAATCATTCATTAAACCGATTACATAAAAAAAAAATTTTTTTTAAATAGACTATAAATAGACTTTTAAATAGACTTTTGTTTAGTTCAATTGTGATTTGCAATTTATCCAGAATTCTCATAAAACTCTAGTTTCAGTTTTCATCTAATATTTTCATTTATTTAAGCTTTATTTCAGTTAACGAAAACTTCTTTTAATAGTTTTAGTTAACAATAACAACACTGAAGTGACCTTTCACAAATTCTGTTTTATTGATGTCTCAATTTTTTTTTTTCTAAAACTGTGGGGATATAGACACATATAAGACAATCACTGACATAAATTAAGAATATATAGCTATGAAATGAATGTGTATAGCATTTTTGATCAAAAGTATTTGAGATCATATTAATACTTTTGATTTCAGTTTAAAACATTAGTTGAAACTGAGATGATTGGAGTTTGTTTCTCAGGAGAAAATGTAATTCATCCAATTTGTCTCATTACTGTCTATGAGAAACAACTGTGATACTAAACAGTGTCTTCTCTTTCCTACAGGATGATGGCGTAACATTTGAAAAGTGTACCTTTTTTTTAACTAAGCACTAAAAATGTGTTTGTTGCAAAACAGGTTGTACAGAAGATGATGACGATGATGAAGAGGACGATGGGGAGACCGCTCCTCAGAAGAAGACGAAGAAAAAGATTTCAAAAGAAAGTTCTGATGGAAAAGAAAAAGAGAAGGAAAAAGACAAGAAGTCCAAATCAAAAGGTTTCCTCTGTTCAAATGAGTAACTTAAAGCTCTTTAAACTTTCTATTATGAGCTCTGATGTTAGTCAGCAATACCTGCTAACTAGATTTTTTTTTTTTTTGCTTTATGTAAACATGAAGACGTCAAAGAGGATGCAGACAGTAAAGGAAAATCTAAAGCCAAGAAAAAGGAGCCGGCCTCCATGTTTCAGATTAATGGAGACAAGTCTGAAACCAAGAGTAAAAAGAAAGGTAATGTTCTGACAGCTTTTCTACATGCATGTCTGTTTTATGATTCAGAATAATATATATGTTTGCTTATCTTGCATGACGAAGCTGCCAAATCTGAGAGTGAAGATGAGAGTGAACCAGAAACCAAAACCAGCAAGACGAAGAAGAAGAGCAGCTCAAACCCAGCGTCCATGTTTCAAACAGGAGGAGACAAAGACAAGGACAAGGACAAAAAGACAAAAAAGACCAAAAGCAAGTTCTGTTCCTTTCTTAAACCATTATGTTATGCACAATAAAAAGACATAAAAGCTTAAATAGAATGGAAAATATTTCATGTTACTACAGGTGCTGGTCATATAATTAGAATATTGTGAAAAAGTTCATTTTTTTTATTGTAAATTATTTTAAAAAATGAAACTTTCATATATTCTAGATTCCCTACATGTAAAGTAAAACATTTCAAAAGTTTTTTTTTTTTTTTTTTTTTAATTTGTTGATTAGAGCGTACAGCTAATGAAAGTCCAAAATCCAGTATCTCAAAATATTAGAATATTTACATTTGAGTTTCATTAAATGACCATCCCTACAGTATAAATTCCGGGTATCTTTTGTTCTTTGAAACCACACTAATGGGGAAGACTGCTGACTTGGCAATGGTCCAGGAGACAATCATTGACACCCTCCACAAAGAGAGTAAGTCACAGAAGGTCATTACTGAATGGGGTGGCTGTTTACAGAGTGATGTATCAAAGCATATTAAATGCAAAGTTGACTGGAAGGAAGAAATTGGGTAGGCAAAGGTGCACAAGCAACAGGGATGACCGCAAGCTTGAGAATACTGTCAAGTAAAGCCGATTCAAACACTTGGGAGAGCTTCACAATGAGTAGAATGAAGCCGGAGTCAGCGCATCAAGAGTCACCACACTCAGACATCTTCAGGAAAAGGACTACCAAGCCACTTCTGAACCAGAGACAACGTCAGAAGCATCTTACCTGGGCTAAGGAGAAAAAGAACTGGACAGTGAACAGTGGTCGAAAGTCCTCTTTTCAGATAAAAGTAAATTTTGCATTTCATGTTGAAATCATGGTCCCAGAGTCTGAAGGAAGACTGAAGAGGCACAGAATCCAAACTGCTTGAAGTCTAGTGTGAAGTTTCTGAAGTCAATAATGATTTGGGGGGGCCGTGACGTCTGCTGGTGTTGGTCCATTGTGTTTTATCAAGTGCAAAGTCAATGCAGCCATTTTCCAGGAGATTTTGGAGCACTTTATGCTTCCATCTGCTGACAAGCTTTATGGAGATGCTGATTTCCTTTTCCAGCAGGACTTTAGCACCTGCCCACAGTGCAAAAACCACTTCCAAGTGGTTTGCTGACCATGATATTACTGTGCTTTATTGGCCAGCCAACATGCCTGACCTGAATCTATGGGATATTTTCAAGAGAAAGATGAGAAACAGTCGATCCAACAATATACAGATGATCTGAAGGCTCAATAGTGCCTCAGCAGTGCCACAGGCTGATCACTTCCATGCCACACTTCACTGATGCAGTAATTTGTGCTAGGAGCAAGTCATTTGCTGTAATATGTCCTGCCGATCAAGTATTGAGTGCACAAAAGAACATACTTTAAAGAACTTGAACTTTTCTGTTTTGCAAATCCATTTTTTGATTGATCTTAGGAAATATTCTAATATTTTGGACTTTCATGAGCTGTACGCTCTAATCAAATTTAAAAAAAAAAAAAACTTTTGAAATGTTTTACTTTACATGTAGGGAATCTAGAATATATGAAAGTTTCATTTTTAAAAATAATTTATAATAAAAAAATGAACTTTTTGATGATATTCTAATTATATGACCAGCACCTGTATATTACTTTTATTATTTGTTATATTATATATTTTGTTAATGATTACACAAAACTGTATCACTATAAATACTACACAAATAAATAAATAATAAATAAATTCAAACATACAGTATTTTATAAGTTGCATTGATTCCAACAAGGCAATATGTTGGAACAAACACACCAAGCACACGTCTGTTTCCATGTCTGATTTGATTGTTTCTCGTCCTCAGGTCCTGCTAAAGCAGAAGAGACTGAAGACTCTGATTCAGAAGTGACACAGAAAAAGAAAAAGGGCAAAGGGAAAAAAGGCAAAAAGGTGAATTCATTATATTCCACATTATTCTCATTCTAGTATTAATTTTGTTTGGTATATTTTGTATGGTTACCTCTTTTATTCCTGTGAAGGAGGAGCGAGCACCTTCTCCTGTCATCGAGTTTGACAATCTGGAGGAGTTTGTACTTCAACCCGCACAACAAGGCGTCACGGTAAAGTGCAAAGTGACCCGTGACAAGAGAGGGATGGACCGAGGCCTTTACCCAACTTACTACCTGCACCTGGATAACGAGAAGAAAGTACGACATCTACTGTGACGTTTGTATTTATGAAAGAAGTCTCTTCTGCTCACCAAGGCTGCATTTATTTGATCAAAAATACAGTAATATTGTGAAATATTATTACAATTTAAAATAACTGTTTTCTATTTGAATATATTTTAAAATGTAATTTATTCCTGTAATTTTCAGCATCGTTACTCCAGTCTTCAGTGTCACATGATCCTTCAGAAATCATTCTAATATTCTGATTCTAACATTATAAATGTCTTTAATGTCACTTTTGATTAATTTAATTTGTCCATTTCTTTCTTACCCCAATCTATGGGCCAATAAATGTCACTAATTTTAGCTTTGCAAATGGGAGTAATATGAATTCTGATGTCCATCTTACATCCAGGTATTTTTGTTAGCGGGAAGGAAGAGGAAAAAAAGCACAACCTCAAACTACTTGATCTCCATAGACCCCACTGACCTCTCCAGAGGAGGGGAAAACTTCATTGGGAAGCTGAGGTATGTGGGTTTGGACCATTACCAATATAGCTGCTCTTTGTAGGATGCTTTTGTAGGTCTATGACACAATCTCACTGATTTAAAGATTATTTGCACTTGTATTTCAGGTCTAATCTGATGGGAACTAAGTTCACAGTGTTTGATAATGCACTGCATCCAGACCGAGCTCTGCCGGACATGTCTAACGCTCGGCAGGAATTAGCAGCCATTATCTATGTAAGGCAACATTACCATACTGCTGTAGTTTTGGTTAAAGCACTAATCAATTAAACAATATCAGTTATATTTCATAATGTTAATTTGAAATTACTTTGCGGCTTCAGGAAACAAATGTTTTGGGCATGAAAGGACCGAGACGAATGATTATAGTTATTCCTGGCATGACCAAAGACGGTGAACGAGTCCCCATACGACCACGTAGTGTAAGTAAAACACAAATATATATATATATATATAGACACACACATCTAATTTTTTTTTTTTTAATGATAACTGAATATACTGCTTCCCAATAGGACAATGATGGCCTCCTCATGAGACATCAAAACAGAAATATGGAAAACTTGATAGAGCTACGCAATAAGACGCCAGTGTGGAATGAAGAAACGGCGTCACATGTGTTAAACTTCAATGGCAGAGTCACGCAGGCCTCCATCAAAAATTTCCAGATTGTGCATAACAAAGACCGTAAGTATCGCAGCTATATCTCTGCAGAGCTGCTGATATTGCTCCAAAAATAGGCTGTTTGAAAAAGCATTCTCAAATACTACTCATTTTGCAGTATGCAAATCATTACAGCTACTACAGTTGCCAAAATGTGAAGTATACCACCAGAGCACACTGCAGTATTATTTAAGGATATTTATATACTATTATAGTATTTATTAATATTTTAAATTAGCTTTTATTTTCATATTTTCATTTTCATTTGTGCTTTTTATTGTGCTTTTGCCATTTTTATTAGTTTGCTTTTTAAATTTCTATTTAGTGATAATTTATCATTATTTTCAGTTTTAGTAATTTTAGTGCCAAGGCAGCATTTCTATTTTCTTATTTTTTAAAGTTTAAAGTTTTTTTTTATTTATCTCATTTTATCTTTTATCTAATTTTTATTTTACTTTATATCAGCTTTCTTTAAATAAATGAAAAACTTTATAAAAAAAAAAAACATATATATATATAAAAGTTTTAGTATTAGTTAACAATAACAACACTGGTACATGGTGCTAATAAAAACAAGGTAATGGGGCACATAATGAGAGCATAATACTTTAAATGCTCTTAAAGCTGATTTGGATAAAAGTGCGTGCCAAATTAGTTAAAGCAATATACTGTATCCCACAATGCAATGCACTTAATTTCACCATCCAGTTCCAGTGTGACAAATACATCAGAAATATCAACAGCAATTTTTTTTATCTCTTTCTTGACTTATTATTTGATTGAACTGCGAAAAGTTAAGACATATGTAAAAAATGTATTAAAAATGCAAAATAATCATTTGTATTTTGAAATGCAACACATTGAATTAAACAAAATCCTCAAATGTTGCATGTTATTATTTGAAAAGTTTCATATTGCATACTGTTTTTGTATAATAGTATAAAGTGCGCAGTATACACTGTACAGAAGGATGTTTTAATGTAAGTATTAATATGTTAGCTAAGTACATAAAACATTACATGACCTTGTTTGTGCTATATTTCAGAGGACTACATTGTGATGCAGTTTGGGAGAGTTGCAGACGATGCTTTTACTCTGGACTACAGTTATCCTCTGTGTGCCGTACAAGCCTTTGCCATCGCCCTCTCCAGCTTTGATGGCAAAATCGCCTGCGAGTAACAGCGCAAAGACGTCCTGCTGGTCTCTTTCTGTGATTTTGTCACATGCAGCATATGGGAAACGTTCTCACTCAGCATCAGCTCAATTCTATACGAGAAGACCGAAACCCATACATCTGTAAAATAAAGCCACCATTGCTTGTCTGGTTGCATGATGTTACGTGCCGTAGAGAGATCTGTTGGTAATATCCTCTTATATGGACTAAGGTCAAATAATGGTTGTACAATGGATGTATTGGAGAAAGAAGGAAGTGCGTTGAGATGTTTGATTTGAGAGTGTGAAAGATGCAAATGACCCTCTTAAAAATAAATGGTTCCATGAAAAACCTTTAACATTCATGGAACCTTTCCATTGGTCAAAAGGTTTTTTATGGCGGAAAAAAGGTTCTTCAATGTTCTTCACACTAAGGAAAAAATGGTTCTCCTCAGAACTGTTCACCAGCAGATTCTTTGGGGTACCAAAAATAGCAGCATCGCTGCGAAAACCCCCTTTTGGAACCTTTATTTTTAAGCGTGAGGTCACATTAGATGTGGTATGTGCTTGAAAAAGGAAAAAGAAATAGACTGTGTTGTATTTTTTGGTTGTATACAATATAATTAGGAAAATTGTATTTTAATATTGTCTGCTTCACATTTTAGCAAACCGGGTTAAAAACAGTGTTACATAACCTAATGACATAAATAGAAAAGGCACGGTTTAAAAAATATATATTGTATGTATTATTGGAAGTCGTGTAACGTTTTGTGTGCGTGTAACTGTGTAAAAATTCTTGTCCAAGAGAAAGCAAGCAACAAAGGGGGTGTCTGTGCAAGTGTGCCGAAAGCTCGAGATTAAAGCAAGGTCCAGATTTATCTGAGCTGATAGTAAATTTCAGATTTTTGCACATGCAATATCATTGGCACGACTGATGCTCAGAGAATGTCAAACATCTCAACCACTCATGCAGTTTCTTGCTTAAGCAAAAATGATCTGGAATAATATGTGTAATTTCTGAAATAATTCCATGATCACAGATGTGTGTTTGGGGTTTATTTTGTTTTGCCTTTTTACATGTCATTATAGTTTATGATTACTTGACTTCTGTAACATAGGCTCTATTTGATAAAAACCCATAACTGTCTTAATGCGTGCAGACAAAAGTAAATCAAATTAGACATGTTCTTCCGTTTTTACTCAATGTGAATGTAGGAAGGAAAATGCAATATTTGAAATGAAATAAAAGTGTTTGTAAAAATGTGCTTTGTTTAAGAATTTCTTTTATAGGTGTGTTTGACGGATATGCAAATGTTAAAATCAATATGAAATAAAACTACTTTCATCTTGAGCATTCATGGTATTTTTGTGCATATTTTTTTAAAAGCTTGTCTTCTCTGCAGCCACTTTCTTTTTCACTTGATGCCACCTAAAGCCCAAAGTATAGTTCACTTTTTACACATACGCTAGTGTACGCGCCCAGTCGAGCGCACAACCTTGCAAAGTATACTTCATTCGACTCGTACCATACACAGGCGCTCGACGCATGCGCAGTTTGGAGCAATCTCTCGCCACGAGTTACAACCCATGTAAACTTTGTATTCTTTCATGCTAGAGTTGTACAAATGAGGGTACTTTCTAACCTCTTTGCACAATCTGTCGTCCATTGTCGCTGTAGCTTTCATGCATTCCGATCTGTATTTATGCAGTTTTTCTTGGATGACCTTGTGAATCGACGCCCCCAGGGCATGGTTGCCACCTTGTGGATAAACTAATTACTGCAAAAACAATTAAATGCACATGTGCGACCTGCATGTACTAAGTACGCGAGGTTACAAAAATCCGGTGGTGCGCGTACGAAATTTGCGTTACGTGCACTATATGCTGACCCTCGCATACATGTAAAAAGTGAACTATTTTGGGCTTGACGCAAATTTCGTGATCAGAAGAATAGGCGCGTACTGTACGCGCACTGGTGGATTTTTGTATGCGCAGGTCGCACATGCACATTTAATTGTTTTTGCAGTAATTCGTTTATCCACAAGGTGGCAACTGTGCCCTAGGGGTGTCGATTCACAAGGTAGTCAAAGAAAAACTGCATAACCGGACACATGCAAGCTACAGGTACGACGGAGGCCTACATAGATGAGAGATTGTGCAAAGAGGTTAGAAAGTACCCTAATTTATACAGCTCTAGCATAAAAGAATACAAAGTTTACATGGGTTGTAACTCGTGGCGAGAGATTGCTCCAAACTGCGCATGCGTCAAACGTCTGTGTACGCGTACGAGTCGAATGAAGTATACTTTCCAAGGCTGTGTGTTCGACTGTGCACTAGAGTATGCGTAAAAAACGAAGTATACCCATGGCTTAAAGGGTTAGTTCACCCAAAAATGAAAATTCTGTCATTAATTACTCACCCTCATGTTGTTCCAAACCTGTAAGGCCTTCGTTCATCTGAAGGTCACAAATTAAGATATGTAATATTTGCTTGCCTCCAATGACAGCAAGATAATTAACACTTTCAACGCCCAGAAAAGTACTAAAAACATATTTAAAACAGTTCATGTGACTACAGTGGTTCAACCTTAATGTTATGAAGCGACGAGAATACTTTTTGTGCGCCAAAAAAACAAAATAACGACTTTATTCAACAATATCTAGTGATGGGCGATTTCAAAACACTGCTTCATGAAGCTTCGAAGCTTTACGAATCTTTTGTCTCGAATCAGTGGTTCAGAGCACGTATCAAACTGCCAAAGTCAACTGAACCATTGAAATTTCGAAACGTTTCGAAACACTTATAACGTAACGAAGCCTCGTTTACTGAAATCACGTGACTTTGGCAGTTTGATACACGCTCCGAACCACTGATTAGAAACAAAAGATTTGTAAAGCTTCGAAGCTTCATGAAGCAGTGTATACAAAATACAAAAAGTATTCTTGTCGCTTCATAACGTTAAGGTTGAACCACTGTAGTCACATGAGCTGTTTTAAATATAGATTTCTGGTCATCTGAAAGTGTTAATTATCTTGCTGGCAATGGAGGCCTCACTGAGTCGGATTTCATCAAAAATATCTTAATTTGTGTTCCGAAGATGAACGAAGGTCTTACGAGTGTGGAACAACATGAGGGTGAGTAATTAATGACAGAATTTTCATTTTTGGGTGAACTAACCCTTTAAGCAGCTTTAACAGGGAAAATGATGTTAACCAATAGCCAAATAGCTATTTTGACATTTGTTTTAGGCTTTTAATTCTGCTTAATGTTCATTTAATTAATGTCATGGCAATAATAGCAAACTTACAATCTAATAATAGATTGTGAATGCTGACTTTAAATGCTTTTCTAAAGCTTACAAAGTAAAAATATAGATCTTGAAGATTAAGTAAGTCATTGCATGGGGCCGAATGAATGAACTGAACAACAAATGAAAGTCTCTGTGGTGTTATTATCACTTTAGCTCAGCTTAAGCTGTGATGTTACACTGAGGATCTCTCTTTAAACTTTCAGCCTCAGGCCAGACCAGATGATCTGTCACAGCCTGCTGGGTTGGTTGTCCAAACTTGTAGGTCTTAGAAAAGTTTACCAACTAGAGTTGCTGTGATAGTTTCAACTACTTCCTCATCTTGTCCCTGTTGCTTTGTATAACCTTTGTAAAATGTTAACTTTTCTTAGCTGATCTTTACTTTGGACTATATACTCACAAGTTTCAGGTTTGACCTACAGACGGAGCTCTATGCCTGTAGAGATGTATGTTAAAGCAGCACGCATGCATTATAATCTTAGGCTCCCTTCCAGGATATTACATCACTGAGTTTGACTGCTCTGCTCCCCTGAGACGTGGTTGTGGTGAAGAGGTTTCACTGTTCACACTCATCGCTCTGGAATGTTGAATGGATTCTATTAGAATTCCTGGACAAGGAAGATGAAGATGATGATGGACTTCTAAAAAAGGGTCTGGGAACCATGCAGTATTTGACCTGCAAAGATAATCATTGGTTTATGCAGTTATAAGCTATTTAAATATTGAATTAATTATACAGATGTTTTAAATTATTATTATTATTATAAAAACATTTAATCCTATATTGAAAAAGGCAGATTTTATGAATTATTCAGAATTTTTGTCTTAAGACTATGAGTATATAACATGTATAAATTTAAAAATATACAATCTCAGTGAGTCACATGGGAAACATTCCTGTTCAATGAAATTCCTTTCTTCCAAAACATGTATCTTTTATATCTGCAAAGACTCTGAAATACTAGTTAACTAGTAAAAGTTACTAGTCTAACTAGTTTACAAGTGTTTAATTAAAGAAAGTTACAGTAACATATTAGTAGTTTGAATATTTTAGAAAAATGTGCAATAAAAAAAGATATGGTGATGACGGTACATTTTAGGGAATGTGCTCCTCTTTTTTTGTCAATTGTCTTCCTGTCATTAATAAAAAAAAAGTAATCACATTAACCTAAACTTGTTTTTTCATTTGTTACACTAAGTACAGTAGCTCAAGTACAGCTTTCTTTTTTTCCCTTTTTTTTTTTTCATGTGGCCCAAAGTGGGCGGGCCTTTGGAGAAATCTCCGCCCCCAGCCGTGTTGATTGACGCTCAACAGTGGCCCCTCCTTAAACTTTTTTTCCCTCCTTCGTTTTCCACTGAAGTGCGTGAATTTCATACCAAACCCATACTTCGCATTCCACCTTTACTGTCAAACCGGGAGAAATATTACTGAAAACAATAGAGCACCAAGATAAATATAACTTTAAAGAAATAAACCTCGTCCTGTTCTATCGGTAGAGGTGTTTCCTAATAAAGGTGAGTTTTAGATTCACTCGTTCCCTTTGTCTGATCGCGTTTTTCATGCCGCTCTAGCGAAGTTTTCAGATCTTTGTCATATTTTGCATTTTTCCTCGGAACTCCCTGCGTTGGGTGGGATGAGGGACACAATTCCGTGTGGATATGCTGTAATTGTGAGTGTGAGAGAGCGAGGAAGCCGATTTTAGCTTGATAGCCGGGAACTTTTGCCTTAGAATTAGACTTTTAAGTTAGAAACATTATTCTAACTAACGCTTCCATTGTTGCACGTAGAAGTTAAGTCGAAAATGTCATGCTCGTCTGCACAGGCTCTTATTTACTCTGGTAGCAGGATTTTCCAAACACTTGTGATTGAAAATAAGCAAAGAGGTTTTGTTGTTCCAGAGAATTGTCAGAGAGAAACGACAGAAGTGTTTGGAGAGATCGTTCACCCCTTTTTCTGCGTTATCAGGTAAGTGTTGTTTCACTTGACAGGCTCAAGAAGTGTACTATATTAAATATTTAGTGATTTCGGTGAGGTTAATGCTGACATAATTTTAAGAGTAGAGAAATATGTGCATCAAACGTGATGCTCTTTATTTACTAAACTTTTTTTTCTTCAGAACATGTGAAGTGAAAACAAATGACACTGTTGGAAAGAAAAGTATAATGTTGATTCAGTAAGCTATTTAAATAGATCCATAATATTGTTTTAAGTTAACCTATTTAAAAACAATTTATTATGAAACTAGTTGATTTGATAATAACAACTGATTTCTGTGGAAACGGTCGTATTTGCCCTCAGGCACTTTACATATAGTACAATTCAGACTGGTTTATCAAAACCGAATTAAATAATTTTCATATTTTGTATGAGGCTTTATGTCTTAATGTTTGTAATCTATTGTTTATACTAGAATGATTTTTTTTTTTTTTTTTTTGGTATAAAAAAAGCTATTTTGTCGATAAAAAAAAAAAGATCAGTTTACCTCAGGTAAAGCAGTGACGTTGAGTGATCTTCCCGCCCAAACAGCTATCTTTCCTCAAATTGAAGGTTTCGATATTAACCCTTTTATGGTTTTAAGATAATTTTTAACCTTTTTGGTGTATGAACCCGGCTTTGTGACATTTTCAAGGATATGTAAACAAACAAACAAATAAAAGCAGTTTACAGGTTGTTTTTAATAAAAATATATTTCATCTGTGGTCTTTATGGTCAAATTTGTTGAAGAACCAATCATGGCCTTTCAAGATGTTATACAGGATTAAATAATTTCTGTAAATCTATGAAATTTAAAAATATATAAATAATATAATTTTTAAACATCATATAGGCCTAATTTGCGACCAGATTAAACACTTCGTCCGTAAAGAGTGTCTTTAGACCCTCATGAATTAATTTTTTTTTCAATGTGACAAATTACTGGCACAATACAGTAGGAGGGTTAACGAATTCTCATCTTATTGATAACATTTCTGTCTCATCAGTGTATTAATTTGCATTTTTCAGTTTTTTTCTGGGTGAGTGGGTGAGACCCAAGTATTTTCAGTTTTGTCCACCTCATAATATGTGAGTTTTTATTTTATTTTTTTAGTTCTCCCACACATATGCAAGTGTGTTTAACGATGCCCTCCACATTTTGATTGTTCCTCTGACTTTCTATTAATGGACAGGTTTCGTTAAACAGAAATGCTGCACTTCAGGTTCGACTTAGTCAGTTCAGCCCAAACTGCCTCTTCAAGTTCTGCTGCTTGGTTGGGTTGTCTTATGTTTTACCTCCTTTTAGAAAGGTTGGGCTTCTAAAAAAAGGTTGAAATCCATCTAGATTTAGGTCAAGTGGTGTTAAGGTTTGTTTAGAAGTGATTGTTGTTGTGTGAAATTCTTTTTTGTGTTTGTTTGCATATTGTTTCTCTTTAAAGAGACTGTATGTACACCAGATGTTGTGGTGTTTTCTGTTTAGTCAACAGTAAAAGTAACTAAATTGTGCTCCATTTTGTTTTGTCTAACTTTTTGTTTACATTTTGATTGGTTCATTTAGAGCCAAATCTAAATTGGGTTTTTTTTTTTTTTGTGCATATTTGATATCTAAAATTTACTGAGACGTCACCCCAGTATCTGATCAACAACAAATGAAACCAATTAGTGTATTGTTAAGGGAAGTTTAGTCTACTTTAGCTTGTGACATGCACTTTAGGCAACCTGTCCTGGTATTTGCCACTTATGTGATGTGTGCACTTTACTGTAAGTCACCGCTGAGGTACGGAAATGTGTGTTGAAAAATTTCTTTGGGTAAATATGTAAGCTCAAGCCCTCTAGTTGTTAATGTTAGTGGTCCCTAATGCAGTATTCAATGGCCAATATTGATGGAGATCACAAAGCATGGATAATGTAATGCTGATTTTAGACTTAATACAGTTTAATGATTGTAAATGACATTAACACTCAGAATTCACAGAAAATGTGAAACAAAACATGTTTTTTTCCATTGACCAGGTTTTGAGGCAATGTTTTGGAAAGGAGGTGATTTTTTTTAAATATTAGTTTAATGCTAAATTGTAGGTTTTTCCTGATTGTTTTAAATGCAACCCATTTGTGCATTGCATTTTAAGCAGACATACATTTTTTTGGGGTGAATTTAAACAGATGCCGCATGTTGCCTTTTATGGCTTTTGCGATGGGCCACATTTGTTGCTCAGCTGCAAATTTTCTGTTTGCTGTTCTCATTTTTTCAGACATCACAAACTAACCCCGAACTCCCTCCGCTGTCAGGCTTTGCCGAGCGAGGGCATTTCAACGTCTGCTTTTGCTCTTCCGCGCTAAATAGAGCTTTACTGTTTAATAAGCTAACAAATCAGTTTTAATGATTTGTTTGTTCTTGCGCAGAGCTCTCAGTCCAGTACCCAAACCAGTCCTGAAGTTTGCAGTCATCTTCACAGCAGTTCTCGATGCAACGTATCCTCCTAAAAGGATAGAGCGTGCGCGATTGGAGCAGATTGTTTGTGCCATATGTGTTTATGTTGCTGGCCAGTTGACAGTTCCTTTAGCTGGTTTGTGTTAAGGGCCCAGCTGAGAGCGTAATGAGCCTCTTTCCATTTGTGCAGACTGAAGCGGCCTTTTAGCACCCGCCGCAGAAGTGGCTCTCCAAATGGTGACCACTTACCTGTCTGTCAACAGAGCTCTGAACAAATATCTAGCTGTGTGTGTTTTCAAGCATTTGAGAGAAAGAGAACATCTTGATGATGCACTGTCGTTTGGCCTCCTCACCGCCCTGTGTTTGCAGAAGGAAACATTTTATACGGTCTTCAGTTCCCCAAAATTTAATTTTTCCCTTTCAAATTAAAGTCCTTTTCCACGTCGCGGTCGAAGGAGCCTGTGGCGAGACGCGAGCCAAGGCACACAGAATGTGTCGCTATGCTTTATTAATTATGATGGAGAGGCGGCCCATGAAAGAGTGTTTACATTGCACCGAGAATTAATGCCTGCTCCCGGGACACTTGTTTACATACATTTCCTGCGCGAGACATTGGCAGATAAGATTTTCTGGCTTCTCTGTGGCCGTTTTCGGATTGAGGGAGGGGCGAGCTGTGGGCTAGAACAGTATAGCCTTTGTTTCTGTCTGTCTGAAGTTGCTAAACTTTCCAGTTGTTCTTGAAACCAACTGTTTGTGGCAGTGCACCGGGGTTCACGCGGCAGTCAGCTACGCTCCACGCACACATGCACCTGAGTTGCATCTAATTTAGTAATGTGAATTGGAAAAAGGAAGGCAAGTTGACTATTTTCAGCCTTCTCTCTTGTAGTTGCTTTTATTTGACATTGTTTGCTAAGAAGATCTTTCATGTGAGTGTGATTAATTATTACAGTGAACATTGTTGGTGTTTTTTTTTTTTTTTTTTTTTTTTTTTTTGTCATATCATTACTAAATGTATTAATTAACTTCAGTTATGGCTCATGCTTACTGGGTTTGGGTTTCTTCAAATCACTAGCCGTAAGTATTAAAGAAATAATTCACTCAAAAATTAAAATTCTGTCATCGTTTACTCACCCTTAAGTCATTCAAAACCTGTACCTGTACATAAAAGAAGATATTTTAAAAAATGTCTCGTGTAAAACTAAACATGGTCCAAAACAACATTGGACCCATTTACTTTTATTGGTGTAGTGTCGTTTCGGACCCCACTTAGTTTCCGAATATGATATGACTGATTTTGACTGAACTATCTCTTTAAATTATGTATGATATGTTAGATCACAAGGCTTTTTGAAGAGATGTGTACTTTACTTTAAGGGAACATACTCACCTGATAAAACGGATGAAAAATTCCACTAAATCTAGCGTTGTTTTGATGTATTATCAAATGCATCTACTCTAGTTTTACAGATCGATTGTTTTCCATTTTAGATCAAACCAATGAATTTTGCTATTTTGTTGGCTATCTTTTATACTTTTGCATTATTTGTTTTGAAAACTTCTAATCTAAGCTTTAATCTAATTGTAATATACTGGAAAAAATTTGGTGTAGGATTTACTTTGAAATAGGGCTGCACGATATTGGAAAAAACTGACTTAGCGATATTTTGTTTTTCTGCTATATATATATATATATAATGTGATATGGGAATCTATTTGGAAAATAATTAATCATTCTAGAATCATTGGGGCGATTTTATAGGTGAGTGAATCCGCATAGACAAATTACATGCAAAGATAAATATAATTGAACGAAGAAGACACAAATAAATAAACAGTGCTTTAAATCTTTTAGGTAGGCTAAATCTAACAGTATTCAGGTACAGAAATTGAATAATCAAATGTAAAATAACACTGCAAAGTCTTCACTGTATAAATTAAATATAATTAATCTGTGTTAAAGCTACAAAAGTGATTTTCTCTTTGTCTTTTGTTGTTTGATTAACATTCATGACACAGAAAGCAGCAGGAATATTAGGCTGCTGTCACTTTAACATTTAATGCGCGGATACAATATACTGTTACACATCCGTTTTATTTTTCAATTATTTACCTTCACTTAAGCCATAAGCAACTGTGTTTATGAGGGTACTCGCAGAGACATGCATTTCGGCATAATTTTGCGTGTATGTTTCCGTTCAAGATGAGGAAGAGAATGGAATATGGTGTTCATGTGCGTCTGCGCGGCTATGTGTGCAGAGAAAATGGCGCGCGTGTTCAGAATTGAGCGCTTGTTCGCGCCTTCTTGAACTCGAATGGTTTGAAATCGCTTAAATGTTAAAACTGACAGGGCCTAATGGCGTTTTTCCACTGCATGGTACGACTCGGGTCGGTACAGCATGGCTCGGCTTGCTTTACTTTCGGTTTGCTTTTCCACTGCAGTTTAGTACTGCTTCAAAGTGGGTGGGATTATAGACTGATCGTATAGTTGCGCTGCCTCTACTGCCGTGGATCCGCTCCACGTCTACCTTGTCTACTGACCACGATACAGCCATTTCTTTTTTCAAGTTGCATGCGATGGTCGTTTAAAGTAAGTCGTTTAAAAAAAGTTGCGCAAACAAATGATACTGCGGTGGCTGTTACTGACTATTTAAATCTAGTGGGTTTGGTGTCTCGTGTTTCAAATCCAATGACGCTGGTAGTGATGATTCTCTGATCAATCATTGATCTGCAGTGTTTACACATCACATTTAGTATCGGTACGGCACGCTTGGAACCTCCATCGTGATGGTACTATTTAAGCAAGCCATACCGTGCCGCATCAAGCTGTACCATGCAGTGGAAAAGCGCCAAAAAGTGAGCCGTACCAAACCATACCATAATGTGGAAAAGTGCCAAACACCTGCAAATGATAAACTTTCATTGTATTTTGCAATTAATCCGAGAATCTTGTGCGTTTTGAACTGTGGTGTCTGGTCCGTACGGATTAACATCGCAATGTTTTAGCATTGCGATGTTAAAACGATATATCGTGCAGCCCTACTTTAAAACCCTTTTCACCAGGAAATTTCTAGTAAATTGCACGATTAATTACAAAGAAATGGCAAGTAACACATCGAATTAAGACCCGGTTTCACAGACAGGGCTTAGACTAAGCCAGGATTAGGCCTTAGTTCAATTAGGGCATTTAAGTAGCTTTTATAAATGTACCCTAGAAAAAAACATTACTGGTGTGCATTAGGGATGTGACGGTGAGAAAATTTTTCCACCGGTTAATCGACATGAGACAACACCGGTAATACCGGTGTCACCGGGGGGCTACCTCTTTTCGCTTATGGGGCCGTTCACATATCGCGTCTAAAAACGCATGGAAAGCGCGGCCACGCGCTTTTCCTTGTTTCCAAAGCGCTTGCGCTCCCGTGGCATCTGTCATTGCTATGCAACTATGAACTGCGCTCTCCGCGACTAGGAATGTTTTTGACATGAAAAATAAAACAGCTGTAAAACTGTACAGCTATGATCAGCTGTTCAGCTGAGCTTTCGATGTTTTGTTACGGAAAGGCCGACTTTCAAATGAACGGCAATTGCTTGAATGGTGGGTTACTCTTACTGAAAAACGCTCGACAAAACGGACATTTTGGCATAATTTGTGTGTGTTACGGTTTATTAAGAGCAGAAGAGAACTCGATACTGGCGCGCGCGGGTTGTGTGTGTGTGTGTGTGTGTGTGTGTGTGTGTGTGTGTGTGTGTCACATAGGCAGGACATTCACAGACAGCGCGTTCTCTTTTGCCTTGTCGCGCTTGAATGGTTTAAAAGCATTAGCATGAATAAGAGCTTCATCATATAACGCAGAAAACGGATATTACGTTAATAGCATTAAATGCAAATATTTTTAACGCATTAAAGTGGAAAAAAAAATTAACTTCGGTGCCGCGGTGGGCAAGTGATGAAACCGGTGTTGCGACTGAACACCGGTAACACCGACTACCGTAGCAAGCCTAGTGTGCATCTTGAGACAAAACAATGACAGTGACGTATTTTAAGATCTGTCAGTACAAGTTTCTTTCAGTTAAAACAGCTCAAACATGCATCTTAGTCTGGGACTAGCTTAAGCCTCGTCTGTGAAACCGGGGGAATATGTGATATTTTAAGTAGAAAGACTAAAATAGTATTTTCTTGTAAAACATATTCCAATAATCTTTGTTTTATTTATCACTTGGAAAAATCATTTTAACAGTGTACTCAATAAATCAGATTGCAAGTATAATTTGTATGAACTTGAGTAGATTGTATCATTTTGGCGTAGAAGTGTGACTCTGAGATCAGCACATGGGGCCTCTTTCTTTCTGCCATCCCAAGAGTCCTGTGAGCGTTTGTCTCTTTATGCATGTCTTTTCGGTTTTCGTGGGGTTTGGCATGGGCCCCTGCCTCAGCCACTAAATGACCAAGTCAGGCAAGAGCACTCCTTCACAAATTCGCCTGACGCTTTTCCTCGGAAAGTGCTGAATCAGACGTTCGAGCGAGTCCTCTGGCACACGCGGCGCTCTTTGTGTCAGTCTTTCCTCTGCTGACTGAATCAGGACTAGAGCAAACCATATGGAGAGATCTGAGAGCAGACGGCCGTCCTGGAAAGTCACCCCCATGGATAATGTCGAAAGTCAGGAATCGGGAGCTGTTAATATACTGGAGATTCATGTCTAGCTGTCTCGTATGCGTCAAGGGTTATTTCCACGAGGGGCTTCTGTTCATGTAAAGAGTCATTTTAGTGCTCTTAGTTGAGTAAGAGCATTTTATCCCTAAATTCACTCTCTAAGTAATTTTACACTTTTCTCGTCTGTCGAGCTTTTCGGCAGCTCTCTCTCTCTCTCACAGACTCTTCAACAGTGATTGTTTCCTGAGTGCCGAGCCAGAGAGGAAGTAAGAGGAAGTTGTTGGAGGAGAAGGGTAGAATTTATTAGAGCTAAATGCAGAGAAGGAAAGAACGTGACTGGGAGATGGAGAATTGAAGAAAGAGATAAAATGCAAGAGAGATGTGTTGAGACCGAAAATGTTTACTCTCTCAGATAAGCTAACAGTACTGGAAGGGAGCTGAAGCGATGTATCTCCAGTAGTTCCCTGACTTTTAAACAAACTTAATATAATAGCTTACATTATGTGCTGGAAGTCAGAGCTCTGAAATGGAGAACTTGTTTTAATACTATCAAACTTGATTAATATCACATCTAAGGCTCTAAACGCTCTATGCAAGTACATGTAGGCAGATATTACTAGCTATTAGTTATTACTTCTGTGAGGCATATGTGGAGGTTTTGCGCGAGGGCGCCCTCCAGCTTCCAGTATGAATGAAACAGACGTGTTTAGCGCTCAGTAATGCTCACTCCATCCTGTTTTGGGTAAATAAATAAATAAATAAATACTTACATTTATATGATAATCCGCATGTTTTTCTCCAGTGTGTAGAAGCGTACAGGAGTTTTTTTTTTCTACAGTGGATGCATAAGAGGCTCAAATTATCATTTCAGACATGGACTCTTGATTTTGCATATCTCCTGACCTAAATTATGAAATTGTCACAGATTTTTATCATAATAATATAATATTTTATAATAAATCCTTAGATCTTTGTAATGATTTATAGTAATAGGCTGCCTGCATGTTAACAGGTAACCCTGCAGTTTTTTGTAAAATAAAATTATTATTATTATTATTTCTTATTTATATAATGTTATATTTATTCTTAAATACTCAATTTTTTTGCTTTTAATTTTGAAGGTGTTATTACGTAACAGATGTAGGCTAGTAAAAGCTGCGGTCTTTAGCTTCCTTGTTAGAGCGCCCGCCTCCCATGCGGACGGGCCCGGGTTCGAGTCCTGCTTAAAGCGGCTGGTTCGAACCGGAGGGGCTACAATTACAATAGTAATATTTCTTATTTTGATTAATATTTTTATTTAGCAATAATAATAATCATAATAATTATTGTTAGTCATATTAATATATAAGCACAAAATGTTTGGCCAAATTGTGCAACCCTACAAACAAGCACAACAAACAAGGTGTTTGTGTGTGTATATATATTATTAAACTTCAAAATGCTATTATTTCATTTAAAAAAGATTGTTGCATGTTGCAAAGTCACTAAAGGCGGCGCTGTTGCGCGTTCTACAGGCTCGCGCTTCAAAGTGATTCTCTATCAATGAATAGCGCACAATTATGCCAGACGATTGCTAATGAACTCGAGTTGATGAATTATGACAATGTCTACTTTATGGCCTTTATATAATATGTTTTAGACGGTTGTAAGAATGCATATTTTATCTCTCTCATCTGAAGGATCAGCCCGCAATAGTACAGACTTTTCAAAATAAGAGTCCCGATAATTAAAAGTCACACGCTAAGTTTTTTTTTCTTCTGGGCGTTATTGGTATTTTGGTTGCACAATAAATTGTATTTAATTTGATTTCCATTTAATTCATAGTAAATTATTGTAGTCTTTGGCTGGGATGCTCCCCCAAAGGAAGAGAAGTCTAAGAACATTATTTGAAACACATTATTCAATATATAGATTTTACTAGTATAAGTGAAATCTGTGTCCCATTCACTGAGAGAGACACTAAATGACATAGCAAGGAGAACTCTACCATTTAAGTGCTGTAATTTTGCATAATTTACAATGCATAATATTAGTATGCAATTAAATGTAATAGTAGCCTATGTAATTAAAATTAGTTTCAATAAATAAAAATATTGTTAAAAATCACACATTATTTGTTGTTTGTCACATGTAGTAGACCATTTTTGTGCCGTGGGTAATAGGAGGATTTTCCACCCGGCTACCACCGCAAGTATATTTCAAACCTGTGGGAAGCACTGTAATAGTATATTTAATATTGGCCATTTATTGGTTTTTGGCCTTAACATATAAATAATAATAAGCCAGAATTGTAATATTGGCGCACACATGGTATTAATATCCAACAAACGCTATATTTAGCTTATGAGATGATCCAGCCCATACTCAGTCACATTTTGAACCTTAATATATCTTTGTACATTATCTGTAGGCTGATTTCTATTACATAATTATTTCTCCTGGCTTTTTTAAGTGGTAAGACAAAGTGAAAATTCACAAAACAGTGACTATATGTAGTTAAACTAATTAAACTAGGTTGATTTTCTAAGGTTGTTCCTCTAGTTGGCCACCCATATGTTTTATGATGGCCGGTTCCCAGTGTATGGCCTTGGGTTGGAAGGCCATAAACGGTGTGTAGACCATCAAAGCCAACGAGCTAAAAAAGAGAAACAGACCAGAGCGAATGGCAGGTATATGTACGTTTGTCACTTTTGGGCCCACGCATATCCATATAGACATGTTCAGACTTGAACTGCCGTAACGATCGTGTAAACAGACACTGAAGTGTGAATAAAGCTTGAACCAATCTTTGATTTTGATTGTCCCACCCATCAGATTTGCATACATTATGCTTTGGCAAATAAATCAAGCTAGTGCTTTCCAGTGATCCTCGCTGACAGTCACAAAAGATAAAAGTGATGCTGGGAAGACATGACTTCTCAAGAATAGGTTGAGTCATACTCTCTCTAGTTTACTTTGATGAATCATACAAGTAAGGGATGGTCTAAAATGAGTTTCCTCTCCAGTAGGAAGTAGAAGAGTCTCATGGTGTGAAGGATGTGCTTTTGGCTGTAGTTGGAACTCTGTGCTGGACAATGAGGAGAAGAGAAGGAGGCACTCTAAACGTCTTTATCTGTAATCTGAACCCAACCAGCAGCTGCTGCTACACTTGTCCAGCCCTGTTGTTCTCTCACTGCTGACTGTGTGTGTGTGTTTGGGAAGGAGCAGAATACATTGAAGAGTATTCGGTGTGTACTCTCAGTGCGTGAGTGAAGGGCGGGTGTGTTGTGAAGGCTGCCCGGAGGGAAAAGCTCCCCGGAGGCGCCTATTGCCAACAAGTGTTCCAGCTGCAACAGTTTCCTAACAAATCTCACATTCTGAGCTGCGTTAGACAGGAAAAACAGCTTGTTGAAAAAGCTTTGTGCATTACTTAATACTAAAAAAGGGAATTCGCACTCTTGTAAATACTTTAATTTTAGGCCATTTTTTCCCAGGCTAGTTGTGACACCTTAGCGTAGATTCCTCTAAATCTCTACATCTTTCTGTTTAGGTTTCATATCCCCTGGAAGTGTCCAACTTCATTGAGTTGACCAAGAATTCACATTTGTGTAGAGTATGAAGTCCATTTATCGGTACCATATGTTATTGGTCATTTAGAGATTTTAAAATGTATTATTGTCATCGATGCCGGATAATGCATGCTATGACATTTGTCATCATCAGTTGCTAACTTAAAGTTAAAGGATTAGTTCACTACAGAATTAAAATTTCCTGATAATTTACTAAGCCCAATGTCATCTAAGATATTTATGTCTTTCTATCTTCATTCGAAAAGAAATTGTTTTTTGAGGAAAACATTCCAGGGTTTTTCTCCATACTTCTGGCACTTCCTGACTTCAACAGCTACCAACGGATTGAAGGTCCAAAATGTCAGTTTCAGTGCAGCTTTAAAGGGCTCTACACGATCCCAGACGTGGAAATAAGGGTCTTATCTAGCGAAATGATTGGTCATTTTCTAAAAAAAATAAATACAAATTATATACTTTTTACCACAAATGCTCATCTTGCACTGCTCTGCGATGCGCCACACATGACATAATCACGTTGGAGAGGTTACGTGTGACATAGGCGGAAGTTGTTGAAGTCCACTATATGGAGAAAAGTTCTGGAATGTTTTCCTCAAAAACCTTAATTTCTTTTTAACTAAAGAAAGAAAGACATAAACATCTTGGATGACATGGGGGTGAGTAAATTATCAGAAAATTTTAATTCTGAAATGAACTAATCCTTTAAGTCTGATGCCTAATTATCATTTAAAATTGGCAATTTTTAGTTTTTAATTGATTTAGACATGGAATAAACAATAAATATTATAGTATAGAAATATTTAATATTCACCATTTGTTGATTATTGGCCATAACATGAAAATTATTATTGGCCAGAAATGTAATATTGGTGCATTCCTATTTTTCTTGCGTTATATGATATTAACATGTCCAACAGACGGGAAAACAGAAAGTAGGATTTAATCGTTAGGTTTGGCTCCCTGCCGAGCAACCATTACCTTCCCCCGCATCCCTTCTTTCACTGGCAGGATGGCGTGAAGACCTCCCTCCTGGACAGGATCCTCCACTCACTTGTTTCCCGCCAAAAATGTCCGGCTGGGATGACTAACACGCAGATGGACTCCAGCGCTCGCTCTTTGCACTGGAAAGTCCCTCTGCTCCTTTGACAGTTAGCGGAGACCCTGAAATGTAATAAGACTTATTGAGAGTGGAAGAGACGTTATAATAATAATAATAATAATAATAATAATAATAATAAGCAAGACGTGGAGATCTTGCTTCTTTGAGAAACATAGCACATTTTCATTTCAAAGTGTGACATTGTAAAATTGTTTTGAAATAATGTTGGGAAGTTCAGATTTGGATTAAATCCCATGATAGATTCATGAATTTTCTTTTTTTTTCTGATTAACCCAAAAATTGATTTCTTGCCAAGACTCCTCCATGGCATTTTCTGGATATTGACTGATAAATTTAACTTTGGTAACACTTTAGTTTAGGGTCCAATTCTCACTATTAGCTAGCTGCTTATTAGCATGCATATTACTAGGATATTGGCTGTTCATTAGTACTTATAAAGCACATATTAATACCTTATTCTGCATGACCATATTCTACATCCCTTAATTCTACTCAATATCTAAAGTTAACAACTATTAGGTATAATATAAGGTAGTAATAAGCAGTAATTAGGAGTTTATTGAGGCACACGTCATAGTTTATAGTTAGTTAATAGTGAGAATTGGACCCTAAACTAAAGTGTGTCTGTAACTTTTTAATGTTATCTTCATTAGTCTGATAAGTAAAATAGGATATGTTTAAGCTGATAAATCATAGCCATATAATCACATTTCTAGTTAACTTGCCTATTGTTAAAAAAACAACAATAACAAAAAAAACCAAATTATTATTTAGGGCATCAAAGATTTTTTTAATCCATGGTGCACAAGCATTTTATTATTCCTTCATTATTTTTTTTTTTTTATATATTTACATGTAGTTTGGTGGCATAAGTGTGTCTCTGGGAGTATTTTGCTAAGCTTTATTGCAAATCTTCATCAACAGTTCACAAAATGCGTACAAACTAAAACATACTTAAAATACATAATAATCCATAGCATTTTGTTTCCACCATTTAATTGACACATCTACAGCTCAGCTAAGCCTGTATTCTGTGAAACTTGTCTGGTAACTGCACTTCAAGCATCTAGATCTTTTCACCAGTAAACCATAACTACAGTGAACATCTATATCAGCTGTGTAATTTTTTTGTGCTACGTCATGAAGGCACCATTCAGTTCTAGTCCAGTCCTCTGTCTCTTAATGCCTGTCCATGTGCAATGTGACCACAGTGTCTGACTTTGAGTCATAAACAAACTCTCTGAGAGGAAAATCCAAGTAAAGAGGCCACCAAATAAACCTCAATCATTGCCCCTTTCCTGGAACGGCCGTATGACTAATCGTTCTGATTCTGGTAAGAATAGTCTGGCAACTTCAGTCCCCCCCAAACTCCTCCATGATTCCATGCCGGACCGCATTGGTTGGAAGCGTCAGCTCTGGGGAAAAACTGGTTGTAAATCAATGTGTTGTAATTGATATTAGATCATATTGCTCTTTGAAGTGTGTTTCCCTGGACTTTTTACTACAGAGATTGCGAGGAATCAGTGCTGGAGCCAATTCAACACTTCAACTGACAACAATACATACTGTGTTGGAGCTCTGTGAGATAGTGGGCAGGGAGGGCTTGTGTTCATTCAATGGGCGTCTCAATGAATGTGTGCGCTGCGTGGCTTTTACTGCATTATTTACATTCCTGGACCACATGGAAATTCTTCTGCATTATATACTGACTAAGAGCTCTGTTTGGTTGGGAGGGAGAGAGAGGAGGCGGGAAAGTGCCCCTGTGTTGGACTAAATATGTGTGCCATGTCATTCAAAGTTAAGTCCCAGCTGCCTTATGGGAAAATGGAGTTTTTGTGTTTGCATCGGCTGCATCACATTGAGTTGAATGGCCTTCAGCGTTCGAGGATGAGCGTGTTTGTTTTGCAACAGATGTTTTGCAGTTGTGTCCATCTGACCTATTCTTGCTCACTTGCCATGTCTCTTTTTGAAAGAAACTGAAAGTTCATGTTTGCAAAGTTGCTTCAAGATAAAAGGGTAAGATAGAGAGAATGCACTACCAGATGTTAGTTGCCTATTAAAATAAACTTCTTTTTTCTTTGTTCTTTGTTGGCAAGGCATTGCATCATTGTGTTTTGCAACTGCTGGTTTGTTTTTTTTGGGTTTTTTTTGTTCCTTCAGGACAGTTTTGTGAATTTGAATTTGTACCTTTTTTTTTTTTTCCCCATTTATTTTTCGCTAACACCGTGAGATTAGCATAAATAGTGTTTTTTTTTTTTAACACTTAGAAAATACCATGGTACAAACATGGCTTTTTGGTCATATACATGTAATTCAACACCATGGCTTGTGTGTGTATGTATGTATATAGACTAGAGATGCACCGATGTATCGGCCAACAATCGGTATTGGCCGATAAAAGCTATTATCACTATCGGCCATCGGCCGATTGTTTAAAAACAGCCGATGATGAGGGCCGATTATATCCTGTCAATCAAAAGGGTGCGGAAAAACGTGTTCAGACTGCAACTCATACTGTGTGTGAAGAAAATCACTCTTGTGTTCAATTTAGTTAACGTGACAATAACGCATTAACACTTAAAAAATAGTGACATTAAAGCAGGCTGTATTTGACCCTATGAATCACCCGTAGTTCAATCCAGGGTTGCCAGGTCTGCGTTTTTTGTTTTGTTTTTTTGCTACATCATTGTACCGCCTCCTATCCAATAATCACAAAGAGCTTTGTGCTTTGTTACTTCTGATGAGAAATAAAGTCTCAGTTTTCAAATGCTGGCCATTTTATCACGAAATTCAAACAATAAATGCTAGGGATACGCCGATATGAAAATGTTGGCCAATACCGATAATTCTTAATATTTGAAAGCCGATAACTGATATATTGACCGATAAATCTAAATAAAAATTTTTATATAATTTTTGAGAGCCTGATTACAAAAACAAAAGTCTCACCATTAAAAGCCATGTCCCAAGCACACAATTATAATGTTCTCATTATAATTTTATTTAGCCTATATGACAGACTTGTGCTGTACTTAACTGTATTTTCCTTTTTTGGAGTGATTTCAATCATATTTCAAGCATTTCAAAACCATAATGGTGAACAGTGCATATCTGAAGTGTCTCAGCTGAAGGAAATAATCAATTATTTATCGGCTGTAATATATCGGCTAAATTTTTTTATTGGGCCGATAACAATAACATTAAAAATGAACATATATCGGCGATACCGATATGGTGGCCGATATAGTGCATCCCTAATAAATGCTGTTTTAACGCTTTTAAATGTGATGTGACAGATCGCTGTAGCACCTCCAATCAAGCGGCAGTGTGGCGCACGAGTCTTTTCGTCCACATTAATACAAGATATATCTCCAAAAACATGCATGAACATCAAAAGTTATGCTGAAAGATATAGTACAACTTACCGGAATGTATCATGTCTCATGTAATCACTTAATCTGTGTTTCAACCGCGGAAAGACGTCGATAAAATAGCTTGTCAACAATATGTCACATAACGTCACATTTAGTTAGACAGGAGCTTATTTACTGTTAATTATATGTTTGAATAAATTGGCCATGAAGACAAGTGTTTATGAAAACTACCTTATGTGCAACTGAGTTTTATACAAATATTTTAGTTTTTATTTAAGTGTAGTTATTATATCTGAAAATAAATAGCAGCTGAATATAATACCTATATGCTAATATTATAGTGTACCAAATGAGAGGGTCCCCTGTATAGTTTGCAGCATTTTTTAGGAGAGATTTTTTGAATGATATCGGCATGGGCCGATATCATTCTGAATATTCGGCTATCGGTATCAGCAGAAAAATTTAGTATCGGTGCATCTCTAATATAGGCACTTTTTTTTTTATCGGAAGTAACAAAACGCAGAGCTTATTGCGATTATTGGAGGTTAGGCTAAAATGCTGTATTCGCAGGACGAAATCAAATGTCAAGGAAGAATTTAGTTTTGTGACATAAGGTAAAGTGAGGTCAACCTCAACAATGGGCCAGGGCTGGGCTGGGGCGACAGGGGGTGTTCGGTACACCATGAGAGTACCGCGGTGCGTACCGTAGGTGGTGTATCGTGGTTTTTCGGTTTGGTTTGAATATCGTTACACCCCTAGTTATTAGAGAGAGAGAGCGATTAAGAGTGTGTGAATTACCTAAGTCTGTGCGTCTCTCTCAAGTGTTCGGCAGCAGCGAACAGCGAAACTGTATGTTTATCTGCTTGAAGAACAGCGGCGTTATTACCTCGCTAGTGAGAAATGTCATATAGCTTTTAAGTTGCTAAACTATTTTACTGATAGGATAACCAGAGCAGCGCTAACAACATGTTTCTGTGTGAATGTGTGTCCGTACTGTATGTGTGCGTTTGAGTGGGAGCGAGAGAGTGTACTTTCCATACATAATAAAACGTAATTTTGTGGCAAAAAACATGGAAATAATTTGTCATTTTTATCCTACTGTTTACTATATTTACTTGGCCAGTGTTGTTGTGGGTTTTGGTTCAAAATAAAAATGTTTTTGTATACACAGTACATTTCTTCAATATCCCATGGTGTATGAATAAATTATTTTGTTTTAATTTCTTTATGAATAAGCCATGTCAGTTTCCCGTTGTTAGCAGTAGTACCCTTTCTTTATCAGTAGTGCCGAGAACGCTCAGGTCCCCAGGCGTGCTGATGTTGCATTTTGTCCAAAACAATCCCACTGTTTTTCAGACTCCGGAGTGGATGTCTAAATTGGTCAGTCCTCTCCTCCCGTCCCTCCTGCTTTGTCCCCCCCCTACACACCCCTTGACTCCCGCACTCCTCCCTCCCTCCCTCTACCTCCCCCTCCCCTCATCCTTTGCTCGCCTCTCCTTATTTGGGCAGAGTGCTTGGGAGCGAAGGGTGGGGAAGAGAGTAGAGTGAGAGGGGGCTCGGTTGACATAAGGGAGGGAGAGAGAGAACTCACGCCGCACTTCCTTAATAAGGACATGTCTGGAATTTAAGCCCAACTCTCCAATAGAACGGCTTCTCCGTGCTCCCCATGCACACACTCGTCTCTCACCCTCTCCCCTAGTGTGCACACACACACACACACACACACACTAAATGGAGAAGTTTTTTTTTCAGAGCATGCAGCCATGCCTTTTTTTTTTTTTAGAAAAGTTTGCTTGTTTGTGTTACGTTGCATTATGTGACTTTATTTGGTGACATGGCAGACATCACTGCATATAGATGTGTACAGTAAAATATATTATTAATGGTGAGGAGCACTGAAAGTTTATAAATGTGTGCCATCATTTAGTTGGTGGTATAATTCATATCGCTAACACCGTTTGTGCTGCCAGTATAAGTGATACCTGAAACCTGCTCACCCATGTTATTTTTAACTAAAACTATTAAAAATCATTTTTGTTAATTGAATAAAATAAAATATAAATATTAGATAAAAAAAAAACTTAAATGTAAATGCAAATTAGAAATGTTGCCTTGGCAAATACAAATTAATTGCAGATTTTTCTGTAATTAAAAAAATAACAACTGTTAATTTAAGTGAACTTCACATAAACCCGTTATATTAAATGTCACATTTAGCTGTGCCTTTGATATAGCAGGGCTCAATGCTAAGGATTTTTTTTCTATTCTAATTTTATTCTAATTCTACTTGCTCTGCCAAAATATATAATAGATTAATCCTTGTTAAAGCTACAAAAGTGATTCAGTCAAGAGCAGTGAGTGATTTTCTCTCTGTCTTTTGTTGTTTGATTAACTTTACTGACACAGACAGCATCAGGTTTATTAGGCTGCTATCACTTTAAGACCTGACACACATGACTCAGATCTGACACACATCTGATGTTCTCACAACTCTTTATGGTCATTTAAGATGTATTATCTTGTTTAAGACTGTGCTTATGAGGATACTCGCCAGTAACAACATAATTTTGTGTGTTTCTGTCCATTCAAGCGCGAAAGAGAACTCAATGAGTTATTGGAGTGGCTTTCTGTGTGCACGTTTCGGGTGAGTGAACACAGAGAACCGCTTCACAGACATTGTGCCAGTATATATTTGAGTTCTCTTTTGCATCTTGTCATGCTTGAATGGTTTCAAATGAATGAATGATAGCATTTGATAGCACTTGAATGAATGATAGCATCGTATAATCTAACGCTAGCTAAAGGATGCCAGGAAATGCGTTAAATATTTTTAATGCTTTAAAATGAAAAAAATTAATCACAAAATTAACATGTTAATTTTGACAGCCCTAAAAGTTACTAAAACTGAAATAAAATAAAGTAGAAAAATAGATATCTTAAAAAACAAAAACTAATACAAAATGTCAAAATCACATAACCAAGTTTGTAAAACTTAAGCTCAAAATTAAAATAAACACTGAAAATATTAAAAAATTCTAATTCAAAATATATGTAAATAATACTAAAATAACACTTGCTCAACCAATTTAATCATCAGTATCTGATTATTTCACTGAGTTGCATTTGCAATTTCTTTTCTCTTAATTTTCTTCCCAAAGAAAGCACTAATACCTATTAACATCCTTTAATGAGGGGTTCTCAAAGCAAAAATTATCTGTTTTGAATTATCTTTCAATGTTTTTTACATTTCGGTAAATGATGGAAATGTTTCTGTTAATGCACCCTTTCATGTGATGTGTAAGTAGCGATTTGCATTTTCAATCTTTTTGTGATCACACTGGAAATGCTCTGGAATGAAGGTGTAAATTCAATCCTGCCAAAAAATATACAAATACTATCCAGAAATAGAATGAATTTTAATGCCATGAGAAAAGGCATTAAGGCATAGATACTTGGGAGTGGGCACTTTTGACCTAGCAATGAACTAAAAGTCTCTCAGATCACCTTAGCAACCGCATAGCGACACCCTGGGAACCGATCACAACACCATAGCATTGTGGCGCCAAGTTTAGCAAGTGCATTCAGCGCTTATCTTGCTTGAATCCCAAATCATATAATTCAGTTTTGAAAACCAATGCCTAATTGCGCCAAGTGTTGGCTCTTCTGCAGGATCAGACATTCTGTAACTTCTGTGGAACATCCAGTGACTACAGCCGTCAAGATTGCACAGAATGAACACTGTTGCTTGTCGTCTAAGAGGCAAATGCGATTTAGAAATGTATCGCTAATTGTCCTCCCTGCAGCATTAGATTGCGCTTAGGTCTGAGGTCTGCAATGTCGAAAAGTAATTAGGCCGCTCACTTATTCCAACGCTCTCCGTTCCCGTTGTTTTGCTCATTCTGTGTCTTCGGGCTGCCAAGTCAAGCTTATTCTTTCAGCGTGCGTGTAACCAGAGCGTTTGAATATCCCCTAAGGAAGGTCTCAATCGGAGTCGGCCGTATTTACCCAAGCCGCGTTTTTTCGTCAACATCAGCAGAAAGTGAAATAAAAGAATGAAATATGTGGGCACACAAGTGACTCTTGGGACACGATCCTCATGAACAATACCATGCGAAAAAGAGGCAGCCTGAAAAGCGCTTAAGATCCTTTAACCATTTTCAGACATTTAGACAGCCACACTGAACCGCGCGCTCCCGACCACAAGCATTTTTGCAGGCTAGTCCTAATTATCTAATCCTTTTAAATGGGGCTTTATATAATGTTTAAAAATTCATTTGTCATTTTGGGAGCCTTTGAGGAGAGGAAATGGTAATAAGAGTCACAGCTGCTGTTGTCTTCATCAGCTGAATTAAACGCAAGCTTTAAAGGTGTTGAAAATTTGTTGGTGTGCATGACTAAAGAGAGCGGTTTTGCATGGATATTTTCTGCCATCTTTATGCCCACAATAAAGTAACGGTCTCTTTTTCTCCACCTCCCTTTCCTTGTTTCTTTCTCGCAGTACTTGTGTAGCGTGGGGGCTCGTGGAAGGGCCCGGTAGGAGCCGGCACCATTGCGTCCAACAAGTGGAGTGCCAACGGCAGCCCGGAGCAGGGGCTGGAGGATGGGGGTGATGAGCTGGACAAGGCCATGGACGGAGATGCCGAGGGTGTGTGGAGCCCCGATATCGAGCAGAGTTTTCAGGAGGCACTGGCTATATATCCGCCCTGTGGACGGCGCAAGATCATCCTGTCAGACGAGGGAAAGATGTACGGTAAGTGAGCTTGCAATGCATTAATGTGCTGAAGGGAAGTTGCGATTCAACCACAAGCAAATTCTTTACTTTATTATGGTGAGTTCACATCAACAGCGATTGAATTGTTGGAAGTTGATAAATGACTGTGCTGTTGGATGCTAGTAGTTGTTCCAACTTGACCGCTGTATCCAGCGTGCTCCTATGGGATTTGCCACATCGTGCCACGTTGAATTTGAACTTCAATTCTTTGTGGTGTCTTTTAACTACCATTTATTTTGATTACTGGTTAACTGGTCTGATTGGATAAAGCCAGTAATTAATGAAAATTCTTTCATTAATTACTCACCCTCATGTCATTCCAAACCTGTAAGACTTATCTTCATAACACAAATGAAGATCTTTTTAATGAAATATGTTGCTCCATTGACAGCCTACTACCACTTTCAAGCCCCAGAAAGGTAGTAATGACATCATAAAAGTAATCCATGTGACTCCAGTGGTGTAACCTCAATTTTATGAAGTGACACGAGTGCTTTGTTTGCGCAAAAAAACATAATTTATTACTTTATTTATAAAATATTAATCTCCAACACAACAATGTCTGCTCTAGCGTACACACAACGTGCTCACATGAACGTGTGTTGGAGACTAATATTTTGTAAATAAATGTAAATTATGTTTTTTTTTTTTTTTTTTTTTGCTCAAACAAAGCAGTCATGTCACTTTATTAAAGGGGTGGTTGATTATGATTTCACTTTTTTAACTTTAGTTAGTGTGTAATGTTGCTGTTTGAGCATAAACAACATCTGCAAAGTTACAACACTCAAAGTTCAATGCAAAGGGAGATATTTTCTTTTAAAGAATTCGCTGTTTAAGGACTACAACAAATGACTGGTAAGGACTACAACGAGCTTCTTCCCGGGTTAGTGACATCACTAACCTTAAAATTTACATAAACCCCTGCCCCCGAGAACACGCAACAAATGGGGTGAGGCCATGTTATTGCAATACAGTACGTAAGACAAATGCAATAGCATGTCATAAAAGCAAGATGACAACATAAGTTATAACCGTAATTAAACTAAATTATACCTGTTCTATCTTCATGCAGCATATATTTTCTGACTCTGTAGGCATCTTACAACAGCTCCCACATGAGCATTCTACATGTTGTCACTTCTTCTTGAGCCTCTCCATCGTTGTCCGACTCCGGTTTTGAACATAAAAGGCTGAACAGTTTCTGACATTTTAAGTTAGTCTGCGTGAGGTAATCAGCGCTGCTAATACGAGCTCTTGAAACTCCATTTAAGGGGACACACACAAAAACGGAGTGTTTTTGCTCACCCTCAAAAAATGACAAATTTAACATGCTATATAAAAAATGATCTGTGGGGTATTTTGAGCTAAAACTTCACATTCACACCCTGGGGACATCAGAGACTTATTTTACATCTTGTAAAAGTGGCATTATATGACCCCTTTAAATTGAGGTTAAACCAATGGAGTCACATAGAATACTTTAATGAGGTCTTTACTACCTTTCTGGGGCTTGAAAGTGGTAGTTATGTATAGGGCTGGGTTTCGTTCAAATATTTTCGATACCGATACCTTGACTTCGATACTGATTCCTGAACGATACCTTTTTCGATACCAATTTATTTAAAATTAAAGTTCTTAACTGGTCGCGTGTTTCCATAAACTTGAGGAACGAACTCTGATGTAAAGCTGCTGTGTGTTGTACCTGTCCATAACTAGTCTAAAAACATTGCACGTCCCGCTGTTTCTGCAGGCAGTGCGACACTTCTGTTTTCTGTTCACAGTATCTGTAGTGAACCAGCTGTTTATGTGACTCACCCGTCCTTTTCAAAGATAAACTGAAAGTGAAACCCTTGATTCATTCGCTCTCTCGCACATAGGGTCTCTCTCGCGTGCATAGTTTTATTTATTTAGATATAAATAACAATGTAGTGCAAAGTTATTACTTGCTCAACGAGACAGCGACAGCATTTCTCCGCCCCCTCTTCCCGGCTCCGTTCTGAGGTAACAAAATTTGGTACTGAATGACAAGACACTTTTCGATACTCGATAGTATCGACGCAATTCGGTCGGTACCTAAAAAGTATCGAGTTCGATACCCAGCCCTAGTTATGTAGCTGTCTATGGAGGGACAGAAAGCTCTCAGATTTACTAACTAAAAGTGAAGCTGAACGAAAAAGTGAAGATGAACGAAAGTCTTACAGGTTTGGAACGTTATGAGTGTGAGTAAGTGAAGAGTTCAGATGCAAAAGCCGCCACTTCCGTCAAAAATTACTTAATGATATTGAGCGAATGCTCTCCGCACATAGTATACGCTTATCAAATACTTTTGCTTCAAATTGACTAAATCCCAGCGTCAGCCCATTCAGAAATACCGGTTCATTGGCAGAAACCACTAAGCGCCACTTCCATTTGCCAGCAAAAGCCTCTTAAGTCCACAGAAAATCCAGTCGGAAGACGCGAATTAAATCATATGATTTCACGATAAATGACGGTGTGCATATGAGCCGCACTTAATTGCCGAGCTGCAAGTTTTTATCATGTTTTGTCCATCGTTACAGTGGCAATGACAGGATTTTGCGAGTGGCACAACAGTTTCATTTGCTACAAGTAATGACAGAAATTTCATATTTGAGTGAGCTAACCCTTTGAATCTTTTATTGACAATAACATATATGGCCCAACATTGTCCGTCATTTAAACTGACAACATAGGCCATGATATACATATTATTAGTGATTTTATCAATTCGTTGTTGCAGCCCTGATCTCTTTCGCTCATGTCGCCTCAAATCATATACGCTCATTTAAAATGAAACACTGCCAGTGTGACCTTTGTTAGTTTTTGCCATAACCTGTTGTACTGGATAGTACCTGTTTTAAAGTCCTTGTGACATAGTTTTTAGCTAACTAATAGTTTTTATGTGATTTGAGGGACGTAATTATTGGCTTTGTAATTTGTGCTGCACAAACAGTATTTTGAGGGAACTTTAGATTGTATTTATGAGCTGAAGAGAGTCGCTCATGGACTGAGATGAGTGTTCAACTGCCGAGATCGTATCGCTGCAGTGCAGGTTTTCTGATGGAGATGTTTTTGTACATTTGATGGTTGTAAGACAGGTGTTTCAAGATAGAATGGTTCGTGGGGGGGGATGGAAATTAGAGAAAAGATAAGAGAGCGGGAGATAATGGGCAAATAGAGCCGGGTTGTGATATCCAGCACACTTTCATCTGCATGCACGATCCACTTGAGGATCCCGTTGCACATGCCACCAGCGAAATCCATGCATGCATAAACCATTTCCACTGTTTCATAAAGCATTGTAAAGTCTTTCATTCGTACGCCATCTGCTCTCTTACATAATCTCGTATTCAGTCATGCTCACTGTCTAGTAGTCATTCACTACCACCCATCAATGGCTTCATATTATAATGTAGGTGTTCAGTTTTGTTCCATCAACAGAGGTTCTCGTTCACTAATACACCCACGCATCTTACAAACACACATACATGCATGTCTTAGCCAGCAGTTGTGTTTTTTCAGAGCGCATAAAACAGGCCTGCACTTGTCCTGGAGTAGTGCTGTGGACTACAGGCCCGGCAACAGACAGGTTTCTCAAGAACGTATCACTCTTTCCTTTGGTTCTCTGTCACTGCTTGCTTAATTGCCCCCTCCTCTCGTTTTTGTCTTTTTTCAACTCCCCCGTTCACCCTCAAACTGGTTTTATTTATCATATCCGATCATTAGCAACTCTTTTATTCCAACCCTGTGAGAGAGTTGTCGTTTATTTTCCTTCTGCCTCCCTCTCACCCAGTTGAAAAAGTGGCAAAACCAGCTCTGTTTGTCTTGCTCAATCAAGGTTTGTTCCCCCACAAGATCTCACTCACCCTCCCTCCTCCATTTTCTTTACTCCTCTTTTTTTTTTTTCCCTACTAGTTCTTCCTCCTAAACAGGGTAGGTCTTTCCCCGAGGCAGAGCGCTTTAATGACTCCAGGTGCAAAGTGGTATTTCCAGTGATAAAGCGTTAAACTCTCATTAGACTAAGGACAAAAATTTGTTCAAGTATGTGAAAGCAAACATTGCTAGAGGTGTAATCTTGACTGATGCGTTCTGAAATGTCTAATATCACAGTGCAGGTATGTGATGCATTCTCAACATTTGACATGAGAAAATTGTCAATTTCTACTGTCAGTTTTCTGACATGGTGGAGCAACAGTTCAAAGATAATCTTGCTTAGCAAGTTGGTTAAACTATACTGTTTCTAGTCTAAAACTGCTAATTAGAATTTATTGATTTACGGATTATAAAACTGCAGAAAGTTAGCAGGACAGAACCAGCAAATCTGTTGCTTCAAGTTGTTAAATTGTAAAAGTGACCAAATCCGATTGGTAAACTCTTGTCTTGAGCAATATGTCTCTTTTTCAGTTGTGTGTTCGTTATGGCAGATGGACGCTCAGTTTGGCTGGATTGGGAGGGTCCAGGTGTTTGGCGTTGGTCCCCTCCTCCTCAAACTGTCTGCTCTCCTTTCTTCTCCTCAGAGAAACAGACAAGACAAAACCCAAGCGCTGGTTTGAATTAGCAAGCCAAGCCTCGATACAAACCAGGCCGCGAGAAAGCATGGCAAACTGACAGAAAGCGTCCTGAACACAACCCAGTGTTGGCGAAGTAACTTTGAGGTTCTTTTAGGGTTGCGGTTGTCTTTCCTTGGAGAACCCAATGTTAAACGCAGCTCTTGTGATCATATTCATTCATATTTCTAGGGCATTACTCTATAACATTGTTTTATTGTAAAAAGTTGTCTTTAATTCAAAACATGTCTTTTTGGCTAGACTAATTCAGAAGACATTTACTTCATATCACGTATGTTCCTTGCAGGTTGTTTCCTCAGGTTTCCGTTTTATACAGGTTACTGAGGAGATTCATTCACAAAAAAACTATCTGGAAATACTGATCTGATCGCAGTTTTCACATTCCCCGGGTTTGAGTCACTGCTGAGGGACTCTACTGATCGTAAGTCAGTCATAGTCTCTTGGCTGCTGCTTCATAGAGCTCAAGTGTGGCCACCCAGTTATTAAAAAAACAAAACGGTGCACTCTTCCAAACCCCACTGAGCTCCCTACCTAGACAGCATCGTATCATAGGTATGCTCCCAGTGCAGAAATATCTAACAGTAGCTAGCAAAATGATGCCCTCTTTTAAGATTCTTTGGTTTGGCCATATTCAAAGTTAGTCCCAGAATGTGTTGTGACAAAACTTTTACACTTTTACAATACTGTAAGGCAGGAATGTCCAATCCTGTTCCTGGTGGGCAACTATCCTGTAGAGTTTAGCTCTAATCCTAATTAAACACACCTGAGCCAACTAATCAAGGTCTTCAGGAATACTGGAAACATCCGGGCAAGTGTGTTGGGGTGGATTGAAGCTAAACTCTGCACCACTTTGGTCCTCCAGGAGCAGAATTGGACACCCCTGCTGTAGGGTCTTTCATCTGTCATTTTACAAGTCTAAAGGTGGTCACTGTGTGGCCTTTTGCTAAGTTGGTGCCAATGTAGATGGGTAATCTCGAGCCTGGCATTTGAGTTGAGGGAAATGTCAATTTTAAGTATAGCTATATATTATTCGCCTGTGAAATGTGTGTATGTATAGACTACAGTTCCATCAAAATTGAAGTGAATGAACATTTTTTGTATTTGCTTATTAGAGGTTTTCTTTAGTCTAGCAGAATATTAACGTCTGCCTATTAGAATTAACTGTGAGCATTAGTGCATCTCTTGTGGATTTTTTTGTAGCGTGTGTGAATGAATGTCAACAAATCATCATGCCTCAGAAGGTGCAGAGCTGCATGTGTTCACTGTAGATGAAGAGGGAGAGAGAGTGTGCTAAATTTTGCAACCAAGCCTCCAGAGTCTCTTCTTTAGTCTGGGATTACATCATCCAGGCTTTATCCTCCTCTTGCTGGTAAATCTAAACACATACTGACTCACTATGAAGTCAGAAGGATGTTCACAACACTGTGCGGTGCTGTGGATGCCGAGGCTGGTTGATAAGAAAATACTGGAATATTGACATTGTTAGCATTTTCTGAAAGCTCATGATATTTGTTTTATATCTCTCTTTTTGTTGAGGGATTCCCTTGAAACCATGTGGCCTTATGATGGTATCCTTGGTTCTTGGTTTTCTGTTGTCATTTACAGAATGTTTGACTCATACGCCGCAGGTTTGGTGGTTTATTTCAAATGGGAAAACTGGTGTGTTGATTTGACACTACTGATTAAGCAATTCATTTTCACTAGCCTTATTGTGCCAATAATGTGAAGTTCCACAAATTGGATTTATTAATAAATCAAGTTGTAAACATATCCCAGCATGTCATTGGCTCTCACCATCTCCAGAAAAGCGCGTGTTGGCCTCATGGAGAGCCTGCTCTTTCCAGCGACTGTAAACACCTTATCCATTTACATGCAGTCATCTGCCTGAGCTCTGCCACTGAAGAAGCCCACTCACGAGGAGAATGACGTCAGCGCTCATAATACCACTGCTGATGTGAGGCCTCGGGAACGCCGTCTGCTTCGGCCCTGTTAACACCGCCTGTATCGGGCCTGAAAAGCCTGTAGTGTAATGTGAAGTGCAGAGCCGCCACTTCTTTTTATTTTTTTAAATTCCACCAACATTGATGGGTGGAAATGAGTGTGTTCCACCAAGACAACTTTTATGAGTTATGCTTTGAATGAAATTTAATTTCGTAATCCCTCCAGCAGGAAATGCCTCCAAGAGCTTTAATTATCTTTGTAGTTGTATTTCAAGGCATCGCCCAATAGCAACTTTATTTCTTGTAAAAGTAACTCTTTCTTGTATTGACAACTAAATCACAGAATTGCACCTTCATATTTTCTAGCTTTTCATAAGCTTGTGGCCTCAATCTAAAGAAATAAATGGTCACAGATTTACAGTTGTTTTTACGAGAAATTCATTCATAATCTCATCCATCTAACAACACACACACACAACGTGACATCTGTACATGTTGCACACCAATTGTCAAGCCAGAACTTACATTTACAAGTTTTTGTACAACTTTTGATGCTACCAGGCTTTCCCTCATCTCTGCTTCTAGCATCTTGGCTTTGCCCGGTTGATTTACGGCCCAATTGAATGGCAGAAATGCTGTCTGGTTTCATAGTTGTTACACTGTCAAGATATTTTCCACCTTTGAGATATTTTTTCCACCTGTGCTTCAATGGGAACAGAGGCTTGCAAAAATGCACTGCTCCCTGAGGATGGAGCCAAGTACCATACACTCATTTGACTTGTCCGATCCACCATAGGTGTCATTTCTACTCAACAGCTTCTTAGACATGCTCCGTCACAACAGAGCATGAAAGGCATTTGAAGGGAAGGCAAATCTGTAAGATAAGTTTGTGTTGATTGTTAGGGATGCACCGATATGACAATTTTGGCCGATACCGATAACCGATAATTATTTATATTTAAAGAGCCGATAACCGATATATTGTCCGATAAATCTAAATCCAAATTTTTATATAGTTTTTGAGAGACTGATTACAAAAACAAAAGCTTTACCATTAAAAGTCATGTCCTAAACACACAATTATAATGTTCTCATGTAGCCTATTTGACAGATTTGCTCTGAACATGTTGCACTTAATTGTATTTTTCTTTTTGAAGTGACTCCAATCATATTTCAAGCAATTCAAAACCATCATGGTGAACAGTGTGCATCTGAAGTGTCTCAGCTGAAGGAAATAATCCATCATTTATCGGCTTTAATATATTGGCCAAATACGGGCCGATAACATTAAAAATGAACATATATAGGCCGATACCGATATGGTGGCCGATATACCGTGCATCCCTATTGATTGTAGTTTGATTAGTGGATCACAGCCCATTCTTTGCAGGGATTGATCCAGCAAAATTCCAGTGACCAGCTATGAGGTTTGACCACTACACCACACCATCCCAAGAAGTTATCAGGTGTTAATCCAGAACCAAAACACTCCTGCTTGAACTTCCTTTACAGACGCACTCTAAGAGCAAAGGTTGAGAAGAAACCTGAAGAGGGAATCAGAGCTGGCAGATCGGAATATGGGACACAGGGGGTCCGTGTTATTCTTTGCCTCCTGCAGGGACTGTTCGTGGCAGGTGTGGGTGTCCGTTTGGTAGGACTGGATGATCTTCAGCTGCCAGTTGTTGGCAGAGACAGCAAAGCTCTTTGTTTCTCTATCTCCCTCAAATTTTTTCGGGCCGTTCTCTCGCTCTCTGAACGCATGCTCCAGGCTGTTGCCCTCATCAAATCAAGTTGTGTGGGGCAGATGTCACAGGCGCAGAGGAATGCGAGGAATGCGGAGGCTCGGAGAGAGAGCGAGGGAGAGAGAGGGTGTGTCTGGGGAAGGGTGTGCAGACACCAAACTCAAATCAGTGCAGCGGTCTCTCTGCTGTGGAAGACTGTTTCCGTCTCAGAGTAAAAAAAAACAAAACAAATTGTGCATTCTTTTAATAACGACTATTTCACAGAATATGTCTTTTATATATGAGATGCAACTTTATTTCTCACAGTGTTCCCCTTACTGATTTTATTTAGGTATTTTTATATCACAAATACCTTTTTTTTTCTCTGAGGCAGAAATGGGCTTTCACATTCTCTTCTTACTCAACATTGCAAACACTTACGGGGCGGCAAATGTTGCTAGCTAATGATTGTTTTATATCAAACACAAAGTTGTCTTCCTCAAGGGGGCGCTGAATGCCCCATAGGGTTGCATTCAAATTTCTTGACAGTTTTTGTCTTTAGTAAGGACTTTTGAAAAGTGAAGTGTTTAATTTTTTTAAAATATTTTTTGATTTATTATTATATAGCAATGTATTATTTTCAATAGGTATATCTACATACAGTATTTAAAAATAATAATAATACATCAATGTGTATTTTTTGTTTCTTTTTTGGGTATTTTTTATTTGTAGGTAAATGGTCAGTAATAAAATAAAGAAGAAAGAAGCATGATAAAAGCTCATGAGCTGTTAATAGCAATTAGCTTTTTTTGAGCCTTGGGTTTCTGCTTAAATTACTATATTACGCAAAAATGGCACATATAGAGCATGGTATATTCACACAGCAATTTTTCTTTATTAATATTTGTCTTTTACAGTAAACAAAATCTAAACAGTCTCAAAGGGGTCCTTCATTATGATTTCACTTTTTTAACTTTAGTTAATCTGCAATGTTGCTGTTTGAGCATAAACAACATGAGGCCATGTTGGGCTGCTTTAGAGAAGAGGAAGAGTTGTTGTAGTAGAGTGTTGTTGTCATGCCGTCATTTTACGCCGGACTGCTTCACAAACGAGGGTCAATTCAACGCTGCATTTGCACAAAAGATTAACATGACGGCACATGCTAGTTGATGAGTTGAATCAACTCCACAGCAACTACACAAATTTATCCACTAACCATTTAGAAACGTCCAGTTTCATTCTAAAAGTTGTAACTTCTTCCTGAGTCTCTCCATCAGTGTCGACTCCGGTTTGAACAATGTGAGGCTGAACACCGTTACTGACAATCCTCATTTTGGCTGCGTGAGATTCTCCAGCTTTGTTGTTCGAGCTGTTGAAGCTCTGCCCTCTTCTGCAAAGGGGGCCGGGAGCAGCAGCTCATTTGCATTTAAAGGGACACACACAAAATGGCGTGTTTTTGCTCACACCCAAATAGGGGCAAATTTGACAAGATATAATAAATGATCTGTGGGGTTTTTTGGGCTGAAACTTCACAGACACATTCTGAGCTTATTTCTAACACCTGAAAAATGATGCTGTGAAACTTTAATAGCCACTGAATTGATGCATATCATGTCCACTTGATTACTTGATGCATGTTATGTAGAGCATTACAGAATAGGCACTTTTTACCACGACTGAGAGTAGTGGTAATAAAATGGTCCAATTTGAAGCATGTTTTTTCCCCATCGTTTGAAGGCAAATCTAATATATATATAAAGGCAAAAACTTCATTACTATTTGTGGTTTTCAGCCTCATGAAGTCAGCAAGTATTGTTGATAGATATGTGCACCTCTTTCATTGCTTTTGTCGCCACCTTTTGGTCACTGAAACTTTTTTTCCCCTCAGGTCGCAATGAGCTTATTGCCAGATACATCAAGCTGAGAACAGGCAAAACCCGCACACGAAAACAGGTATTTACTGTACATGCAACATGCACTTTATATATACTACTGATCGCATTAAATTGTTTGCATAACAACAAATAATGGGATTGATGAACGTTTTCTGTTGTAGTAGGTAAAATAGTGTGTTGTGATGTGCCTGTGCATGTGTTTTTTGTTTTTTTTTTTTGTTAAACTGTCTCAAAATTCTTCAGGTATCTAGTCACATACAGGTGTTAGCACGGAAGAAAGTTCGAGAGTATCAAGCAGGTATAAAGGTAGGTTGGAAACGCAGCGGCGCATCGTTTCCCTCTTTGGTTACGGCGTCTCTCTCTCTTTCTCCTCTTCTACCTCCTCTTTTTCTTTTCTTCCTCTTTGGCTTTTCTGTTCTGCAGGTTTCTAGCCATTTGCAGGTTCTTGCCCGGAGAAAATCTCGCGAGATACAGTCAAAGCTGAAGGTATGCGCTTTCCTGCGGGTGGGGTGGGGCTTAATGGCATTTGCCTTTGCACAAACCAATGAGAGACCGCTATAAGTTCCAGGAATATATTGGCTGAATAAAATCCTGAGGAATGAGTGTTTGCATCAGTATTTGGCAAAAAAAACAAAAACAAAGTTAGAAGTGCTACGGAAGCTCAACCTGTGTTAAGTAGCATAGTGCTTTGTGTTTGGCGCTGCTGAATGTCGTAGAGGCTGAAAGTGCATGATTGGCTGATATCTTTGCCTGTTGGCTTTCCTGAGGCTCACTGTTTTCTCAACCTTCCTTTCCTTGCATCCAGACTCCATATGTCTGTCACCAATACTCAGTTTTCACTTGTAAAATCTTGAGATGACACAACAGTACTGCGTATAAGCGCTCGACCTGAAATGTTTTTTTGTGCAGATTATTTTGTAAGCAGGCTAGCCGAGACTTAAACTTGTTGAAATTAAATTAAATCTTATTAAAATTAATTGGCCTGGCATATATGTTTATATATAGGTCTGTTCATGCTAAAAATGTTTTCATGTTTTACAGAACTTAATATTTTTAAATTGTGTGTACATTTGGAAAAAAGTTTGAATAAAATCCTGATTAAAATACTGTTTTTTTTTTTTTTTTTTTTCTCTCCTTACACTCAGGATAAGGGGATGTGAAATTGCAAAATTGCATAATTTACACAAACATAATGAATTCTAAACATTAATATGTATAATTTGCATTAATAGTCATGCAGTATTTTTGACTTCTTTTTCATGTTTTAGGCTTGTTGCATTTTAGACTGTAGTGTTTAGCGCCATCTGCCTGTGTATACATGAACTACAAGACAGCAGTAGATTATTTTCAGAAATGCACAGTATTTTTGTTATTAGTGCTTGTTTTTTGTTGAGGTAGATTATGAAAACATTGAACAAATGGACTTGCAGTATGTGGTACGTTTTTGCACACAAGAAGTACAACAATTTCTGCCCGGCAAGTTGTTCATAGATGCGTATTTTCTAAAAAAAATTCACACTTACAAGCCATTTTAAGTTCTAGAAAATAGTCTCAGAATATCTAGAATAGAATTGACTGTGACTAGTTTATGTAGTTAGCATACATCCAAAGATTTTTTTTGTCAGGGACAATAGGTTTAGTAAAATTGCTCTCCAAATATTGTACTAATGGTCTTTCTTTCTTTTGATTCAGGCCATGAACTTGGTAAGTGTGGATTTGAATTGTGCGAATTATTGTTGACTTTTTATTTTTGCTTCGCTTTGCTTGGCTGTCCTGCACAGGTTCAGCTTACATCCAGCACTGCCATTATAAAGTCCTCTTCTCTGGCCCTGCGGTGTGCATAGATTGCTCATAATTCTTGTGTAAATAATGTGCCTGGCCGTTTTGCTCTCTGAAGTTTCCATGTCGTCCCTCCGTTTTATGATGTACTGCAGGCTTTACAAATTCAAGAAACTTAATTGTGATCCACCACTTATTGTGGTCATGCTTCCGAGTCAGCCGAGTCTTTTTATTATCCACATTCATTTATTGTGATGCAAAGTGACGTGCTTCACGATCAGCCTCTGGAAAACTGGAATTTTAATGCAAAACGTATAGTTAAATTCTGCTTTCAATTGTGAGGCGTGTTTTTGGTGGGGCATAATTTAATATCCTTGATGAAGGAGCTTGACCAGGATGTATTAGGTGAATGACTCTGTGAGCTTGAAGATAAAACTGGAAAGTGGTTCAAAAACGTGCATGTTTCTTTGACATATCCCTGGCCAGTATGTTGCTGTTGCTTTGTTGGCTGTACAATAATTGATATCTATCAGTATTGCTTTTGCTTTTTGCTTCTCATTAAAAATGAAAACCAGAGATGCTAATTAAAGAAAAACTGTATATTCAGTATCCAATTACAATAACTGATTATTGAAATAGCCACATAATTATAGTGTTTGCAAGGCAGCACTGAATTGATACTCTTTAAACATTATGCTTAGGGTTTGTTCTAAACCACTAACTGTAACTATTAAACTTTTGGGCATTATTATTCAACCTGAACAGCTTAACGATAGTTTCAGATATGATGTATAATTTTAACTTCTATAGACTTTATAGACCTACTTTTTGATACATTTTGAGATTTGGATTGAGTGACTTGTGTTGTTTGAATATTCAGCGTTCTAAAGTCTAACTAACAGCAATGACATTATATTATTTGCGTACTGACTTGTGATTAGTCTTCTTTCTGACATCTGTTTGCATACTGTATTACGATTTTTTTTTCCTTCTCATTCTTGCATCCATTAAACCATCTAAATCCGCCTTTATGCTGGGGGTGAGAGATGCAGGGATATGTGTTGATTTTCATGTACAGCTGAAAGAAAACAAGATGTAATAGGGCTGTCAAAATGGCTGACAAACAAAATTAGAATTTTATACTTAAATATTACTAATATTCTAATTATATTCAAATTTAAAATGCATCATTTCAGTTAGGGGGGAAAGCTTTTGGCTTGTCTCCTGAGGCCACAAGAGGGTGCAATGAGCAAAATATTAATGCACAGCATTAAATTGTTTATTCAAAGCAATGAAATAACATGACTGTCTTTACAAAATAAGTGCAAAATAACATTTATAAATCAAATATAAGTTTGCAAATTCCATAAACAATTGACCGTTCGCAAAGACCCGTCCCCTTTAGTTACTGTTGCTACGTCTGACAAACCATGCCGATCTCTCGCCACACATCATGTTCTCACGGAGTGAAAAATACATTGCGGAGCAAAGAGAACACTGACAGCGCGTCGACAGACAGAGCAGGTTACTTTTGATATGAAACAAAGTCTTAAATTTTGTCATTTTTAAAAAAAATTAAACAATAAATACCATTTGTGGCTCTTTAATGTGTTGTGACAGATCGCTGCAGCGCCTCAGTTTAAGCGGCCCGTGAACTGATCATCTCCTCCTACTAGTTAATTTATAGCATCAAATAAACATGAATGAACATCAGAAGGAGTGTTGTTCAATCGCGGAAAGATGTCAGTACACACCATTTTTCAAGTTCAAGTCCACCTACGTTAATCTGCTAACTCCCCTGACTGCTTTGTCGGACAAAATGGCAGATTCAGCATTATAATTGGTTAGATCGTCTGTCAATCAAACTCCTGGCGAAGGGTCAATTATGATGAAAACAGCATCTTGTATTTATGCATAGTTTAATACAAATAGCCAATCACACAGAGTACTTTTTTGTGTTTAAAAACACGAGATGCAGTGGTATGGGAAAAACCCCACAAAGTCTCGAGACATGAGACAACTTCTTTTAACTTCTTTCTAAACATGCGTCTCTCTGTTGCGAGACGTGAGTGCAATGGTCAAAGAGGTCCGTCTAGCGCATTTTTACATATAAAACAATGGAAAAGCAGCGCAGAAAATGCTTTGTGTGTGAACAGCTTGGTTGCGGTTTTGACATAACCAAGATCTTCTCCGCATTGAGCTTCTCTATTTCTGTAATGTTTTGAATAAACAATTCATTTGACAGCCCTAACATATGAAGCCTAAAACATCAACTTACCTGAAACTTTAACACATTTCCTTTGCTGTCTTGCAAACACTGGAAATGCAAATCTAATTCTCTACATCAGGGGTGTCCAAACTCGGTCCTGGAGGGCTACTGTCCTGCACAGTTTACCTCCAACTTGCTTCAACACACCTCCCTGGGAGTTTCTAGTACACTTAGTAAGACCTTGATTAGCTGTTTCAGGTGTGTTTAACTGGGGTTGGAGCTAAACTTTGCAGGACAGTGGCCCTTCAGAAGCAGGATTGGACACCCCTGCTCTATATGATTCATTTGGTGCTCTCTGATTTCCTATTATTTTCCCTTCTTCTGATGCTTCTATCTTGCTTAATCATAAATCAGCAGGCTGCTTTGCATTAGTTAAAATTAACAGTATTTCTTGCCATGATTTTGTCTGTATTTTCTCCTGGATTATTCTGCTCACCTGGGTCTCCGTCTCCTCAGGATCAAGCGTCCAAAGACAAGGCTCTCCAGAACATGGCGGCACTCTCCTCCGCTCAGATTGTGTCTCCGAGTCTAATCAAGACCCCGCTTCCGCCTCTTCCGCAGTCCCCCTACCCTCCAACTGCACGAGTATGCTTTAGATGGTTACTTCCAGATAAAAGACCACTATTTAAACAAATTATGAAGTGATTTGATTGTTTTGGTCGTTTTGTTTTCCAGTTCTGGCCGACCCCCATCCCAGGTCAACCTGGACCCTCTCAGGAGTGAGTAACTCATGAATTCATACGTTGTGTTTCTCGGTGTGTTTGTGTATCTGGCACATTTAATGGATCCCGTTTTTATGTATCAGGCTGGTTCTTAAGCACAACCCAGGAAGAAGTCCTGGGCTTGGCCGCACCAGCTACTCGTAAGTTCCCTCCACAGAGCTTGAACTGATATTTAGCTAGCACTAGCACTGCATCACTGCTAGGGATGGGAATCGTAAAGGATGTAATGATTCTAATTCAGATGCCAGTTACTCTTAACGATTCCATTGACAGTAGTATAATAAGTCCGACTGTTTCATTAGGTTTTTTTACCACTTCAAAATAGTAATTCATGAGTTTGAGACAGTGTTATTTTAGTATTATCTGTATACTATTATTTATTTTGAATTCATTTTTATTTGTACATTTTTAGTTTTCATTTAAGTTTTAGTAATTGTATGTGCTTTTGTCATTTTCATTACTTTTTGTACAGAGCCTCGCACATGACATGCAAGAAAAAAAATCGTGTGCACGATTTACTATTTCGTTCCCTCGATTTACTAAATCGTGTGCACAATTTACTAAATCGTGTGCACAATTTACTAAATCGTGTGCACAATTTACTATTTCGTTCCCTCGATTTGCTAAATTGTGCAGAATTACTATTTCGTTCTCTCGATTAGCCATATTTTGTTCCCTCGATTTGCTAAATCGTGCAGACTTACTATTTCGTTCCCTCGATTTGCTATATTTTGTTCCCTCGATTTGCTAAATCATGTGCACAATTTACGATTTAGTTCCCTCGATTTGCTAAATCGTGCAGACTTACTATTTCGTTCCCTCGATTTGCTAAATCGTGCGGACGATTTACTATTTCGATCCCTCGATTTGCTATATTTTGTACCCTCGATTTGGTAAATCGTGCGCACAATTTACTATTTTGTTCCCTCAATCTGCTAAATCGTGCGCACAATTTATTTCGTTCCCTGGATTTACTAAATTGTGCGCACAATTTACTATTTTGTTCCCTCGATTTGCTAAATCGTGCTCATTTAGCCTACTATTTTTTTTTTTTCCTGCATGTCATGTGCGGGGCTTCATATTTTTGTTTTTTGAATATTTTTATTTAGCTTTAATATTTAACTTTTTATTTAAATTTTAGAACTCCAACTTGTTAGTTGCTAAGGCAACATCTCTAATTTTCATTTAAATTTTGTAGGATTTTTGTCTAATATTTTTTTATTTTTTTATTTCAGCTTTCAATTTCTATTACTGAAAACTATTTTTAATAGTTTTGGTTTTAGTTAATGACAACATGGGTTTGAGACTCTGAGAATCAGACGGCACTGTGTTTTTGCGTGCAACTAGTGGAGAAGATGTGTCTGATTATTGTCTTTGTACAAGATTACCATGCTCATGGAAAAGCGGGAAATATTAGGGAACTTCCTGTGCTTGAAAAAACTATGGAAATTAGTAAAATCATGATGTAATGGAAATACAGTATAAATGATTCTAGTCACGCTTAGCTCTAAAATAATTCATTGGCTAGAAATTTCTATTTGTAAGTGCAAAGTTATTGAACAATCAACTGAGAAAGTAATGGAAAGTCATTGGTTAAAGATTTTCTTAGCCGACTGTTAGTTGTTCATTTAAGCCATTAGTCGGAGGAGAAATACATGTATCCAAGTTAACGTTAATGCGAGTGGCCATGTAAAATGCCTAACGTTAGGCTACTACTTAAAAGTTTTAAATGATAGATCATGTTTGAGGTTGTATGTCCACTTTTTGTGGTCGTTCTTTACCATCTCGAAATGTTCCCACACTTGAATTTTCTGCCAGACATATTACCACATGGACCGGCCGTGTTAACGATCCGTCACTGTGTGACTTCAATTCCTGTGGATTTTTTTTTTCTGTGGCTAACCTACTAATTAAAATTTAGTCGACCAAGTCTCTTCTTACCAATTATCTTTTAGCCGACTATTAGAGGGCAGCCCTAATTATTTTATGATGGCCACTCTTTCTCATCGCATTCGGATCAAATTTCAAGCTCACAACTCTGATCAAACTTGGTGCAGGAAATTCCCATTGCTTCCCTACCCAAATTTTGATTCCCATCCTTATTAATTGGCAACATACTAAACTAATTCCTCTCTCCATCATGGGCTCTGTGGTCTCACCCTCTGTTGAGATCTCTTGAGCATGTGTGTTATCAGACGTGAGCTAGCGCACATGACTTTTGTCATGTTGCACTCCCTCGCTCAAGTAGGTGAACTTACGCTTAGCTGATACGGCCGAAACGAACAGTTGTGGGATAAGTGAAGTGTCAAGGTGTGAAATATACCACCTTATATACCAACCAAAAACAATTTCAGTGCATAAGAAAGGGTTCCCACAGTCATGGACAACAGAAAGATATCAGGGAATTTGTGTCTTTTAGGACTTGAAAAGTTATGGAAACTAATTAGTAAGTGATAATATACAGTCAGCTAGTCATTATCACAAAATAACCCCTCAGGTAGGGTGATCAGGACAAGTCATGAGGATTTTGGCAGTAATGCCTGGCTCGTTGTCCACTATGCAAAGTATTAAACTGCTATATACTGAATTAATAAATGTATGGACAAGAAATATCTTTCTTAAAATATTTGATTTCATCATGGCCATTTCTATAAATAATATACACCGATCAGGCATAACATTATGAGCACTGACAGGTGAAGTGAATGACACTGATTATCTCTTCATCACGGCACCTGTTAGTGGGTGGATATATTAGGCAGGAAGTGAACATTTTGTCCTCAAAGTTGATGTGTTAGAAGCAGGAAAAACGGGCAAGCGTAAGGATTTGAGCGAGTTTGACAAGGGCCAAACTGTGATGGCTAGACGACTGGGTCAGAGCATCTCCAAAACTGCAGCTCTTGTGGGGTGTTCCCGGTCTGCAGTGGTCAGTATCTATCAAAAGTGGTCCAAGGAAGGAACAGTGGTGAACTGACGACAGGGTCACGGGCGGCCAAGGCTCATTGATGGCTGGCCCGTGTGGTCCGATCCAACAGACAAGCTACTGTAGCTCAAACTGCTCAAGAAGTTAATGCTGGTTTTGATAGAAAGGTGTCAGAATACACAGTGCATCACAGTTTGTTGCGTATGGGGCTGCAGAGCCGCAGACCAGTCAGGGTGCCCACGCTGACGGAGCAATGGAAGAAGGTGGCCTGGTCTGATGAATCACGTTTTCTTTTACATCACGTGGATGGCCGGGGGCGTGTGCGTCGCTTACCTGGGGAACATGTGGCACCAGGATGCACTATGGGAAGAAGGCAAGCCGGCAGAGGCAGTGTGATGCTTTGGGCAATGTTCTGCTGGGAAACCTTTGGTCCTGCCATCCATGTGGATGTTACTTTGACACGTACCACCTAACTAAGCATTGTTGCAGACCATGTACACCCTTTCATGGAAACGGTATTCCCTGGTGGCTGTGGCCTCTTTCAGCAGGATAATGCGCCCTGCCACAAAGCAAAAATGGTTCAGGAATGGTTTGAGGAGCACAACAACGAGTTTGAGATGTTGACTTGGCCTCCAAATTCCCCAGATCTCAATCCAATCGAGCATCTGTGGGATGTGCTGAACAAACAAGTCCGATCCATGGAGGCCCAAACTCGCAACTTACAGGACTTAAAGGATCTGCTGCTAACATCTTGGTGCAGATACCACAGCACACCTTCAGGGGTCTAGTGGAGTCCATGCCTCGACGGGTCAGGGCTGTTTTGGCAGCAGAAGGGGGACCAACACAATATTAGGAAGGCGTCATAATGTTATGCCTGATTGGTGTACATTTTCTAGTTCTATGCTCTGCTATATATTGCTCTTGTCTAGCATAAAATTTATTTATAAGCCATAGTGATGTTCGATTTGTGAGTGAATCATTCTTTTTAGTCAGTTTTCAATTGATTCATTTGAACTGGTTCACAAATCAATCTAAATGATTCATTAACAATCCTCATCCAGTAGTCACAAATGATTGGAAATAGTCAAAAAGTGTGGGAACCCTAATAAGAGAATGTTTAACCCAAGTAAATAACTTTAAATAATAACTTGAATTTGATTCTAACAAATCCTGAACACTTTTTCAGCATCAAGCCATTTGCACAAACTCCTTACCCAAACCTATCAGGACCTGTTCAACCCCCCTTATCATGTAAGTGTACTAGTACACTAGTAGTCCATTTCGAGCACAGCTCACGTCTGCCACCATTTCTTCTGTTTATGTCTGTGATTGAGTCTAACTAGCGCCCTCTTGTGTTTGTCCAGCATATGAGTCTCTGGCCCCTCCTCCCCCGCCGGTTGCCACTGCAGTGCCTGTGTGGCAGGATCGCACCATCGCCTCCTCCAAACTGCGTCTTCTGGAGTACTCCGCATTCATGGAGGTCCCGCAGGACCAGGACTCTGTGAGTAGAGAGCCAAATGTGCTTATCTACAGAGTTAAAGGCTTAAAAAGTAGTGAAAATGCTTTTAGTTTGCATTCTTCTAATTTAATAAAAAGAAAATCATTTCATTTTACAAATATATTATCAGTATAACAGTTTAAGTAAAAAGCTGGATTAACATGAATTTCATAATATTTGGGTTTCCTTTAGCGTTGGAGGTGACATTATGTATAATGTTATTGATTTGTAGACATTTGAATTAATTTGTTTTCATAGATTCAAAATTTATTTTGAAAAATTCTCAAAGTCTTAATACTTTTAGACAGTAATAAAAATGATCCTGTTTTTAATTTATTTATTTAGATTTTATTAAAATTAGCATAAAGGCAGTACAACTAATGCTACCATGATGCATAAGTACTTCACACTTTAAATGTGCTTAAATGTAGGCATAATGTCACAATGCAGAAATGGATTTTTTTTTTTTTTTTGCATAAAAAATGTTGGTAACACTTTACAATAAGGTCTCATTTGTTAACATTAGCTAATGCTTTAACTAACATGAACTAACAATGAGCAATATATTTTTACAGCATTTATTAACCTTTGTTAGTTAATTAAACAGTGCATTAACTATGTTAATAGATAGAACTTTTGATCTTAAAAATATATTGGTAAATTCTGAGATTAATATTAGCTAAGCTTAATAAATGCTGTAGAAGTATTGTTCATTGTTAGTTCATGTTAAGTAATGTAGTTAGATAATGTTAACAAATGAAACCTTATTATAAATTGTTACCGAAAATATTTTCTTTTCTTTTGATTTTGGGGTGAAATAAGACATGGACATGTTCCTAATGATTTGCACATTCAATTTTTATTTTACATCCTTTATTAAAAATTAAAAGACAGATGAAGCATAGACTGACTATATTAGCACTTCCAATTGTGAAGTTGCATACAGAAATACAGACAGCTCTTAAATGAAATGAAATGAACTTTAATAACAATATATTTTGCATTTCTGTTTACAGTACAGCAAACACCTGTTTGTTCACATTGGCCAGACCAACCCCTCCTACAGCGACCCTCTGCTGGAGGCGGTGGACATCCGACAGATCTACGACAAGTTCCCTGAGAAGAAGGGAGGACTCAAGGAGTTGTACGAGAAGGGCCCTCAAAACGCCTTCTTCCTTGTCAAATTTTGGGTGGGTCACATCAGCTACTTTTCTCCCACAATTCTGAATAGAGAACTAAACTAAATGACATGATTTACTAGAGGTTTTGACAAAATGTTAATTGCTGCACTCTATTTAAAAAATTTGAATTAATAGCATTAAATCTGTTTAATGATTGATTCAATCACTCACTCATGCATAAAGTGTTTAAGTGTTCCATTACTGGATCAATCAGCGTTTTTGAACGAAATTCTTGAATGAACGATTCAATGACAAATACATTTTTAAGTCATTTGTCGCCACCTACTGGCGTAAAGACAAAATTGATACAATCTTTATTTTAAGCATCAAGTTGCTTTCAAAAGGTGATTTACTCTATTTTGATCGCTATCATATACATCAGTGTTTATATCCGAACTATAAACTTTTATCCAAGTATTTCTATGATCATTTGAATTATTGTAACAAAGAAATAATGATACTGTGTGGTTGAAAAGAGCTTGTTTTGTACCTATACATGACGACGGCTCTCTCTCGACACAGTCAAATCATTGTCATTTAGCAATAAGATCATGTGGGTGTTTGAATCGAGATCTCAATCTTTTAATGAGTGCAGCTCTAATCTCATTTATGAAATAGTATGTGCGTAACCTTCACAGAAAATTACTTTAGAGATAGCATGGTATTTTGACACATACGTGCCTTGTTTTTGTTTTTGTGTTATTTCTGTGGACGATGACTCCTCAAAGCTTGAATGTTGTTGGTTGTAGCATCGCATGCACTACAGTACTGAGTTTATTTTTCCTCTCAGGCGGATCTGAATAACGGTGGCGTCCAGGATGGACCGGGCTCCTTCTATGGAGTCAGCAGTCAGTACAGCAGCTCAGAGAACATGACCATCACCGTCTCAACCAAAGTGTGCTCCTTCGGGAAGCAAGTGGTGGAAAAAGTGGAGGTGAGTGTGATCGCCAACACGATTAAAATGACTGAAAAGCGCTAGTGCTTCTCTTTTAAAAGCACTATTTGGATTTACAGACGGAGTACGCTCGTGTCGAGGGAGGGAAGTGTTTGTATCGGATCCATCGTTCTCCCATGTGCGAGTATATGATCAACTTCATCCACAAGCTCAAGCACCTGCCTGAGAAATACATGATGAACAGCGTATTAGAAAACTTCACCATCTTACAGGTAAAATGCCCAAGAATATTTTGTAGTTGATTCTGAAAGATTGTTAACAGTCAAGGTTACATGTTTATATTTATCTGTTGTTTTATAGGTTTCATTTCATGAAAAGTACTTTTCGTAACATTTAAAATAAGGCTTAGAATTAATTGAGAATTACTGATTTCAACTGAATAATGACTGTTTACTATTGTCTTTTTAGAGCCGATTTAAAGCAGAATTGAATTCTGTTTGCATTAGTGAATCATTATTGCATTAGTAAATCTGTATTGTATAAAGGTGTCTTGACTTGAATTAATAGAGTTTATCAGAGAATTTTTCTGTAATTAATGGAAATCATAAAATAAAATTTATATATAATAAAATTTACCAAAGTAAAATTAATTTCTTTGTTCTTATTTTTAAAACAAAAAACAAAAATATATATGTATATATATTTAGTGTTGTCATATTGATTAATCGCATCCAAAATGAAAGTTTACATTATACAGTATGTGTGTGTGCTGTGTATATTTATGTATATATAAATACACACATACATGTAAATATTTCTTAAATATATACATCTGTGCGTATATGTGTGTGTAATTTGTTATATATAAATATAAATATTTTATATATAAATATAATATATTTTTGTTAAATATATAATATGCATGTGTGTGTATTTATAAATACATAATAAATATACACAGTACACACATATTATGTAAACACAAACATTTATTTTGGATGCAATTAATCGCTATGTGTGTATATATATATATATATATATATATATATATATATATATATATATATATATATATATATGTATGTATATACAGTCAAATAAAAAATTATTCAGACATTTTTGATATATTTTTACTAGTGGGTGCAGGACACTATAGTTCATTCATGTAAGTGAGGATAGTAAAATAAAGTAAACTGTGACATATTATACCCAAAAATTCTTCATACAGTAATTCTGATAAAAATTTGGAACCAAAAAAAAAATTCAGACACTTTGACCTGACCATGTTTTGCCTAAGTGTTATCTGACATAATTAAGATAAATTTTTTCTGACACAGTTTAACTCTGAGATCTTGTCATATTTTATTACCATTTTTTTAAGCTCTAGTGAATAAACTATTAATGAAAGAAATGTTCAAGGTGTCTGAATAAATCTTGGTTATTATATATTATTTTTATATATATATATATATATATATATATATATATAAATATATATATATATATATATATATAAATCTTTTTTTTTTTTTTTTAATTTTTTTTTTTATAAACATCGTGAAATATTAGATTTTGGTCATATCACCGACCCCTACATGTGTGAATTAGACATTACTTGTTTCTTTTTTAGAAAATGAATGAATCAGTGTTTTATATTTCTGTAATAGAAATTCTCTTCTGCAATATTTAGCATTTCTTTCCTCTCTGTTTGACTTTCTGCAGGTGGTGACCAACAGGGAAACCCAGGAGACACTACTGTGTATAGCGTTTGTATTTGAAGTGTCGACAAGTGAACACGGGGCACAATACCACGTCTATAGGCTCATTAAGGACTAGCACGGCCGCGAGCTGTTCTGTCAACAGACTTCTGTTGCTTTGCACAGTCCCTCCGTCACACATATGGAGGAATATGCCAAATTGTCCAAACATCGGAGGAATACGCCAAAATGTTACACAAAACCAAATGTTTTGCTTCTGGTGCAGAATTTAATTGAGTCTTTGAGGACATAAAAAATATAGTATTACTCTGTTAAAAAAAAAAAAAAAACTTTTTGTATTTGTTTTTAAATGCCTTAAATACAAAATGGGTCACGTTGGTTTTGTTGCATATACAGATCATAGATGTCTTTTAAGCTTTGTTGTGTCTCCACGGAGGGAATGTGAATGTGTGGATGGGAAAGAATGTCATGGAAGACAATGTGTGCCGTTTATAAGTGGTGCATGCAGCATTTTACAGTGATATAAAAAGGTGAATCTCATGAAGAATACTCTAAAATTAAAAGAAAAAATATATACCATATGCATATTTTGAATGAAGGCTATTTTAGGGCCATTTTTTGCATTTTGACCTTTTCATGAAGCATGTTGCCTCCCTAAATTCTTATCATAATGCAACTGAAAACGTTATTCTCATTACTCTTAAGACAGCATTATATTACTAGCATTATATTAATCAGAATTGGGAGGAAATGTGCTCAATTGTCATCAATATAATGTCATAATGTAATGAAATATATATATATATATATATATATATATATATATAATATAAACTATTTTCGATATTTTTTTTTTTCTTTTGATTTTGGAGTGAAATATGACCTGAACATGTTCTTGACAGGTTTCATGAGATTTCACCTGATTTGTAAATGAGGACCAGCAGAGGGTTTACGTTCATTTTTATTAAGGACAGACCTACTGAAAACACACTGCAGTTACATTTTTTGGAAAACAAAGCCTTTTCCTGTCCTTTTTTATTTAACCAAATAACACAAGATTTCGGTTAAAAATGTTTTTCAACACCTGTCCTTTGAACAACAGGAGAGGCGTCAGAAACCGTTTTGCAGGTACTAAAGGATTTTTGAGTAGTTGACCCAAATGTGAGTGCCTTTCTTCAAAGAACACAAGTTGATTGATACTCTGAAGTGCCTTTTGACTACCTCTCGACGTAAAATAGTAGGAATAGATAAAACGATCAATTTCTTTATGCTACAACATGACAAAGTATTTGACTCTGCTGTTCATTGAAGCTTTTGCAAGATGTGTGAACTGAGGAAAAGGTCCGGTTGTTGAAATGTCAAGCCTGACAGGCTAAATGTCACTCTGGTACAATGAAAAATGGCTTTCACAGTTGCTGCCCATCGAGATTTTAAACATTTAATCCTGGAACAATACCTCGATAGAGTTGCTTGTTTTTTTTGTTTTTTTGTCTTTTTGAATGAGAATGTTGCGTTGCTGTCGTACTTTCTGGTGCTTTAAACCCTCAGAGAATGTTTGCATCTCTTACTATTTTTTGTTTTTAAATCTTCACCTTCACCTTCACAACATCCCTGCACTGTGTGCCTTCTTTTGCAACAAGTACATTTCTCTTGAGTTACATGTCGGCTTCTTTAGTTTCCAGTTAAAGCATCAGTTTTTCTTTTTAGTATTCCTGGTGTTAAAGTGTAAAAGGGAAAGTCATTAATTTCACCATGTATTTCAACACAACTGTGTTACAGTTCTTATCATTTGTGCATCTCTTTTTTTACTCCCTTTAGATGTATAGTCAGTCTCTTTACGATTACTTTTTGGTTACATGAATGCACCAGGTGTTTGAAATGGTTATGCATGCGTTTTTACAGAACTATGCCATTTTAACAGTGCTGAACTGAGATCTTTTGCTACTACTGAAAATAGAACCGTTTGTTTTCCCCATAGAGAACTAAAGACTTGAATTTTAGATCTGATTCGATGTTTCAAATGCCTGTTCTTAATGAAACCATGTAGCGTTTTTGTTCCACTTGCCCTTTTAATTCAAAGACCGCACGGTTTGTATGTTAAATTTTCTTGGGATGGTTTTTAGACACGAGTTGGCGCTCGCTGATAGCAGTTTTATGTCTAGATGAGTTCTGAAGGTACTGCTAATTCTTGGGTACACCTTAAAAGCAGAAATTTAATGTATATTGGTACAATCTTAACCTGCATTTTCATGTTTGAACTTCAGTGACGAGAGTTTCCTCAATTGTATTTTTTTTTCTTACAGGCTTTTTTGTTTCCTTTTTATAATTATTGTTATTATAATTATTAATTTTATGTTTGCTCTTTGACTTTCAATTGATCCTATATGCATACATTGAAAATTTTGTGTGTTACTTCTGTTATTTTATGCCATAATCTAAGTGGTGTTGGCAAAAGCTTTCCCCCTGTTTTTAACAGTTCGTTGTGGCCTTGGTTACCAGTTGTGCATTGCAGTTATGTATCGAATATCTTCAATGTTAGGGGTTTGTACAATATAATCAAAACAATGTATAGCAATACCAATAAAATGGCATGGGTCTCCTTGGACCGTATTTCTTAAAACACACTTACAACTTTGTAAAAGTGTCTTATTCTCTTTCACAAAAATGTTAATGAAAGCAAAGAGGGAACATGTTTAATTTAAATGGCAGTACTAAACAACAGAATATTTCAGAAAAACTTCTGAATAAACATGTTAATTGTGTTTTGTAATGAATTATCACCAACTGCAGCTTTACTGGCTGTCGAGAAAAACGTAGCATTCCTCTTATAAAAAAAGTACTATGGTGCTTTAATATATACTCATAGGTATTTAAAGGAATACTATGGTAAATGTCCAAAAACTTTACTATGAGTTGCAGATTTTCCTCTTGAGAAAGGCGCTTCAGAAAAAAACACCGTTTTTTTTATGTTGTTTGCAGATATTTTTACTCTAGAAAGTACTTTTGTGTAAATATTGATGAAAATATTTACACAAGTAAACAATGATTCTTATTTGGCGCACCCAAGTAAATTTAAAACGATCTTAAAAACCTCATCTCTATTATTCACCAACGCATGTGATTGGTCCATCCTGGAAAGCGCTGAGAAAAGTAACACGTATGATGTGACCGCGCAATCCACACTTCACCAACGGTCTTGAAAACAGTTTACAAACGAATAATGATTTAATAGCTGTTTAACTGAAATTAGGCAGTGAATATAATAGTGTTAAAATGGGACAATTATTATTTTAAGTTGTTGTACCTAACCAAACAAATTCAATTATAAGTAAACGTTTCTTAAAGAAAACTCATTTTCCCAAGATTCCAGGCAACGTGGCGCTGTTAATGACGGATCCTTTACGTCGAACGTCGGCGTACGCACGGACACGGTTACCAACTTTAATGCATTTGCTGCAAAGTAGCACTTGTTCGGAAAAAAAGAACAAAAAACGTCTTTGAACCTTTTATTGCAAAACTCTGATTATACGCCACACAAACGCGTGTGTCAGTCACAGAGAGACTCTTAATAAAGCTTTATTTTGATACACGTGAACACGTTTACTCATTTTACATGTTAAAAGTTTAAAGTTAAATGTGAAATGTCCTTTTGATAAAGCCGAATGACTTTTCTGCAGACGACATCCAGGTCAGTGGCAGATGAGGAAGTAGCGGTCTGACTGAAACAAATGGACAGGATATGAGACTCGCAGCTCATGAAAATTTGTTTATAACAGAGATAACGCCGAAAACAAATTCGGATTGATTGAGTGAAACACTGCCAAGTATAAAGGTAAGATCGGATCTCCAACATATATGATTACATTTAATATGATTACATGCAACAGCATTTTAAAAGCTTTTGAAAGATCCTGCATCATTTAAACGTCTGTATATTACACAATATGTTTTCATTACCTTCAATAATGTACCTATGTATGTGTAAGTATATATATATGTGTGTGTGTGTGTGTGTAAAATGCACACAAAAGCTAATTTATTTTGTAAGCCCATATTAAAGAACAAAGTAAAAATACTTGCTGAGAATTTACAGAAAACTGTCATTTAAAACTGTAATAATATTTATGTGATCAAATAAATTCCCTGCTGAACATAAGAGACTTATTACAAAAACATTAAAAATGTTACTATATATTTATGTATAGTAATGTACTTTGCTGGTCGGTTTCTTCAAGTGTCTTGGAGACACGGCCACAGTTCTTCTGGATTTAGTTTGTCTCAGTTTCATCTTTTTCTTCATGTAATCACAGACAGATTCGATGATGGTGAGATCAGATCTCAGTGTGGAGCACCGGCTGTTGTCAGACTCCTTGTGCATACAAAAATCTCACTGGATTATTAAAATTAATGGCAAAATGAATGTTTGGAAATGTGAACTGATATTTCCTACTGACACACTACAGCAAAATATATAAATAACTGGCTTAAAACCCTTTTTTGGGGGTGAAAATACTGACGTGCCTAAGACTTTTGCACAGTAGGCTTACTGTATACACACACACACACACACACACACACACATACACACACACACACACACACACACACACACATATATATATATATATATATATACACAGGGTGCGATTTGTGAAAAAAACCAGAGGGGGGGGATGTTTTGAAAAGTTTTTTTTTCCCTTTTGAAAATAAACCACAAACCACAGTGAGCTATATATAAATTTTTGGCAGCTGCCAGTTACAGAAACATTTTTACAATAAATATTCTGATTTAACCTTGAGTTTTGAAGGATTAGACAGATTAGATAGCTTTGATATTTGCACCACTATTTACAATGACACTAAAAATTCTTAATTTCTAATAGGAATGCAAAATCATGCAAAATCAATCAGTAGTTATTGATTTTTTTAATAGAATAACGAGACACAGACCTCTACATTCAATCACGTTTGCTCTTATTTATTTTTGATCACAGTGCATACACAAACGTTTAGTCCCAATGTGCACACATTTGGAGAAATTTTGATTTCCTTGGTGTAGACGTGCATTTTAAGGCCAACAAATTGGATAACACTTGCTTTGAAACAATGTCAATTATTATTTAAGCTATAATAAAGTAATGTGCAGCATGTGCCGCTGCATTTGCGCATGCAATTCTTGAGTGCGTGCCGCGAGCACAGTATAACGGCTGATTAGACAGTCATGTTCATTTTTCTGAGTTTTGCTGACAACATCTCGTCTGACCGCAGTTCACTGTCGTTCAAGTAAAGCTCCCTCGTCCTCACCTATCTTTTCCGCGCGCTGCACATTACTTTATTATAGCTTAAATAAAGCGCAAATGAAACTACGAGCATGCACCGTCGTTCATCTGTTGTAAATTAAGTCATGAAATTACCAAATGTGATTAAAGCTGCCTCAAAACTGTGCATGCATAGGCTATTTGTTGACATTGTTTCAAAGCAATTGTTATCCAATTTGTTAGCCTTAAAATGCACATGTCTACACCAAGGAAATAAAAAAATTTTCGGGGGAGCATGCCCCTGTACCCCCCTAGACTAGTAAAGTACATTTTGTGACCTCGGTAATTATGAAACCGTGTACGGCCCTGCTTCTGTTTTATCTAATAAAATATAAGGTAAACGTGTATTTCTTCAAATGTGCGCATTTTGGGACTAAACGTTTGTGTATGCACTGTGATCAAAAATAAATAGGAGCAAATGCGATTGAATGTAGAGGTCTGTGCAAATATCGAAGCTATCTAATCTGTCTAATACTTCAAAACTCAAGGTTAAATCAGAATATTTGTTGTAAAAATGTTTCTGTAACAGGCAGCTGCCAAAAATTAGTATATAGCTCCACTGTGGTTTGTGGTTTATTTTCAAAAGGGGAAAAAAAGACAAAAAAAAAAAAAAAATTTTTTTAAAACATCCCCCCCTCTGGTTTTTTCACAAATCGCACCCTATATATATATATATATATATATATATGTGGTACACAGTATTTCAAAAAATATTGTCCATAAACCATATTACAATGGCACATGACCAATAAACAAGGTAGTACCATTTGTTTGGTGAAGTTTTCCAGGTAAACTGATTTGGTTGAAGCTCAGTCGCTCGTCTCCCTCATATCTTACGTTAGAGTCGGTCAGTAAACACGGATCCTCCTGGCGCCTGTCAGTGCTTGTGTGGAGCAGCTGTGTCTGTGTTTACTGTCCCTGGATGATCATAACGCTGCAGCAAATGTTGTTGCTTACTGGTGTAAAATGAACACAGACTGATGTACTGTCAACACAGGCACATGCTGCCGTTACAGTTCAGATCAGTAAGTATGTAAATTGCTGGGAGTTAATGTTAGAAGGATCTTAGTGGATTTGCAAGAATCTAGTACCATAAAAATACCATGGTACATTAATTTCAGTGGTGAATGATGTGCCATAGTTTTACCATAGTGTGATATTATTACAGCACCATCCGTTAGAAAGAGGTGTTGGTGACACTTCACTTAAAGCCTTTATGTATAATGCATTATTAAGGTGTTCATAGTGCATGTTATAATCTTTTCATAAATAATTGTAACCAAAGTTAAAATATTTCCAGATTCCTTGGTGCATCTGAAATGTGTTGTTTTAGTGCATTATACTTTCTAAAGGAATAGATCAGTATTATAACTGTGGTTACAATTATTCATGAGACCATGCAAAGCATTATAACGTGCATAATTAATGCATTATATAAATGTGTGTATATAAGGTTATCTTCACAGCCACTCTACAAGGTGTGTTGTGCACAGTGTCACCATGACAACACAGTAAGTGGACCTTTGACCCTCGGGATTGAGGTGGAGCCATAATGATATCCAGCAGCATTGCTGGGTGCCGGGCTTTATGATTTATGAGCGCTGTATGTCAGACATGTGTTTCTGAGCCGTGTCTCTGTTTCACTTCTGTCTGTGGATTTACTCTCGCTCAAAGTAGGTATTTAAATGACTTGCATGTTCAGGTGCTTGTGAACTAGTTTCTGTTAGAAAGCTTCAGACTAAAGCACACCAGTCTTGCTTTAATGCAGATTTTAGCCAGGTCAGGTAAAAATGAGATTTTATTTTAGATTTGGTGAAGTGCTTTTGAGTTGTTTTGTGTTGATGATGTGGGAGTGTATTTGTATTTTTAATAATGATTTTTCACAGTATGTTTCAAGACATTGACAAACCAGTAAGTTTCCCTGTAGTCTCACTAACTTAAGCTTTTAGTGCACTGAAAAGAATGGTTTTCTGTATTTTGTGTAAACATTTTCAAACGTGCAGTAACGCTCATTCTGAGAAGTTCACAACTGAATCAAACCAGTTTTGTTTTGTGTGTTGGAACGAGTTTGAGCTCAAACTGAATTCTCTCATTTATCCTTACAGACCAACCCAAAAGACTTATCGCCATGACAACCTCAGCACCAATCAGATTACGTGTCTTCTCTCTCAACTGCTGGCAAGTTCACTCTTTACATCAACGCTTGTTTCCTTTTGTATGTAAATGCGCTCAAGATTCCGATATTCCTAAATTATATCTAACGGATCCTACTCAGAATATTTTATGTAAATATTAGGAATATTGGGTTTTTAAAGCCAAAATAAATCTGACTTCGTATTAACTTTGCATATCTTTTTCTACAAAATATTTGTTTTCATACCAATTGATATTAACCCATTTGTGCCCACATTTTTCTAAATGGTTCATGCATATATTTGTGTTAATAGTGTCCCATGTGAACATGTTCTGCATTTATTTTCCCCAGGTTTTTTTTTTTTTTTTCTTAAAAATCGTATTTGAATGTGCGCCAACTAGTTGCTGGTGGGCAAATATTTTGTAAGCACCCTTTCATTGTCAAATTTGAATAGGACGAGAACATTTGGCATCTAACTCAAAATAACTGCTTTGAACAGATCAATCTCTATTCATAAACACATTTATTATGTATAAAAGTCGAAGAACATTCAATGCAAACCCAAAAAAAGCTGCATCTAGCTTATAATCCCTTGAATATGAAAACACAACAAATCCATTTGTTTTAAAGTGGTGGAACACAGTGCAGAACAAAGTGCAGCCCATTAAGTTGCCCCAACAGAGCATTGTGAATCAAAAAGTTAAATAAAAATAAATAAATAAAAATAAAAAGAAGGGAGAAAATTTTACATCTATATGTGACCCAGGACCACAAAACCAGTTATAAGTCGCATGGATATATTTGTAGTAATAGCCAACAATACATTGTATGGGTTAAAATGATCGATTTTTCTTTTATTCCCAAAATCATTAGGAAAGATCATGTTCCATGAAGATATTTTGTAAATTTCCTACCATAATTATATCAAAAATGTATTTTTGTGAGTGGATATGCATTGCTAAAGACTTTATTTGGACAACTTTAAAGGCGATTTTCTCAATATTTTGATATAATAATTTTTGTGATATTATGTATAAATCTCAATTAAAAAAAAAAAAAAAAAGATTGACCCTTATGACTGGTTTTGTGGTCCAGGGTCACATAAAATAAATAAATAAATAAATAACAGTGCATACAGATAGTGTCTTTCAAAAGACATTCAGAATAGGAAGTTATGTCATATGTGTCTGTGTTGGGTAGAGTTTTAGTGGTTTGCATGAAATTTCTTGAAGCACTCAACATGCAAGGCAACACCGCATTTCTCACATGCAAAGGAAGTGCGTCCATCACTATCAAATTAAGCTGTACAGCAGAGATGTCAGTTAAAGGATTAAGTTATGTTCTAGGTGGGATATTATTAAAGAAAAAAGCACTAAACAAGACCAATAACTTTGACTTATTAAGCTATTAACACTGTATACCCCATTTCACCATCATATATGTACAAGTCATTTGCCCACCGGCAACTATAGTTGCTGCTTGGACTATAGTGTACAAAAAACTATAGATCTCTTGTAAGATTTGTTTTGTTTGGATGATTCTAGAGACCTTCATGATTATGTAGATATGTAAATGTCAACAAAAAATACTTATTAGTAACATGAAAATTACATTTCTTTGGGAGAGTTTGCCTTCGCCATGCTTCCTGGAAGTATGGGTAGGAAGCTGACAGCCTCATGTGGCAGGAAGGAAGTTAATACCTTTTTTTTGTTCTTGAAATCCTTTATTTGGTTGTTTTCATGCATGTCATTGAGACATAAAACATGGATAACATCCAAAAAAATACTTACAAAAGGAAAATGACAACTATACACTGCGGCAACTATAGTTGCCGGTGGGCTGAAATGGGTTAAACGCATTTTTAATTAAAATAAAATGTATTTGTTTAGAGATATTCATAATAAATATGTCATAATAAATATTTTACATTTGTATACAAATTATAAAACAGAAAAATAATAGGTATATAAACTAGTTATAAACATTTTTACTGTATGTTGCAGGAATGAGAGATTTGCATAATCAAATTTGTGGTTTTCATTTTTTACTATTAAAATACATTTCGTAAAATCTTTTTCTTTTCTCTCATATGTCTGTGCACTGGATTTATATTATTAACCAATAAATTTATAACAGCATAAATGTGTGCATGAACCACATTTGATTGTTTTAGGGGGATCAGATACCTCAGTAAGAACTGCATAGAGCGATTTGTTCTGATCGGAGACCTGCTGAATCAGGAACAGCTTGATATAGCGTTACTACAGGAGGTGAAGCATGTTCACACACACATACACAGGCAAATACATTCTGCATTGATCAAATATACAGGGGTTGGACAATGAAATTAAAACACCTGGTAATTTATGAGTATGGTGTAGGGCCTTCTTTTGCGGCCAATAGAGCATCAGTTTGTCTTGGGAATGACAGATACAGTGGCCAGAGGGATTTTGAGCCGACTCAGAACAGTATCCAGGTCACTATGTGATGAAATGTTTTCTGACTTGCTCCTCCAAAATACCTCAAAGTGACTCAAAAATGTTCAGATCTGGTGACTGTGCAGGCCATGGGAGATGTTCCAATTCACTTTTATGTTCATCAAACCATTCTGTCACAAGTCTTGCTGTGTGTATTGGTGCATTATCATCCTGATACACGACACCCCCTTCAGGGTACAATGTTTGAAACATTAGGTGCACATGGTCCTCCAGAATGGTTCAGTAGTCTTTGGTTCATCAAGCACAGTAGGGAATGTCATGATTTTGCAGCCAAAACTCTGGGCAGCTACAGCAGTAAGATCTTTTGAGGCTTCTCTACACCGTAACTCCCATGGATGTGGGAAACACAGTGAAGGTGGACTCATCAGAGAACCATGCATGTTTCACATTATCCACAGCCCAAGATTTGCACCGTTGGCACCAATGAAACTGACATTTGGCATTGGTACAAGTGACCAAAGGTTTGGCTATAGCAGCCTGACTAGGGTTGGGATCAAAAATCAATTCCAATTCTGGAATCGGATACTTGTCATAAAACTAAAAATTAAATTCTTCTTATCAATTTTTTTTTAAGACTCGCATGCTGTTTTCACATTCAAAACATGCTCAGAGAAAGCCATCTCTCATACTGTATAGTGTGTGATACTCAAAATATCCTTGTAAACACAGTCGGTTATGTCTTAAGTGAACGTAAATAGTTGACAAAAAAACGGATGTGTAACAGTATATTGGATCTGTGCAGCTCTTAAAGTGACAGCAGCCTAATAAACCTGCTGCCATCTCGAACAATAAAGAACACTTACACATGGAACTTTTGCCTATGGTTTAAAAATACCATTGCAAAAACAACTAGCCCAATGGTCTCAAACTCAGTTCCTGGAGGGCCACAGCTCTGCACAGTTTTGCTCCAACCCTAATCAAACACACCTGATCAAGCTAAAGCTGCAATATGTACAATTTTTGCAGTAAAATATCCAAAAACCACTAGTCCAGTGTTATATATTTTGTTCAGTTGAGTACTTACAATATCCCAAATGTTTCCAACTATTTGTAAATCGTGAGAAAATTGCAATTTTAACCAAGGCTCCAGGACGTGTGAGGAGCCGCCTGTCAATTGCGTCATACCCGCGTTACCCTCGGTTTCCGTTTTATTTTGTAGAAACCATGGAAACAACAAAGATGCTATAATATATTACATGTTTTAATAGACAAGGGAACAACTGTTTGGTTACATTTATAGACAGAAAACTATTGTTATATAGCTCAACACGTTTAGTCTTACTGTTTAAATCTAATTTTCTTGATTTTTTGCGAGTACCATGCTTTACCATGCCTCAGAGAAAAACACTATTTTGTCAAGTAGCTAACATAGCATAATCAGATGCAGCTTTATTTTTAGTAACAGTAATACAGAATTTTCTCCATCGTACAATACGTTTTAAAATGAATTGCATGCCATTTATCAACACAAGCCATCCAGCATTTAATATGATATTCTAAAATCGATCTATCTTACTGAAGTGTGTAACAAGTGTCTCACAGCAGCCGCCGAGTGAACGCACAGAGTAACGTTATAACATAATTTTCAACACTCTCAAATGTATATAATATGATAAACAGAGCTGTGTTACCTCGTACTCATGACTGGAAACGAGGAAGTGGCATAATAAAAGTTCCGCTGCTCGTGAGGCGTGTGTTGCGCAATCGCTCCAGTGGCCTCGTTTGGCTCCCACAACACTCGGTCCTGCTCTGCTTCATACTACAGTAACGTTAATAATCGCATCCATGAACATGATTTCTGCCCGAGTCCTATCCCGATTTATTTCCACCGGCTGTGAGGTGAAGACCACATGTCCCAAGATTCCATGCTCAAACTTGGCATCATCAAGCTACACTTTGTTTTGAATAGGCGCCCCCTAGCGGATGGAAAACTACATAGTGCACCTTTAATCAAGGTCTTCAAGATTACTAGAAACTTCCAAGCAGGTGTAAGTTGGAGCTAAACAGTGCAGAGCTGTGGCCCTCCAGGAATTGAGTTTGAGACCACTGAACTAGCCTAACTAATATAAATTTCAAGCATTATTAAAGACAAGTAAACAAGTAATTAAAAAAGAACAAATAATCAAATTAGCAATCGCACAAATAAATACAACAAAGGTATTCAGCTACAAAGAAATGTTTTGAAATAAGACTTAGAATACATGTAAATGATATCCAAGTTTTTAAATTTTTTTTATTAAATCGATAAGAATCGGAATCGGAATTGTTAAAATTCAAACGATATCCAATCCTACTCCCAACAAACAGTGTTGGTGGAAACAGGAGAGTCAAGCTGTGGTTTTATGTTTTTTGAATACAGTCCAGCTTATTACCTGGACATCCCTTTCACACAGCTTCCTCTCGCTCCACAGTCACTGCTGTTGGATGTGGTTCAACCTACGTGTTGGTATGCAGACATTACTCTGGATATCATAGCTCTCGATACAACACACACTTGCTATCTTGGTCACAGATGAACCAGCGAGGCGCGCACCAACAATTTGTCCTCTTTTGAACTCTGATACGTCTCCCATTATGTTGTGTGGATTGCAGTATTTTCTGTACAGCTGTAGTGTTGCTCTGCTAGCTCAACCTTCACACTCGCCTCTTACTGATGAAAAGTAAAATCAGTGAATATCGGCCACCAGGCCACACATAAATAAAACCTCCAACAATATATTGGCCAGTGTTTCAGTTTCATTGTCCAGCCCCTGCATAGCAGTTTTTAATATTATCGATTGCCACATATTCCACACATTGAGAGGAGCCAGTTTAAAAATTATTATTCATCATTAAATGAACTCTTTAAACAATATGATTCAGATAATTTAGTTGTCTTTTAGCTAATTGTTTGAAAACAGGATTGTACTGTAGAATTACATGATTTTTGGTTACAGGTCTGGTGCGAGAAAGACTTCCTGTTTTTAAAGAAGAATCTAGGCAGTGTCTATCCGTATTCACATTATTTTAAAAGGTAAGTCATGATCTTTAAATGCATGAATATAACAGCGAAGTTCTGTCTCTGAAAGGTTCTTTGGGCTTGAATGCACAAATTTATAAGCACAAGGACACAATTATAAATGCATTTCCTTTTAAAGAAACTTCTTTTCGTCTTCAGTGGATTTATAGGGAGCGGATTGGCCGTCTTTTCCAGACATCGAATCCATGATGCCTTTCTGTACAGATACTCATTAAATGGATATCCATACATGGTGGGTCTGATGAATTATGTGCACAGACATCCTGCTTTTCTACTTAAAAATAAAAATGATGTCTGGAAGAATAGTGTTTAATTCCCATGGTACAAATAACACAAGACATTTAGTTTCCTGTACTACATATTTAAGAAATGATCACATTCACAATATAGTGCATCCTTGAGTACTGTATTGATTTATAAAATACTTACTAAAGATATTATGGTTTTAAACATTATTTTACATCCTAAGTCAAACCTGTAAATCTTGCTTCCTGTTGTAAATTAACTTGTATATGTGCCATTTATGTGGCGTGAGTTTCCTCTTTCAGTGTCAGAGCTGATTGATTGGTCTGAAGGCTTGTTAATGATCTAATCTTATATCAGGCACAACATGGTGACTGGTTTGGTGGCAAGGCCGTCGGGAAGGTCTTGCTTAACATCAGTGGGTTGACGGTTCATGTCTTTGTAACTCATGTAAGTTCATGCAAAATGTGTGAATCAGTCTTATTTTAGTTTTATTTATATACTATTTAAGTATTTATTAATATTTTTTAACAAGGTTTTTATTTTTTTACAACAATACAGTAACTTTTTATTTTTTATTTTAGTTTTAATGTTAGTAATTTTATTATGCGGTTTTGTCTCTCTTTTTTTTTGTCTCTTTTAATTTAGATTTCATTTATTTTTATTTTAATTTTAGTAATTTTATTACCTCAACTTAAACTTATTTTATTTCAGTTAGTTGCTAAGGCAACATTTCTAATGTCCATTTAAGTTTTTTTTAAGTGTTTTAAGTTTTTCTGTAACACTTCACAATAAGGTTTTATTTGTTAACATCAGAGAACTACATTGGTTTACTTTACATGAAATAAACAATAAATAAACAAAAGCATTTATTAATCCTAGTTGCTATTAATTTTAACATTTGCTAATACATTATTAAAATCAAAAGTTGTATCCATTAATATTATTTAATGAACTTAAAATGAACGGTTGTATAAGATGAATAAATACTGTAAAAAAATGCTTATCCCTAGTTTTAATTTTAATAGTTTTAGTTAACAATAACAACATTGGCATGTATGCATGAATGTTTGTGTGGGACAATACATCGGGACGATCACTGTGGAGCACTCTTCTTCATGAGCGTTTGAGTGTGTGGTTAAAAACTAGCCTAGAGCGCCATCTGCTGATAAAACTAAGCTCAGAATTGATTTGAGAGAGAAAATATAAGGATCGATCCAGATTCATTGTATCATGAATCGAGAATCGATGTATTGTCCCAGCCCTAGTTTATACCCTGCCATGTTCACGCTGTCAGTTTTTGGGATTGACAACTGCATTTACTTACAAGTGTGAGTCTCGAAATGTCCTATTCACACAGCAACTTACAGTAGCATCTTGAATACTGTGTGCATGAATGTGCAATGGGAGTCAAGCCTGTATTCCCTTATCAGTAACCATATCATTATCAACAGTGACCATATATCAAAAATGGCGGTGTGTATTAATCTGAAAGGTCTTATCACTTTTGACACGACAACAGTCCAATCGAGCCACGATTTCATCCATCAAATCTTCATTACCTGTCAGCAGCTTTTATAACTGGATGAAGAGCGGAGCATTTGAGTTGTGCATAAAACACAAAACTGACCATAATCTTATATCTCCATCGCTGTAACTTACCAAAACCACACACAAAAACAAGTAACACATGGTAGACATGCGTTTGTGCTCGCTCTGCTTGACGTGACAGACAACTACTTGTCCGGTCCGGTTCCGTTCACACAGAGAATGCGGTTGTGAGTCCTGAAAATTAACGGGTGTGAGTTCGGCTATAGAATACAGTTGTCACTCCTGTAAATAACTAAACTGACAACCGTATTCTGCAGCTGTGTGAACATGGCCCCTGTGTTACAGCAGTTTTCTTTTCCTTGCAGCTGCATGCAGAATATTGCAGAGAGAAAGATTCGTATCTCCCGCACCGAGTGGTTCAAGCCTGGGAGCTGCAGCAGTTCATAAGGTCTCTTTTTTGCAATTTTACCCTTGGCTGCGGGTTCATTTTCAAGCCTAATATAGGTTTTAATTGCTCGATCCTTCAATAAAATGTGCCGTTCAAACTGATCTGATCAGGTATTTCATTGAAAATAAACTTCAGCCGCTCAGATTTCTGCTCTCATTGCTTAATGCTTACGACTGAGTGTATTTTTCTGAAAAGGCATACTAGTGCTGGAGCGGACGTGGTGATTCTGGGTGGAGATCTGAACATGCACCCGGACGATCACGGTACCAGACTGCTGAGAAACTACACTGGACTACTGGATAGCTTCAGTGAGGCCGCCAAGTTTGACGTTAGTACTGCAGCGTGAGGTTATCTGAAATCTTGTGATGACTGTGTGTCACATAGCTAAGTTATGATTTATAATGACCTCCTATCGTTAATTCCAGGGATGTGAGGAAGGATTCACCCATATATCTGAAAACCCTTTCACACACACGGATGGTCTCGTCCCATTTGGGGGAGGAGTCCGGATAGACTACATCCTGTTCAAGGTAAATTAGTTACATTTTCTACTCTTTCTGTTGTATTAAGTGGTGTTTTCTGAGACTCAAACTGTACTCTAGTTTAGTGATCTGAACAAACCTCAACCCTGAGTATTAAACGTTGACGCAAACTCGTCCTGCAGACGAGTAAATGATACCTCAGAAATGTCTAGTTTTCAAACTCTTCTGAGTTTTAGCTTTCTTTACTTGTATGCACATGACTGCTGACAGCGCTGTTTCTTGCCAGGGATCAGGGGAAGTAGATGTGAGCTGTGAATCTTTGTCCACCACTAAGGGTCCAGTTCCTGGACAGCCCTTTCCTTACTCTGACCATGAAGCTCTCACTGCAGAGTTCCTGTTTAAGCCATCTAAAAAGGGAAATGGATGCTCAGAGAGAGAATTTGGCTGTATTTCAGGTATTTGTGTTTCAGTTTTGGGGTCTTGAAATATTAATTACATGCAGTTTTGCTTAAACAACAATAACAACAACAACAACAAACATCTTGCCAATAAACCAATGCGGTGTTATTTGCTGCTCCGCAATAAATTTGGAAACTGGCTGCATGTTTTTTGGATATCAAGGTGTTTTAAAGGAACAGTTGACCCAAAAATATTCATGTACTCACCCTCATATTGTTCCAAACTCATATAATATTATATTTTCGTGGAATACATAAAGGAGAAATCTTCACAGAGTTTGTCTGAGAAGCTAATACAAATAATTATCCTTATTGATTCATCAGATCATTTCCCTTTGTGTTCCATGAAAAAAAATAACCACTTTTTGGGTATGAAACATGAGTGTGAGTGATGTCATAATTTTCATTTTAGGGTGAACTACTTCTTTAAAGATTATTCTTTAATTGTTTTGACATCATCAAAAGTTTGAGGTTTTTGTCAAAAGTTTTTGAAAGAAGTTTCTTCTGCTCACCAAGGCTGCATTTATTTGATTAAAAGTGCAGTAAAATAAATAATATAGTGAAATATTATTGCAATTTAAAATAAATGTTTTTTATTTTAATATATTTTACAATATATTTTATTTATTCCTGAGATGGTAAAGCTGAATTTTCAGCATCATTACTCCAGTCTTCAGTGTCACATGATCCTTCAGAAATCATTCTTATATGCTGATTTGCTGCTCAAGAAACATTTATTATTATCAATGTTAAACAGTTATGCTGCTTAATATTTTTGTGGAAACCGTGATGTATTTGTTTCAGGATTCCTTGATAAATAGAAAGTTCAAAAGAACAGCATTTATGTGAAATGGAAATCTTTTGTAACATTATAAATGTATTTTGATAAATTTAATGTGTCTGACCCCAAACTTTTAAATGGTAGTTCCATTCTGTCACTTTGTTTCTTTCTCAGATAAGCTTCCTGAGCTGATCAACACAGTCAATGAAGCTCGTACTGAAGTAAAGGTGGGTCTACACTGCTCTGAGCGCATGCGCCACACCGCGGCACGTACAGGCATCATGGGTCTTGTCCTGTTAGTGCTTGAGCTAGCCATCGCCGCTGTCCCATTGTTTTCTCTGGGAGCTGAACAGCCCTTTCCTAAAGCCTCTTTCTACTTGCTTGGGGCGCTGTGCTTTGCCGTCCTCCTCTCTACACTGATGCTGTACATCTTCTATAGCATTGAGGTGAAGGCACTGCAAGGCACAGAGGACCAGATGAGACTGGCACTAAGTAGCCTTCAGGAACGGATTAAGGAGTCCCCCAAGGTTCTATCCGCGGACCATTTGCGAAATCCACTAGACGGCAAGGATTCTGTGCATTTGTAGCCAGATAGCTGAATTAAATGTGGTGTTTGGATGGAATTCTGAACTGAAACTTGAGAAGGAGACTGGGTCACTGTTTTATGATGTCTTAACTCAACTGTATTCAGCTTTTTCACACTGTTTAAAGGTTTTGTTTTTTGTTTGTTTTGGCTAGACATTAAGGATAATTATTCTGGGAACAAAGAAACCAGGAAATTAGATGACAAGTTAGCAAAATCATTAATTCCATGACAGATCTACTTCACTTTAGAACAGTTGCTCTCAACCAGGTGGCCTCAGCAAACTTCCAAGGAGGCTACAGGATGACTTATAATATACATATACGTACACACTGTGTGTGTGTATATATATATATATATATATAACAGTCAAACCAAAATTTATTCAGACACCTTGAACGTTTCATTCATTATTACAGTTTATTCACTGTAGTTTAAAAAAATGGTAATAAAATATGACAAGATCTCAGAGTTAAACTGTGTCAGAAAAAATTAATCTTAATTATGTCAGATAACACATAAGCAAAACATGGTCAGGTCAAAGTGTCTGAATAATTTTTGGTCCCAAATTTTTATGGTAGTCCACTGTATGAAGAATTTTTGGTTATAATATGTCATAGTTTACTTTATTTTGCTATCCTCACTTACATAAATGAACTATAGTGTCCTGCACCCACTAGTAAAAATATATCAAAAATGTCTGAATAATTTTTGGTTTGATTATATATATATATATATAATTACTTAAAATAATTAATATAATACATGGGTAATATAATTAATGTTATTAATAATAGGAATATTTTTAACCATTTTTAATGTAAATTAATGATTAATTTTAATTAGATAATTAAAATGCTAAAAAAAAAAACATTAAATCGTGAACTGAAATCACATTTCTTTTCTCCCTCCATAACTAATAAGTTGTTTTTAGCGAAAAACATACAGTTCTTAAAACTTCTGCAATCATTATATATGTGTGAATGAATGTATGTACTGTAGGTAGGTTGAGAACCAGTACTTTAGAAGAATGGACCACTGTCAATCACATATGACAGCTCATAATCGCTTACTAATTGAATATTCTTTTGTTCGTTAACCTTTGTAAATGGAGACCTGCTGGGCAGGTGTTTCTGTCCTTTATATGTTAAGTGTTTCCAATCACCAGCTTTTGAAGTTTGCATTCATTGTGATTGTGTATGGTTATGTTCATGATAAGGCCATTTTGGGATACCAGGAACAACCTCATATCTTCAGCTATTTTACAGTTTCTGTTTGGGGAAATTCAAGTGGAGAAAGATAAAAGCATACAATGCATTATCATGATGTTGTCATTTTGTTTTGTCAAATCACTCCATAACTGTGTCTGTGAAGTTATTTTCCTTTTGTTTAACATGTCAACAACCTCATTTATCTCTAATATAACAGTTTTGTTACACAAGTCTACCTTTTATAAAAAGAATAAACAATGCACATCAATTTTTCAGCAAGCTGGTGGTGTTTTATGTTGGTTTTAATGTGATCTACTTGCCACAAGGGTGCAGTGTTGGTTATAAGAATGATAAGAATCTTTGGTAAGTTAAAAAAAAGTTTAATGGTATCTATTTTTGTAGCTATTATTACCCAAATATACAGTATACTGACAGTTACTACATTTAGTAGATATTAGGACTAGTTCTTTTGTTTGAAAATGAAGTTTGATATCTTTCTCAGAGTTCACATCTATGAAAATGCTAAAATAGACATATATTATATAACTTGAGTAATCACAGCAAAATTATGTTTTTTAATTGTTGTTTAATATGTTTATTTATTTTGACTTAAGAAGTACAAGAAGAGGAAGTGTCCTTTGTTCCAGGACAAACAAACACATTGTCTGAAAGTTTACGCTGTCATTTGCCGTTGACGTGTTTTAACATTAATGATGACACATTTCTCGAGTGAGACCTGCCCATGCAGATGACTACCGGGCAGTTTTGTCATGGGTGTGGTCTGCACTGTCTGTACATGTGTTGTGTTACTAATGCCTTACATCTGATCGGCTGATGAGTCTTCATCTTAGTCATGGAGAGCTTCTTGTGTTACTGGTATCATGGCTGCAATCTTTTGTTTATAGGAAAATGTCTCAAATGAATACATTCGAACAAAAGCGCATTTTATAATACTACTAGTGCAGTGTAAAATTGAAATGATTCATCACTCTAAAAAATGCTGGGTTGTTTCAACCAATGTTTGGGTCAAATATGGACAAACCCAATGGTTGGGTTTAAAAAATTAATTCAAAAATTTGAACCAACCGTTGGGTTTATCCATATTTGACCCAACATTTTTTAGAGTGATGAGACGTCATTTGGAGTTGCTCAGATATGCAATCCTAGAAACTTTTCTGTTCTTTACATGTTCCTACAACAACTTGATTTGCAACTGTTCCCCTGGTAAATGTTTATATGTTCAGGTATAAAGACCTATTTATGCTGTGTGCGGATGTATATTTATATATATATATATATATATATATATATATATATATATATATTAAGTAGTATATATTTAAGGTCTGTGGTTGCACAATAAGACATTCAAGGCACCTTCATTGGGGCAAAATGGAGTTATGAACAAAATCAGGTCTTTGTGATAGATGGGTCAGGCTTCAGCAGGGGCGTCATAAGTGGGGGGGAAAGGGTGACAGTGCATAGGGCCCTGGCGTGTGAGGGGCCCTCAACGATCCTGAAATCATTATAATTATCATTATACAATTGTGTGCATATGTACTATGTCTGCGCTATTTCTCTGTTCGCAAGCTTTGGCACAAGTCTGTGTAGGCGCCTCCCACGAGCACAGTATGCACGCAATTCGCATGATTTGATTGGTTGTCTAGGAACGTTGCAAAGCGCTAAATGGCTGTGAGGGAGAGCGGAGCGGAGCGGACGCGCCACACTCCGGAGTTTGGTAAACTTCAAATTGCGCCGCTGCTGCCGTTCAAGCTAAGATCAGACAAAAAGTAAACAGTAAGGGAAAACAATTCCTCATAAATTTCTTTCCAAAGAGACCAAGTGATAACCTATGTTGTTCGAGCGAGGCGACAGTGACCTATATGCCGCTGTTTACATTGTGTAAATAGATGCTTGCTGAACGGGAGTCTGCATTTTCCTACATAATGAGAAATAACTTGTTTCTAAGCCGGTAATAAACGCTCTTATCGTACTCTAAACATACACAATTGGCCATCTCAGTAACAGTCAGGAAAGATTAAAGTGTCATTATTTCTACCATGTATACTATTCAGCAACTATTCTTAAACTATACACATATTATGATAGCATTTATCAGACACGTAGCCTAATATACGGTTCAGGATAATATCAATCCTGCGTTCATCGTGCTTGTAGAGGTACCTACAATGTTAAACAGTTTAGAAAGATTGTAATGTTTTGGAATACAAGGCACAATGTCTATTAATAAAACACAAAACTGTCATTTTTATGTCAAATATTACTGGGGTGCTCTATTTATAGCACAATTCAAACACAAGAGTGTTACATGATATATAGTACAACTGTTTTTCTAACTGTTTTTTTATTTTAAAAAGTGTGACATAAAATAAAAATAAAATACTTTTTATATATATATATATAAAGGGGCCCCCACACACTGTCTTTGCGTAGGGCCCAGGAATCGGTGCTACACCCCTGGGCTTCAGCACAGAGAAAAATGTGAGAAATTATATCAATTTAATTTGCAGCATAGTATGATAACCTATAGTATAATTGTTGTTGCACATGCTTTTTATGGTATTATTTACTGCACAATACATGCATATAAATAAATGTAATTCCCTTGCTTTGGCTTGTGCAAATATGTGCAGCCTTTAATAAATAAATATCTATATATATATATATATATATATGTGTGTGTGTGTGTGTGTGTGTGGCATCATATATATAGAGAGAGAGAGACGGAGACGATTTTAAAGGGCATCATTTTGGCTTTTTGTCTCTCCTCTAGAGACAGATGAGATATATATATATATATATATATATATATCCTGGATGTTTAACCCTAACCCTACTGTATATCATTTTGCAGCACCCAGTCGTTCTGTTGTTTACATAGGGACTATATTTTCTAGCGGATGGGTGTCACTTAATGAATTTGCGTATAAAAAATGCTTTTAATTGGAAATTGTGTCCTCCGATATTTTTATGTGGTATTTAAATGTAATTATGTAGTGTATAAAAGCAAAAAACAATTTAAAAAAGCAATAAGAAAATGCTGTTTTTGTGAGTAAATAGGCCTACACCCTGCGCGCCGTGCCTTACAACGCCCTTTACACAATATAGCTAACATTAAAAATCAAACACTTTTATAGCATTATCCTTATTAAAAGTGACACTTTGTTCTATCATTAACGAGCTTTCTTCGTGTAATCAAGAGTGAGAGGAGCAGAACAGGTGTTGAATGGGGGTTTCACTCGTTGGGCGTCATATGGGCGTGAACGAGGGCAGGTCCAGGTGAGTCTCTCTGTGAGTCAATCCCTGAATCAAACACACTGCAGCCAGACGGAGCAGATAGTTGGAGCTTTACGAATTGGACCTCACCTGTCTCTAGAGGAGAGACAAAAAGCCAAAATGATGCCTGAACCTTTAAAATCCGCTCTGTCATTAGGAGATGTGGAGGACACGTCTCTCGCGCTCCCGTCCGACCGCGACCTGAGATCCGCGCAGCAGCGAGTTCTGGAGCAGGTTCACACCATCAAGAGGAGCAAGTCCAAATACAGCAGCAAAAGTGTGTCCGGACTCGCTTCCCCCACCAGTGAGTACATTTTGACATTACATTTAATATCAGACGGATTTTACAAGGAGTCAACCTTTTTAAATTTGCTAGAAAGTTCCATGGGCTTGCCATTTTTTTTCCTGTAATATTTTATGCTAGTTTTTACATCAAAACTCACAAAAAACATGGTAGCGCCATTGTATTCTTAGAAGAAAGGTGTTTTTTTGTTTTGTTTTAGACATGGTACCATAGTAATATCGTGGTTTTCCATTTCTAAAACGTCTGAAGTAATATTTTCGAGTGTTTTCAAGACAGTCAGTGAAGTAAAATATGCCCTATTTTTGTGTTTTCTAAACTCTGTTCCCCGCCATAAATACCCTCTAGTTAAACAGAATTTATTTACTGGTAGTAAAGTTGCACACTAGAGTTTAAAATCAGGTCTCTTGAATGATCTTTGTCCCTGGCCTGGAGAACATGACGCAAATTAAATCAAAATAGTCCATTGATTTCTATTATAAGCTCTATTATTAATGGATTAATATGCTAACACTTTAGTTTAGGGTCTAATTCTACTTATTAGCATACATATTACTAGGATATTGTCTGTTTATTAGTACTTATAAAGCACATATTAATGCCTTATTCTGCATGACTATATTTTACATCCCTTAATCATATCCAATACCTTAACTTAACAACTACCTTATTAACTATAAGGTAGTTACTTGCTTTTGGCTTGTGCAAATACGTGCAGCCTTTAATAAATATATATATATATATATATATATGTGTGTGTGTGTGTGTGTGTATCTATATATATGTGTGTGTGTGTGGCATCATATATAGAGAGAGTTACTGCTTATATTAATAAGCAGTAATTAGGAGTTTATTGAGGCAAAAGTCATAGGTAATAGTGAGAATTGGATGCAGTACAATACTGTACAACTGCAATTATCTAAAAAAAAAATCACTTTCATTGTAATCCAATGTTTCATTCAGGCATATTAAATAATTTCTTTAAAAAGAAAAAAAAATATTTAGTAATACTTTTTACAGTAAAACCAGTGAAGACTTTGATCTCTCATGTTGTTATAGAGAATAAAGCTCTGTAAAATATGTAACTTTATATAATACATTAGTTTTGGGTTTCATATGTATATTTTGATACTGCGAATATTCAAAACGCCCCATAATACATATTTTATTTTTGTTAAGAATTATCAGACCTTGTTAACCTAAAAACTGTTTCTTTAATCGCAGGCCCCGAAAGTGACAGTGTGTTTTACGACTTCAAGTTTTCTCCCAGCACGTCTCTCAGCGGACCCTCGTTCAACAGAGGAGGAACCATGACAAATGGGGTAAAATCATCAAATGTTTATTCATTTGTGTTGTATATCTTTGTATTTTATTAATGCAGAACTTCAGGTGTGTATAAATTGTTTTGCATGTAATTTTCCCACAGTTGGGTGGGTAAAACACAAGTTTCTTTAGTCACCTGGTTGAACACTTCTCTTTGAGTCATCTATTCAGGATAACAATAGAAACACTTGAGATGTCAAACGGTCTTTAGCTTGTAACTAATAACCTGGTTACACATATATTTTCCTGAATTTGAAATGCTGTTCTTACAAAAACAACAATAGTTAAAAGGAACGGGGAAAAAATCCATCAATGTGTCTGTAACACATTCACTTCTCTATTATATTTGCATTAAAAATTTAAGTTCATTTTTTCTAGTTAGAGTTATGCAAGAAAAAAAAAAAAAGAAAAAAGGCTAAATGAAACCACTCCTCTCCTTCACTTTCTATGACTCATCCCAGTGTTGTATTCTGCCAAGACTTCCTTACATTTGGGTGTTTCCGCAGGAATAATGCCGTCGGGGTTTTAAAAGGCTTGTTTGGCTTTAATGGAGCATGTAATCTAGCCGTGTTGTGCCACCTAATTTATCATGTTGTTTTTGAAAATCAAGTCACCTTTATTTCTATAGCGCTTAATACAATACAGATTGTTTCAAAGCAACTTTACTGTAATAAGAAGGAAAGTAATGATCAATGATGCAAACAGAGTTTAATTCTGCTGAATATGCAAGACAACAGTGTCATTGTTCGGCTGAAGTCACTTCAGTGTTGGTTCAGTTTGGTTCAGTAACTGTGTAAAGTTCATCAGTTATGAAATGAGTTCAATCCAGCTGTAAAGCAGCTCAGTTCTCATCCAGTAGTGTCAGTACAGTCAAATCAATAATATTGTTGAATATTAAGTGGACTAGGCAAGCTAAGCAAGCCAAAGGCGACAGTGGCAAAAGATGTAAAACAGTGTTGTGTTTTGAATTATGCACGGACATACTCATATACAAATTAATCAGTTATTTTCTCGTAAACTGCACACTGTTGCTTCATAGAAGTAGAAATACTTTGGTTGCATTTTAATCCATAGTAATACTTTCAGCCAACACTCTTGTTCAGACAAAACTGTGGAATGGATTAAATTAAAATGCTGGTTTCAGAGTTGTTTTCAGTGTATAATTATAGGATTAGGACTTTCAAGCATGCAGTCTGATAGCACTAGTTCAAATGCTCTACTTTGCATTTTTTTTTTTCCATGTAATTTCTTTGCATTCTTTTTTATTTACATTAAATTTCTAATTATAAATTATGATATCACCTTAATAATTTGAGTGAAGAATTGTCTTTAGAACGTATAGTAAAGCATACTTTTAAGCATGCACTGTTTGATAGCATGCACTGTTTGATAGCAAATGCTCTATTTTGAGCATAACATTTTTTTTCATGTAATTTCTTTGCATAATTTTTTTTTTCATTATTTATTTTTGCATTTAATTTTTTGCATTTAAATTTTTAATGAGAAAATATATCACCCTGACAATGTGAGTGAATAACTTACTTTAAACCCATTGTTTCTAAAATGATAAGATTAGGACTTGAGTATACTTTTAAGCAAGCAGTCTGATTGCACTACTTAAAATGCTTTTGCATTTAATTATAAATTAAAATTAGCATTTTTTTTTTGCATGTAATTTCTTTGCATTCAAATTTTTTTTTTTTTTTGCATTTTAATTTTTAATTATAAATTATGATATCACTTTGATAATTTGAGTGAAAAAAAATCACTTTTAATTCACTTTTAAAATGTGCATGTTTTTTTTGCATGTAATGTCTTTGCATGAATATTTTTTTTTCAATATTTATTTTTGCATTTGAATTTTTAATGAGAAATGATATAACCTTGACAATTTGAGTGAAGAATTGGCTTTAAAATGTATAATAAAGTATACTTTTAAGCTTTTCAGTTTGATAGCATTAGTTAAAATGCTCTGCTTTGCATTTAATTAAAAATTACAATTTGCATGTCTTTTTTTTTTGTGTGCATGTAGTTTCTTTGCATTTAATTTGTTTTTGCATTTAAATTTTTAATGTGAAATAATGATATCATCTTGACAATGTGAGTGAAGAACTGACTTTAAACCCATTTTTTTTCTATGTCCAGAATATGCAAAGGCAAAACACTGTTCGCAAGTCCACCAACTCCCGCAGCTCCAGCGGTCAACGGGTGGCCAGTAGCTCCAGCAGGTTAGATCGGTCCTTGTACTCCCCTACCGGCACCTTCCCTGCCCAGCCGCGGACCAGTAACCAACTGTACAGCTATAAAGCCACCCGTAGTGCTCCGGACCTGGGCTTCCAAGCCACCACGAACGGCAGCGCCAGCACTACTCAACGCAGCCAAAGCGGCCGACAGACCTTTCGGATGGAGAAGACCTACATTCAGCCTAACCAGCCTCTCGGTAACGGTACACTCGGCAGAATGACTAACAGCAATCAGGTCGGCACTTTTCGGACCGTCAACAGACGCCCGTCTTCCCTGCAGTCCAATGGAGAGTCCAGGTTGTCTGTGATCAGGACTGGACAAGCCAAGGATATTTCTGGGTGAGTTTTGTAGTGTTTTGATGATGATGTGGTGATTTATGACTGGTCTCACACTCATTGGTGTGTCGGCAGGATGAACACAGAGAAGCTTATGGCCGATATGACGATGCGAGAGGCGGTCGACTATCTGTTCAGCCCGGAAGAAACCTACCAGCAGTATGGCGCTGCTTACATCCAGCACAGCACCTTCACCGATGACAAGGCCAAGCAAGAGGTTTGGATCATAAAGTACCATGGTTTTACCATGTTTTTTAGATGTATACAATAGAAATAATATGATTTCAGGACAATTAACATGGTATTACCATGGTATTCCTTTAAATATATTAGAGTACTATATAATATACTATATAATTATATACCACACTAAATTAATGATCTCATAACATAATTTTTCCATAGAATATTTTTATAATACCATGGTAAAATGTCTATGACAAAAAAGTACCATGGTATTATAAAAACACCAAAAGATATCATAGAAATACAATGTTTTTAGACATGCGCCATAGAAATAATGCTTTTTGGACATTTACCGTGGTATTAATATTGTATTACTTTAAATATATTAGAGTACCATGTCAGTACCATAGTATTTTAATTATATACCATAGTACTGAATGAAAAAAAAAAACAAAGTACCGTCTGATAACATCATGGTAGTTTCCATGTCAATACCATAGTATTGAAATATTTGTTCTGAATGAATGTACAATCATATTACTGTCTAATGGTATTACCATCATGTTACCATCCATAGTATATTTTTATGATAATACCATGGTAAACTTCTTTGTAAGTGTGTTACCATGGTAATATCATGTTATGTTATGTTTAGTAGCTACTTAAACATGTTTCAGGTAATGGCCAAGGCAACATTTCTAATTTAAGTAATTTTTTTAAGTTTAAGTTTTTCATTGAATATTTATATTTTATTTTGTTTCAGCTTTATTTGAAGGGCCGAAAATTAGTTTTTAATAGTTTTAGGCTCAGTTTTATTTACCAATGACAGCACTGCATCGGAAGCCATCACAGTACTATGGTATTTTAGCAGGGGTTTGACCGTCTGTTTATTTGCATCTGTCCTGCATCACAGGTGCTGACCCTGAAGGGCATTCCTCCGCTGCTCAGCCTGTTGAGCAGCCCCAACATTCAGGTCCAGGAGACGGCGGCCGCTGCCCTGCGAAACGTGGTCTTCAAAAACCAGGCCAATAAAGAGGAAGTGCAGCGCTGCGGAGGAATCGTACCGGTTGTGCAGGTGCTCAGCGACACAAACCCTGAGACACAGAAACACCTGACAGGTACACACACACAGAATATGTCACACGCACAGACAGGACTATGTCCGCCCTCTACTTAAAATATTCATGGTTTGTTCTGTGCTGTAGGTCTCCTGTGGAACCTCTCCTCCGCGGACAACCTTAAGCCCGATCTGCTCCGCACCGCTCTGCCCGCGCTCACCGAGAAAGTCATAGAGCCGTTTTCAGCCAGCACAGATGACAACGCCAACACAAGCCTGGCACCAGAGGTCTTCTACAATGCCACGGCATGCCTACGGTAACATCACACGTACTGGGTTCTGTTCTGACTGCTGTATGTGCTGCAAACAAGAGAAACGTCAGTACTGGCTCCACTCATAATAGTGCTATTGTTGTTGGAGCCAGTGTCTGACGCTTCTTATTACTCAGGTTATATTTTCAGCAGTAAGCTGTTCAAATATTTTATCTGGGTTTATATTGACCTTGGCACACCCACAGACCACCTAGTGTTTGATTCCTGTTGGAAACAAAATTGTAAATCACTTTCTGGATTTGGCCAGCTCTAAACTGATCGCCTGACTTTATGTAGCTTTCAGTTGCGTGTTTTTGTTTTTTTGTCAGTCCATTATGAGCGGAAACGTTAAAACTACGAGCACTTTTGAAAATGATAAAGTTTGCCAGGTTACTGATATTAAGGCAAGACACTACAGTTAAAATCATTGTTTTGTCATGCACTACTTGAATAAACCATAACATGTCTACTTTCAGAATGATGGAGAGAAAACATCCAAAAAACACATTAGTTTATTTTAGTACACTTTATCTACACTTTACCATCTGTAGATTTCAATTACAATACATTATTATCCAAAAACCTTTAACTCTATGTCAACAAAATGAAAAAATAATTTTGAATCTGACCTAATCCAGTGTTCAGCTTTCTCTTCTGAAAATGTATGCAAATTAGTGCATAATTGTTTATATAATGCCTCATTAGCATATTTAAGCATATGTAATACCATGCACCTGATTTATATGACATTTTATTCCTAAAAACATGGTAAAAAAATTTTTTTTTCTGGCTGTTGACAGTATTTTCTGATTTATAGTGATAAAAATATATCCAAAAACCTTTAACTGTAATATGTCAACAAAATGAAAAAATAATTTTGAACCTGACTTCATCCAATGTTCAGCTTTCTCTTCTGAAAATGTATGCAAATTAGTGCATATTTAATTAGATAATGTCTCATTTGCATATTTAAGCATATGTAATATCATGCGCCTGATTTATATGACATTTTATTCCTAAAAACATGGTAAAAATATTTTTTTCTGGCTGTTGACAGTATTTTCTGATTTATGGAGTGATAAAAATATATCCAAAACCTTTAACTCTAAAATTAAACAATAATTTTGAATCTGACTTCATCCAATGTTTAGCTTTCTCTTCTGAAAATGTATGCAAATAAGTGCATATTCAATTATATAATGAATCATTTGCATATTTAAGCATATGTAATACAATTCGTTTGTCTTAATGTACTGAGATTAATAAACTGATGAAGTATGGTGATATCCATTAGTTCAAATTTTACTATATTCACCTGTGGTAAATCTTGTCTTTGAACTGTTTTGTTCATGACACTTAATTAAACTAGATATTCACAAGCAAATACTCTTTTTACTCTGTAAAGTTTTGTCTTTTGGTGACTTTTGGACCATCAGAAATTCTGTATAACCACTGTATAACCTTAAACTGCACATAAACCAAAACAGACTGCTATTGGCCACTTCACCTGTCAATCATAAGTCTCATCTTGTGTAAGTGGGCGGTTCTTGGCTAGAATGAGCTGCAGTGTTGATCAGCTGCGCAATATTGACATACTGTGTATTTGCATTGCATGTCTGTGCCATAAAGGTGGCAGTAAAGTAGTTGAAAGTGTAGCCTAAGATTGTTTGTTGCTTTTGTGAAGTCCAATGCTAAAAACACAATGTGACTGTTTCTTCTGTTTGTCAACAGCAACCTAAGCGCCTCCAAACTGGCAAACCGACAAGCCATGCGCAACTGCAAAGGCCTTATCGACTCGCTCATGCGCTACACAGAGAACTGCGTTAATGCAGGGACTCCAGATAACCAGGTAAACGTTTGTTGATTTGTTTGATTTATGTCATGGAAAACCTGGAAATATCAGGAACTTGTGTTTTATAGGCCTTGGAAAGTCACGGACATTACAAGCCCGATCTGTGAGCAAATTGATCAGTTAATTTCTCAAACTTCAGCTTTCTGGTGTGAATTATTCTGTTTAGTGTCAGTCTGAATCTAAATATCTTTTGCAACGTGTGATTAAAATTGGAGAAGTCATTAGTCAAAAAGTGTGGGAACTGTTTTCTCTGTAAAGAGTTTTAAGATGGCATGAGTTGGTTTGTCTAACTAAACATCTTCATGGCCTGGGTGGAGAATGTTGGTGTGGCATTGATGATTTAATGGTGTTTTTATTACGTTATTATGCAGTAGTGCCGAATCGTTAAAACTCCCCAAAGGAAAGCATGTACGAACACAAGGAGTTTTCAACAGATAAAATCATGCAGTCCAACTCCATTGTTGTGGCGAGAAAAAACTCACTCATAATTGACAGCCAGATTTGATCAGAACCTCGCAAGCATGTTTCAACATCTACTTTCTCTTTAAGTGCATGTCAATTTTCTAAACACACATTGTCACAGTCACTTCATTGTCTTTCATGTGAACAAGTTTGCATATACATAAAAATCTGACTGTTCATAAAACGTTTATGTAATAGCATGCCAGCTATGTAAAACTATGTTTTAGGTCAAAATGTAAATATAAATTTATATATTTATATAAATATTTATTTATTTATGAACACATTTGGCATAAATGTAAACTATATTATTAGCATAACGATAAGATTAATTCAGTTAAACTGTATTTGGCAGGTTCTCTTTTGCTTTAATATATATTTATTTTAGGTGCTGTGACTGGTCGATATTTCTTTTAAATATTTGCACAATTTTAATAACCTTTTATCTTTTGTGTTGTTTACTTAAATAGTCCTAAAAATAGTTACTTAATATGAGCCCACAAAAATTGCATGCATAACAATTATACAATAAAATTATTAAAATTGTATATGGATTATAAGCGTCACATGGATTAAGTATATATTATATGGATTATAGCGTGTCACAGCTATGTCATAGTGAGCTATCCCTTTATGTGTTATTTAATTATGAAAATGATGCTATAATATTCTTCATTGTGTTCTTGTTTTTGCAGTCTTTGGAGAACTGCGTGTGTATTTTGCACAACCTCACCTACCAGCTGGAGACCGAGATGCCGTCTCTCTTCACTAAAATAAACACACTGGCCAGTTACGCTCGCAACCGCTCCAGTTCATCAGACGCTGGTCCGATCGGCTGCTTCAGCTCCCAGAGCCAAAAACTGCAGCAGGAGGTTTGTAACTTCACACCTCATTACAGCTTAATATACCATGTTATTTCAGTGTTACGGTAAATGTGCAAAAAACATGGCATTGTGGATGTTTGTTTTTATTAAGTGGCGTCTTTAATGGGCTTGTGTTGTTGTGTTGCAGAGCGGCTTTGACTATCCTGTGATGGAGGACAACAATCCTAAAGGTGCCGGCTGGCTCTTCCACTCTAAAGCCCTGCAGATGTACCTCAGTCTGCTGAGCTCCAGCGAAAGAGACGCCACACTTGAGGCCAGCTGTGGAGCGCTGCAGAACCTCACGGCCAATGACGGCATTGTAAGACTATGACTAATCTCTCTGTTTTAGTGTGCACCTGTTCATGGGTTGGATTCAGATAAAAAGGGATTTTATTATATTTTATATATTTTATTTTATATTAAGCCTTTATTATTATTTTTTTTTTATTTTTATTGCACCTGTTAATGGGTTGGACCCAAAGTAAATCAGGGAATGTATTATATTTTATTATGACAATTATTGTGATTAAATAATGTTTTTATATTAAGCATAATTAAATTTAATTTATTTTTTGCATGCTGCTGTTCATGGGTTGGACTCAAAGAAAATCAATTATCTTATTTTATTGTGATATATTTAAAAGATTTTAATTAAGCATTAATTTAATTTAATTTGCACCTGTTAATGGGTTGGACCCAAAGTAAATCAGGGATTTTATTTTATTATGACAATTATTATGATTAAATAATGTTTTTATATTAAGCATAATTAAATTACATTTAATGTATTTATTTATTTATTTTGCATGCTGCTGTCCATGGGTTGGACTCAAGGATTTTATTTTATTGTATTATGATAACTGTTATGATTAAATAATATTTCAAATGTTTTTTGTCTTTAATTTCAAATAAATTAATTTGCCCCATGTATTATTTTTTAGGTATCAAATGTGTTGAGTCACACAATCGTTCAGAAGCTTAACGGTCTTAAGTACATCAGTCCATTGTTGCAGTCATCCAATACTGCGCTACAGAACAGCGCAGTCGCTCTCCTCGGGAATCTGTCCAGATCTACACGTACAAACAAAGTCATGGGTAAGCTAATATGTGCCGTCATTCTACTACAAGGCAGCTTATCATTGTGATGGTATTGTTTTTATGAGTTGCATCATGGTTGTAGGTCTGTGATATTCTCTGTTTTGGTTAGTTGTTATTGCATCACTTCTGATTGCATTGGATTAATGCTGCAGTTTTGTGTTTTGCAAAATGAACTGTTTTTGTGCCATGCCTGTGTGTTTCTAGTATTAACTATAGTAGCAAATACTGAGGTTAGATGTTATTATAACTTAAAGTACTGATGTCAATATCTTACGTAAGGGTTTCCTTGAGATTGTGATAGAAATGCCAATGGCAAATTAAATAAAAATATATAATGTTAAAAAATGTTTTTTTTTACATGAACAAAAACTTGAACCAGAACACTTACTTTATCTTATAAAAATGATTAAATTAGTTCTTTGAATTATTTGTGATACCAAAATATTAAAATGTAGCATGTATTATATTTCTTGAAAGCATTGCTAAAAATCTCATGCATTGATTTAAACCATTTTGATCATAAGATGTTTTTGTCTCATTTTATATTGTGTAAGCCGGTCGTATTGTTCTGTGTGGTAAATGTATGATGTTCTTGGCATTGTTTTTGACAGTTTAAGATCAACATGTTTCTGTTTTGTGGTTGTTCTGATGAATGTTTTTTGTTTGTGAAGCCCGCCAGACTCTACCGCAGCTAGTCGGTTTCCTGAACTCAGGGCTCACGAAGGGCGATTCCTCGCCCGAATACGACAGCACCATGGCAACAGCTCTTCACAGCGCACACGCCCTGCTGAAGGCCGATCCTGAGATCGGCAAGAGTCTGCTGAACAACAGCTTGATCAACTCCCTCAACAACATGAGTCTCAATCTGTGAGTGCACACTTTTTAGTTAGCAAACTCTTGATATATGAATTAGAATTAAGCAAAAAAAAGGGAAAAAAAGTAAATCACATTTTTTGTTATTATTATTTAGCACTCTTTTACAATTTACATTGTTCCACAGTAGCTGCAGAAAATAAAGAAAGAAAAAAGAAAAGAAAAAAATTATTTAAAATAAATTTTAATAATTTATAATGACATTAATATGAGCAATATTTTTATCTATTTTTCTATGTATTTTTCAAATATTTATCATTTATTGTAATACAACAGGAATCTGCCAAAGTCCAGCACTGCGGCAGGAGTTCTTCTTCACAGCCTGTGGTCGGAAAAGAATATTCAGAGTTTTCTTAAAAAGGTAAGACTGCAAACATAAGCCATATTTGCCAAATATCTGCTTGAAAATATTTGTTAATACAAATAAAAGTACTTACAATGGTTCTTTGCAGCTGAGAATCAAGGTTTCTTGAGCTGCTTTATGGTTCTTTGGAGATGTAAACAGCTCTTGATGCTTCATTATAGGCTCTTCAGATTAGTATTTTAGTTTATTAAATCACCTGCACATAGATGTTTTTAAAGAATTATAGAGCTTAAAATGGTTCTCCATTGGCATCAGGCTGTAAACACCTCTCATGTGCCTTTATTTTTTTTAGGTGTGGTTATATAAGAAAAGTAATGTTACATGTTGTAGTTGGTGATTTAACATGAACGAAGTCAGTGTAATTATCTGAGCGCATGGAATCAGATGCAGTGTTGCCAACTTAGCAATTTTGTTGCTAGCAACTTTTCAGACTACCCTAGCAACTTTTTTCTTTTAGCAACTTTTCAAAAGTGCCTTAAACAATAAAAAGGCACATATTTTCATCTACATTACACAAAAAGAGGAAACCATTGAACAGCTATCCAGCCAAACAGCACATCATCCTGCAGAGAGCTGAAGAAAGATCCCTAACAGTACAGCATATGGGAATTAAGTTGCTAGTTGCAATTGTTCAATAATAATTTATGATACATCATGTTATTAGCTTGTTCCTATAATTGTTGTTCAGTTAGGTACACTGTAAGAAAAAATATGTAGAAAAATGGTACTGGTTATTTTCTGCCAGGACATTATAAGTTGTAGTTAATAAGAAAATACATAAAATGTAATTGTTTAAAAATGTTCAACTCTTCAATAATTCAATGTTGTATTTAAAGGTAAAAATATCTGATCATAAAGAATGTTGTTTATATTACTTTTACAAATAAAATGTTAATATTTTTTAAGAACAAATCTAAATTAACATTTCAAATCATATTTTTCACTAATCTCATTGTGTATTTACACAATATACACTTTTTGCGGCATGGTTACGCAATGACATCACAATGTCACTTAGCAACTTTTAGCAACAAATCAACCTGCCTTTAGCAACTTCCCCTCAAAATTAGTTGGCAACACTAATCAGATATGTCATTCCTGAGGCTGGTTGTGGGATATTATCCATCTGTGTGTGTTTAGTGTGTAGTTAAGTATCTGTGTCGGGGCGGTTGAGGATTTGAGGATGGGTGTGGTACAGAGAACTAGACCTGAGGTGTGTGAGAGAATGCTTACGGGTGAAAGCCAACCACACCTCACCACACCAGCCATGCAGTCTCAGCGGATAACATCGGCTTTGTTTGTGTGTACAGTTCGAGTGTTTGTGTGTGTCTAGATGACCTGAAGAATCTAGCCTTGCTGGTTTCAAAATACTCAGATAATGTCGTGTTAGCCGTAAAGTCTGTCTTCATACAAATATATATATAGGTAAATACTGGCGTTAGGTCATGTTTGCTTATATTTAAAGGGGCTATATGTAAGGATTTTCATGTATTAATCGCTTTTTTTATTGCCAATGTGTGAAAAGCTTGTAACAAAACTTAAAAAACGAGACCTTCCCTGACTTCCTAGGTTGTCTATGAACGCCTGTAGACTGTTTTTTATGTGAAGGAATCGGGACGTTTTTGCCGGGAAAATCAATAGCATGTGATTGTGACGTTTACTCGCGCTCCTCTCTTTGGAAGTTTATACAGTGTTTAGGATGTCAAAATAGCCATTATATACTGTAATGTCGATGTATCACGAAAAGAAAAGGGATTATAGTCTACTATAGTCTCACATAGCCAGATCTATATAGACTATAGTCTCAAATATACTTTATAATCAAACTATCATGACAGTGTAATTTGACTTACCTCATCTGTCGACATACCGGTGAATTGTAGAGCTGCTGCAAACATATCCACATCGCTATGATCACCGCTGTTATTTTTTTTTGTTTTGTTATTGAGAGGAAAGCGCAGCACATATGTACATATTCATTTGAATATCACTGCATATTGCTGCAAAGGTATTTCCAACTTCTATTAATTCTAAGCGAAGAACGGAAAAAAAACTTCACCTGATATCGGGGCATTGAATCACGTTCAGTCACTTGGACGTTACGTGTGCACGAGTGCAAAACACAAGCAATAATTTGCTGGCTGCAGTTCACTTAACGGCCGCCAGCGTCACTAAAAACAAGGGTTTCTGAATTCTACGTATAGCTCCTTTGATATTGATTTGTGTTAATGTTTAATAATATTCACAGTAATATAGCTAACCATCTCTTGTGTGTTTATCTTGCAGCAAGGCATGAATAAGAAGTCTTTTGTGAATGACATAACGTCGGCAGCTTTCAAATCTCTTCAGGTGGTTGACTGAGAGGCACTTTACAAACAAACTGCATTTTAATTGCATTGCATTTTAATTTTGGTTAAGTATTGCAGAAGAAGTGGTAAGAATGAGCTTTTATTTCTTTTGGGGCAGTAGATGCTTTTTGTTAAGAACAATGCATGACAAATGCAATGACAAAAACATGATTTGTATGTCTCAGACTAGTATTTTTTTTTTTTTTTTGTTCATTTAAGCAGATTTTAAATATTCCATTGTTTGTCTTTAAAATGTTCTAAAATGATTTTGAAAGACATTTTATTAGTGTTACAGGTTGTGCAAGTTCAAGATATTATATGTTATATATTATATTATATTTTATACATCAAGTTATATATATATATATCTGACAATATAAATATATCTCGGGACGTTTCTTAGGCTCATTTTAACGTCTGTTCATCATTTAAAAATATTGTGGTTGTTACGTTATGGGTGTGGATAAATTTGTCATGTTTCAGCTCAGTGACTTCATGCAAAGTTTCAATAAAGTTTTCAACAGTACTATGTCTCTGTGTCACGCTTGACTTTTAAATATTTATCTTTTACAAAATCACACTTTTATCCAAGCACAAAGAAAGACAAACACTGGGACATCCTAAAGCATACGCTGTTTTATTCTAACATATTTACGTCCCGATAATGTTTTATTAACCATTTATGGTTAATGCTCTGAAATAAAGCTGAAAGGGTTGCATGCATTTTCAACTATATCTTTACGTTCACATTATGTATATGATTCATTAACATTAAATCAACAAAAAGATAATAACATCATAAATGATAGCACATCATGGCACTTTGCATATAATTATCATTTAAAAGAGTCATTAATAGCAAATTACCATATTAATATGACAAATGTGGAGCGTTATTTATTAGTCACTTAATTAGCTTCACTTGGTTCATCATTCTTTTCAGATAGTTGATTTTATTCTTTGTAACTCTCACAAAAAAAAAAAAAAAAAAAAGATTAAAGGTGCAGTAAGCAATTTCTGAGAAAAACTGTTGAAAGTGGATCGCCCAAAGCACCAAAACACACTTGTAGCCAATCAGCAGTAAGGGGCGTATACACCAATTAGGGGGGGAGGTGCCTGCATAGCGTGTTTGTGAATTTGGGAGTGGAGCTATCAAGACAGGGGTGTGATCCTTTTGGTGATTTTAAATATCAACAGTGTTTCTCAGAAATCGCTTACTGCACCTTTAAGAGAATTTTATATAATTATATTTAAACATATGCAAATGATATTGTTGGTGAGTCTCTGCGAAGCTGCATCATTTTCTTAGTCCCCTCTTAGTCCTGGATCCTTTGGTACTAAGGGAAAAAAAAACAACAAATGCATTATTTTACTATTATTATTATTATTTAAATGCATTTGTAATTATGCAAATTATCAATGCCGAATTATATGGTTGCATTTTATTATTTGCATCTAGCATTGTCTTTTAGATACAAAACTGTGACCTATTTTTGGGTCGTGACATACGAAGAATAAAACATAAAAAGGTTCTTCAAATGCTTCAGCCTTTTAGATCCGCGTATATCTTTATTTTTAAGAATGTAGCATGACCTAAAATATACGCCAGTACATTAGGTGTTAACAAAATCCATGTTTCTTTATTTATACCGGCATTAGATTAGTCTTATTTGGCAGCAGCTGTATATCTCTGGCAGTAGCAGGGTCAGACCGGAGCAAATCTCCCATTCTTCTAGCGCTTACAACAGGATCTCCCAGGAGCCCTGGGTCTGTCTGACCCCCTACAACTTCCCCTTTAACTCTTGAACAGCTGCCGGATTTAACTTGTGCTGCTCCCTGTGTGCCCTTGCTCATGCCAGTTGGGTAATTAAACGTGCTGGCAATGACTATGCGGAACCCCTCAGGAAAGCACTTAGATAAAATATCTTGGAACAGAATTTACAGTATCATTAGTGGAGACTAGAGAGACATAAACTTGCTGTTGTCTACAAAAATCCTTTGTTAGACACCTCATATTCCCACAGTTGAGCCTGGTAGAACATCCCAGCAGTATTAAAGCTGAGCTCAGTTCAGTACCGGTCAGATTAGCCATAACAGCTCGGCAAGTCTGTACAGATTTTGTATGAGTCAGGCAGGAGTCATGGGTTTGGCGTGAGATATATCACCTATCCGACACACACGAGAACTCTGGGTTTGACTAGGGCTTAGTTAAGTCCGCTAAATAACGGGATGGACTGCTGGTTTCAGACACTGTGTTTGGAACAGCAGCTTTGTTGTTTGTTATTTTATGCTGATAGTCGTCTATATTTAAACTACCTGACTCGCACACGGTTTAGTGTTGAGCAGCTGTCCACATGCTTGCAAAAAGTGACATATTTATACATATATTTTAGTTTCAAAGCAGTTTGATATACTACAGTACAATGAGTAAAATTGTGTATTAAATTCACATTTTTTTGCATGTCATCAGATTGATTAAATAATATTAAATTATAGCCTATATTAGTTACCCAACAAAACTTTTTGTGTATTTTTGTTATATTTTGCACAATAATATATTATATAAAAACATGGTAATAACATGTTTTGGACACTAGCATGATGGTAAAACCACAGTATTCTTTAAAGTACCTTACAATGCCATTTAAATACCATATGATATATAAATATGATCATTCAGTGCAATTGTTTGTACCTGATTATGTTCCTGAGTATGTTATTACATTTTTTTTTTTTTTTTGCATTAAGATTGATTCAGTAATATTAAATTATATTTTTTTTACTTGAATTAAACAAGTTGTTTTAGATGAATATATTTTTTAAGTTGCCTGACAAAACATTTTTACAATGGATATTTTTATATTTTGCATAAAAATATATAAAAATATGGTAATACCATGTTTTAGACACTACCATGATGGCAATGCCATGGTATTCTGTAAAGTACCTTTTGTGCAATTTAAATACCATATGGTATAAAAATATGATCATTCAGTGTATTTTTTTGTATCTCATTATTTTCCTAACTTATTTTTGCATTAATTTAATTTCAACGGATTGATTCAGTAATATTAAATTATATTTTATATATATATATATATATATATATATACAGTGCACAGCATAAATGAGTACACCCCCTCTTAATCTTCTGAAAGTCAGCAATTACACAGTTCTTTAGAGATATAATGTTCCAACAAGTCTGCTTAATCAATTACCAAAGAAGCATGTCAAAATTATTCAGTAAAATAAGATTTTCTTATCAAGGTGATAAAATGTTGTGTAGCAAAAATGAGTACACCCTCCTAAAAGTTACTAAATAAAACAAAAAAAAAATTTCTGGTGTAAGTTTAAGGCAATGTTTGATCAACAGGTAAGTATGTTGAACCAAAACATTTAAAGAGAAGTAAATTCTTGACAAGTGTTATATAGCCCACTGAATCATTCTCAGACTTAATGCTGACAACAATGGAAGCACTTGGGAGAGAACTGTCAGGAGACTTAGTTCTTATCACAAAAGAGGACAGTGGTACAAGAGGATTACCAAATCATTGTTTTAAGTGTGAAAATATAGCAAAAGTACTGGGACTTATGACAAGCCCCCTGAAATAACCAGGCCTTCATTTTAAGCTTTTATTTAGTGATGAGGGATTTTTTTTGCTAGACAAAGAGCAGGAGAAATACCAAGCGAGTGTCTCAGAGCCAGCAAAAGCTATGAAAAGAGTGACTGTTTATCTCACAGAGTAAGACGCAGCCTGCAGAAATGACATGCATGGTTGTTGTTCTCACTGGAACTACCTACTGTAGTCAAAGCACAGTTAGTCAGTTAGCCATTTCCAAAGCCCATATTTACAAAATATAGATTCTGGGAATCAATACTCTGGTCTCATGAGACCAAATCAATCATTTTTGATCTAACAGCATCCAAAATGTTCTGGTGTTGCTAGAGGAGGAGTACAGTGAGAAGTGCCTTGTTCCCACAGTAAAGTTCAGTGGTAGTAAAGCTCTTATATAGGGATGTATGAGTGCTGAAGGTGTGAGGGAGTTGTGCTTTATCAATGCTTTCATGAATTCCCACACCACTGTGTAATTTAATACACAAACTTGAAACAGAAGATGTGACCCTTTCCTCATTCCCTGCATTGTTGGGCATGTTTTCAACATGACAGTGAGGATATGCATTCTCCCAAGGTGAAAACCCTTCTGTGGACATGTATTGCACTTAGTCTTAACACTCTTGAGCGCCTGTGGGGGATTCTGTAGAGACGAGTTGAGCAACACTCCCCATTAAAGATCAGGGCATTTCAGGGCTCATCATCCAGGAGTTAAACAGGACAGATGTGACAATTTGTCATGAACTTGTACACTCCGTGCCAAGAAGGGTCAGAGCAGTATATTCAAAATTATGGAGGGCATACTAAGTACTGGAATATTATACATTTGTTGAATTAAATCTAGGGTGTACTCATTCCTGCAATCCTTAATTTAAACAAAATTGGCTAATTTACTTATTTTATGGCTATTAATGACATATATTTCTCAGTTTTTATTATGTATATGTTTAATACATTTTAGTTTTGCCATCTTTCCATGAATTGTATTAGTGATCATAAAGAAAATACACCTTTTGTATTTGTTCAGAGGGGGTGTACTCATTTATGCTGTGCACTGTATATATATATATATATATATATTTAAGTTGACAAAAATGGTGTATATTTTGCATAAAAATATATATAGAAACATGGTAATACTATATAAGCTTGTTTCCTCCATGAAATGAAAAAAATTAAAAGGTAATTGTTACTTTTATCTCACAATTCAGATTTTTGACACACTTCTCAATGAAAAAGACAGAATTGTGAGTTATAAACTTGAAATTGTGAAATAAAAAGTTGCGATTACCTTTTTTTTATTTTTCTAAGCTCCCATATAACACTATGATTTTAGACAATAGCATGATGGTAATACCCAGGTAATAACATGGTATTCTTACAATGCCATATGGTATATAAGTATGATCATTCAGCAAAAAGGCATATCAAAATACCAGGGTATTAACATCTGATCCTGTCACACATGGTACTTTTGTGTACGTCGCATGCACTCAATGCAGCATCTGTCTGTTTTTTGCATTTCCTTTTGCATTGCTTTAGGATGACAGTCTGGTTGATGGTCGTGCTACAACAAAACAGCAACTGTTATTTCACACAGAAAGTTCTAGAAACATGATGCTATGTTAGATCAGCCTAGCGGCATTACGCATCTTAGCTGGGTCTTTACCGAGGCATTTATTTGAAGACACTGAGGTCAATATGTTATTTTAGGACTATTGCTCATCACTATTAATATCTGAGCTGAAGGTAACATGTTTTCTTGTTCGACAGTTGCTTGATATTTAATAGGGCTTGACAGGTTTTTGGATAAGTTTGTGCAGCTGAATGTGATATACTGACAAAAATCAGTTGAGTTCAATTTGAGCCACCTTCATACATGTCAGGTTTTGTTTTTTGTTTTGCAACAATCTAACTGAACATTCATCATAATGGAATGCTTGATTTACTTCTGGGGTGAATCATAAAATAATGCATGAATTGCACCATATGAGGTACTGCACACAAACAGTATTTTTAAAAATACAAGTGTAAACTACTATTCAAAAAATTGGGGTCAGTAAGAGTTTTGTAAAAGAAATGAATAGTTTTATTCATCAAGGATGCATTAAATTGATCAAAAGTGACAGTAATGTATATAATGTTACAAAAGATTTCTATTTCAAATAAAAGCTGTACTTTTGATATTTCTGGTCATCAAAGAATCCTGGAAAAAAATGCATGATGGTTTCAACAAAAATATGAAGCAGCACAACTGTTTTCAACATTGACAATAACCATCATCAAGCAAATCATCATATTAGAATGATTTCTGAAGGATCATGTGACACTGAAGACTGGAGTAATGATGCTGAAAATTCAGCTTTGCATCGCATTAATAAATTACATTTTAAAATATATTAAAATGGAAAACAGTTATTTAAAATTGTAATAATATTTCACAATTTTTAGTGCATTTTTGATCAAATAAATGCAGCCTTGGTGAGCATACGAAACTCTTTAAAAAACATTTAAAAAAAATCGTACTGACCCCAAACTTTCAAACTAGTCTACTAACTTTAGGCCTAATTACAAAAATATGATTATTATTGTCTGATACGGGCCGTATTTAATAGGTCATGTGAACAACCTCACCAAAATAAAGTAGAAAATCTAAACTGGCCATTTTGGTTTGTGGTGTGAATGTAGCTTTTGATAATGCATGGATAAATCAGCTCCATTTCACAGCCACTTACTTTTTCTGATGATCGCTGACTCGATTCCTGAGGACAGTGATCTATAAGAAAATCACACGTATGAATCAATCTCGGTGAATCATTGCCGTACTGTTTTGCCTCCTTCTCATGTCAATCAAACTGTATCTCTGGGAACCTGCCCGCATGAATTCTGCCAAGTCTGTGCTGGGTGTGACTGAATGTAATTGATAGCTGTATGACACGTCATAAACGTCCTGTCCCAATGTTATTGTTTTCCCCTCTAACATCCTCATCTGGTGAAGCTATAAAACAGCACTTTGTGGAAGCCTCACCTCATATTTCTGGCACATGTATCTGTATTGCAGCTCAAACTTCTCGGCTTCAAGCTGGCGCATCCACTTCCAGAGTTCGTTTGCGGTTTCTCTGCATGAAAACCCACATGAGAACATGATGAACCAGTCCATGAATGTGAAGCAACAGCCTGTGGCTTCATGTCACAGTGCATGTAAACATACTTCACTATATTTTCATGTTGAGGTTTTTGACGTGTTTTTTTACCTCAGCTTGTCTGCGCCGAGGTTTTCGATGTTCAGTTCCTTACGGCGTTCACTCAGGATCGTTTTTTTCTTCTCTCTCTCGGTTTGCTTCTTAGGCCCGCCCCTTTTGTCTGTCTGTCAATCAAAAACAAACTAGTAGTGAGCATTTGTGACGTGTGCTATGTGACCTTTGACCTCTGAGTGGCTTTACCCTTTGCATGTATCCGGTGTACTGAAAGCTTGCGAGAACCTTTTTCTTCTTAGCGTCATCGTCAGCCTTCCTCTTGGCCTCTTCCTCCTCTTTTCGTGCTTTTTCTTCCTGAAAGAAATAGAAATGAATTACTATAAGCGAATGTTTCTTCCTATCCACCTTATTCCTGACTAGCCAACTGCGTTTCGAATTATGGGTTCCACTTCCGGTTTGGGGAACTTCCATTTAAAAAGACTGAAAGAATCGTTTCAAATCATAAGGTTGCTCTACAAATAAAGCTTATCCATCAGTTTGACTGAATGAGCTGTCAATTTTTCTCTCATGTTTTATTTTCAGACATCACGAGAATAACGTAACGCTTGGTATTTTAACGTAACATGTTATAACAAGAACATCTATGGAAAGAGCTCTTTTCAGTCGCTGCTTTCTATCCCCGTGATTATTTTCTTTTGTCCCTTTGCATACCGCTGTAATAGTATGAAAAGGACAACATATACTGCACATTTCTGTTCTCCCAAGATAATTTACCCCATTTATAATTCACTCGAATGCACAAAGAGTCTCTCGTTTTTCTCCTCAAAGCCTCACGTCTCTTTCCAGGTTTGTTTTCACAGGTAAATACAATTTATTATCTGTAAAAATGATGGAAATCACTTTGAAATAGTATCACGCAATGCTGAAGTTCATGAACATTTTTTATTAAGGCAATGTATATTACATAATACAGATATATATATTTAACCCGTCTGTTATTGCTGTGGAAAGAATCACGCTTTTGAAAGTACCTTGTTGATGCTTTTACATATTTAAATGTCCTTTTAATGTTCGTTGGTTGAAGGGTGAGTATAATGTCATCTCATTGTACCCAGTTTTAAAAACGTATTATTGCGTTCATAGAGCGAGCCTTTCACTGACTGTTCACAACTTAATGGAAGTTACACCCATAATTCGCGCAAAGTGTCATGGGGCGTAGGAATAAGGTGGATAGGATCTCCATGATGTCCACTTGAAGAGACTTACGGCTAGTTTGTTTTGCCGCTCTCTCTCTCGCTCTGTGCGGATCCGGAGCTGCTCCGCTCGCTCTGACCTGCGGTTCTCCTGATGGTCACAACACACACAACACTTAATATTCAACAATATTATTTGTACTGACTGTACTGATGCTGTTGTGTGAGAACTGAACAGAGCTGGACGATGACATCACTGTTTTCTGCTTATATGAAATGAACTAATTTAATAATTGATGATGTTCACAACTGAATTGAATCAACACTGAACTGACAACAGCTGAAATGCATTATTTTCCTTTTATTACAGCAGAGCTGCTTTGAACCAGTCTCTATTGTATAAAGCGCCATATAAATAAAGGTGAATTGACTTGAATAAAGGTGACAACAGGTACATTTATCCCACTTTTGATGATGAACTAATTATTAGTATGACTTCAAAAACAGAGAGAGAGAGATAGAGAGTATGTCTAAAATATCTGAAAGATACCCAGAGTTTAGTTTGAGACTATATTAATATTTTTTAAATTTAATTTAAAGTCTCTTCTGCTCACCAAGGCTGTATTTATTTTATCAAAATACAGTAAAAAAACAGTAAAATTGTGAAATATTATTGCAATTTAAAATAACTGTTTTCTATTTGAATATATTGTAAAATGTAATTTATTCCTGTGATTCAAAGCTGAATTTTCAGCATCATTACTCCAGTCTTCAGTGTCACATGATCCTTCAGAAATCATTCTAATATGCTGATTTTTCTGATTATTATCAATCTTGAAAACAGTTGTGCTGCTTCATATTTTTGTATATTATTCTTTGATGAATATAAGGTTCAAAAGAACAGACTTTATTTGAATTAGAAATACTTTGTAATGTTATATCTTTATTGTCACTTTTGACTAATTTCATAGGTCTGTGCTAAATAAAAATATTAATATTATTTACCCCATGCCAGTAAGTTTGGTAAAATTGAATGGTAGTGTGATTCTTTTTTTTTTTGCACATACACTCACATGAATGAAAAAATCTTTCTTACTAGCAAAATAATGTTATTTACATATTTACTCACGTGTAATTTGATGTAGTTTTCTCACGCTGTGTTAAGACACTCATTCATAATTGACATAATTACAAATTGTAGTATATTTGGCTTTGTTTTTTTGAGCTTGGTAAAATAGTTATTACTTTTGGACGTACAAGAATTCTGATCAATAAACACATTTTCTATTTTTGATTGTTTTCTATAATGAAGTTCATGGAATCGTGCCTTTATTTGAATGTATTTATTTATTTTGAAGTTTTCTTTTTAGGTTGTAGTCAACAGTCTGGCTCTGTGGGACTAGTCACAGTCCGACCGGAAAGAGCACGGAAATTTCCATGCTGGTTAAGAGCTGGTTTGTTGCTAGTCCAGCTAGTGGACCAGTGTAGCATGACTGTTTACCAACAAACCTAGCTGGTCAACTAGCATGTTTGTCCTTTCAGCAGGGTCATTTCAACATCAAGTTCACTTGTCTTATTATGGTTGCAGTGTTAGGGTATATATATATATATATATTCATTTATAAAATGTCTTACAATCCGCTGGGTGAGGCTGATTAGCTCTTCTTCTTCTTTCTTTCTGCCCTCGAAGTGCGCTTCAATGAGAGTCTGTAGCTCTGTCAGGTCTTTCTCCATACGTTTACGGTGAATATCCTGAGGATATATTTTTAAAGGTAATTAAGTTATAGTGGAAATGTACAGTACAGTAAAAAATACATATGTCACATGTTTATTGGCAGTGCAATAAAAATCTACAGGTCACATAACATTGTTTAGTTTATTAACTGAAAGTTCAGAGTGATTTATTGGTATGACAGTAAACGAATATTTGTATTGCGAAAGAATTTGCTGCTTATGGCTGCTAACGAAGACAACCGTGCAAACAAAAGAACGCAATGTAAATGAAGTAGACATATACTTAAATTAATGGTGTAATATAATGCACAAAACATTAAAAAAAAATTAAAATAAAATAAATTAAAATAAAAAATAAATAAAATAAAAAATAAGAGAATACAACAAAAATTAAAAAAATTAAATAAAATAAAATAAAAGCAATGTACTCACATCAAAATCAACTTTCTCTCCATCGGGAATTTTGGGAGGCACCAAAGCTGGCAAAAAGGGTCTTAAAAATCAACAACAATGCATTAGATTTTTCTTGTAAAATGGTCATATATTTGGGAATTTTTGGTCATGTATTACAGTTATGTATCACACTGAGTGGTAAGCAACATGCACAAACAGGAAAATACTAGTCTATCACTCAGGAACACAGGAAATCACTAAAGATGCAAAACTAAGGAACGTGTGCAGAAGAATTAATACACCACACATAAAGCCACGAACTAACAAGGGACAAATTAAACTCAGGGCTTAGGGCTGTCAAACCATTAATCGCATACAAAATAAAAGTTTGAGTTTGCCTAATATATGTGGGTGTAATTGTGTAATATATATGGGTGTAATATATGCTGTGTGTAATTATTATGTATATATAAATACAAACACATTCATGTATATATTTGAGAAATATTTACAAGTATATGTATTTATTTACATTTTTATATAATTTATATTATATATAAATAAAAATATTTTGTACATAAATAACATATTTCTCTTAAATATATACATGAATTTGTGTGTATTTATATATACATATTAATTACACACAGTATTCACACATATATTATAGCAAACTCAAACTTTTATTTTGTATGCGATTAATCGCGATCGTTCAACAGCCCTAATTATATATATATATATATATATATATATATGGGACAAACAAAGGCAACTAAACTACACACAGGTGCAAATCATAGGTAACCATGGACACAATCAGTAACCTAGGAGACAGATAAGCGGGAACAAAGGAAACAGGAACAGAACACAGGGAAACTGTGTTACAAACTAAGGGGCCGTTTACACAACATTGTTTTCAACTAAAAACCGAAAACTTTTTATGTGTTTTGGTCGTTCATTTACACGACAATGCATTTTGGGGGCCTGAAAATGCAAACTTTTGAAAATGCGATTCAAAGTGCACATTTTTGTCTCCTTGTAAACTACAAAAACACAAATTTCTGAAAAGGTGACGTCATGCGCACATGTATTACGTGTCCAGTCTACAGGCGCGTAGTGTTTCTTTACAAGTGACATCGCCAACTACTGGCCTGGCAGCAGAATACAGCGTTTTTAGTCGTTTTCGCAGATCTGTGTGAACGGATAGTACCTTGTTGTCGTGTAAACATACCCTAAAAGTCCATGAAAACCTGACATTATATATCCTTCTATTTTATATTATTTATATTTGAAAAATTCCACTCACTTATGCTTTGGTTTTGTTTCTTGTGTACCATTCATTTGGCAGGAGGGGAAGGGAAAAATACAGATGTATGAAAACACTTGCATACTAGCAATGCTGATGATTTAGTTCAAAGATTATCTGGGCTCAGTTTCAAGTTTAAAACCAGTTTTGAATGAGTCTGATGTTATCATGTTCACCTTCTTCACCAGCTTCCTCAGCAACATCTAAATAAGAAAAGACAGCCATGTCATATGACAGCAATGTTAAAATCCACACAGAAAGCCCCGAAGACATGTCCCTTATCACAAAAGGGAATCTTCACTAAAAGGTATTTTGTGTAAGCCTTTTCAAGAAAATCCGGGTGGTCACCTTTGTATACAGAGTATTTCAGGTTAAGACAGTCTGGAAGTGCTTGAAACTTCTTACATATGATGGATGTAGTCCATTAAGCTGACAATAGCTGGCATTGTTCGAAACTTCATCCCAAATGTGTCACACTTCGTTTAATCAGAGACTTTGTGAAAGTAATTATTGGGTGTTGTTTATTGTATTAGAAGCACTTGCTGAATAATCCGGTATTTTTTTACCTGCATGATGTGGATTGGGTGTTCGCTTCTCACCGGCCTCTACAAGCCCTAAAAATGAACACACAAACAGAAGGATTTATCTTGAAGTCTTTTGTGTCTTTCTTTTGAATCATTATATGTGATTTGTGTACATTAACTTTAAGTAATTATAATTCTAGTACTTACATACTGAAAAAAAATTGTGTAGGTTTTACTTTGAAACAATTTTCACTCAGAAATTGCTCATAAATTTCACAAATAATTACAAAGAAATGGCAAGTAACACATTGAATAAAAACAGTGTTTTCTTGTAAAATGTATTCCAATAATCTTTCTTTTATTTATGACTTTGAAAAACAGTGAGTCTATAAGTAACAGTTGTTTATAATGATATTTATATTAACATGCATTATCCATTTTTTTAAAGCACACAAATAAAGCTAACACTGATTTTCACTTCATGCTCAAAAGAAATAACTAAATTATATTTTGCATGAAAAAATGGCCTATGGTGTAAAAATTAAGCATTATTTTCACTATTTTACATAATTGTTTATGCAAAACATAATTTATCGATTTTTAATTCAGGATATGTTCTTGACACAATTCATGAGATTCACCCGACAACATCATCTGTTGATTTATTCCGAGTCCATTATGGCAAAACTCATTCATTATTAGGTGTAGCTTTAGCAGCAGCATTAGCACAAGCTGCACTACCTTCCTCCTGCTCCTCTACCTCCTCAAGCACCTCCTCATCCTGCACCTCCTCTGTGCAAAGCAGATGCAGACAGCATTATGAGAAAATAATCATGCATATGGTTACAATTGAGCAATGCATGCATGCAAAATACACACACTCACTCTGAACAAGGATATATAGACTTTTCTTTAAAAATCTTGCTATTTTTTTAAAGATCTATTATGCTTTCTTTAGTGTGTAATGTTGCATGAAAAAGCTCTGCAAAGTTTTAAAGTCCCTCCAGCGGGAGTTATTCTCTATATCAGTGCGCACTGTTTCTGAATTCCCTGAAACGCCTCCATTGTAGTCTTGAATTCTGGCAACGTACACGACACAATATTACTCATTCCTCATCCCGCCCAAGGCATACGCAAAAAAAATGGGGTGAGGCCTGGTTGAGTTAGTAGTGTGTTGTCGCTATGTCCAAGAGATGCAGTTTTTTCCACCCCGGTTTTAACGCGGTTATGGTAAGGAGTGTGACATTTACAAAACATGCTTGAATGACCAATCACAACACACTAATCCAGCCGACCAATCAGAGCTCATTGTGCTTTTCGGAAGGAGGGTCTTCATAGAGACTGGAACTAACATTGCAAGTTCCGTCATTACTAACATTGTTCAACAATTTGGTGTTTTCCAAAACCATAGTTCAAAAGACCAAACATTCACAAACTGCATCGCAAACTTGTGTAGTTAGAACGACAACTCTCGAGCTGTGGTTAGAAGCATGGTTTCTTCTTTTTATGACATGTGGACTTAATAAATCTTTATCTTGAGCAAAATAAGCAAACTGACATGAAGTACAATGTATATAATGTAATTTACATATTTTAGTTTGTCAAAGAGATTTTAAGCACCAAAGAGAGCGCTTGTGCGTACGCGCTCTGTTATGTAAGAACGAGCCTATGATTGAATCTGGAAATAAAGCAAAATAACTGAGAAAAATGAGAATTAGTCCTCAGATGCCATGTCCATAATTTATAGCAAAATATCTAGCAATAATTCAATCTCAAACGGATTCATTTAAAGAAGTTATTACTCCACCACCTGCGTGACATCATTCACCAACGTGGCTGAAGGACAGGTTTGCGACAATACGGTTTCCGGAAACAGTCGTGACTAGCTAGTCGATTTGTTCAACGATGCATCATACTATGGTAGTGAAGCAGCAAGTTATGTCGTTGTACGGGAAACGCACCCAAGAGCGTTACCAAAGTCCCTTTAAGACAAGTCATTTCACTCGGCGGCCATCTTTGATACACCTCTCGGGCATGTAAGAGCAGCTCCTATCTCTTTGAACGGGGAAACATCAAATTCTCCAAAGCTGCTTGCCAAGCTTTCGAATAAATTTCATATTTGAAATCACCAATGAAATCTGGCAACAACTGTCTCATAAATTTAGTTTCTAAAAGCTCGAATCATGACAAAAAATGGCATTTTTCAGGCTGGATCAAGCTACTGCGCATGCGCCTGCGTCTGAGTGTTTCTATAGGAACAATATAAATCACAACGGAATTTTCAGGCGCTAAAAATACTACCAATTTTAAGTCTGTTGAACCAATGGGATCATAAAAAAGGCGTACAGGAGACCCGATTTCTGGGGGGACTCGATTTCTCACCACAGCGGAGCTTCTAACGGCCGCTGCAGTGACGCAATGACTTTAGCAATCGGCGATTGGCTCTTATTTAGAAGGCGTGACTTATTCCGCCATGTTGCGCGTTGCACTTCCTCCCATTCATAATAATACGAGTGCACCGTCTTTCTATATATTAAAGTCTTTGGCTTTGGCACAGACTGGGAACTGAGGAGCTTCAACAACAGAGAATATGTGGAAAATAATCAAGATTTTGTAAAAGGGCATAAAAGTTCCTATCAAAATCACTTTGTCGGCTGTCTCCAAAATGAGATTTTGTCATATTTGCTACTATGGACAGTTTTGTCACCAAAGTATAGCAATAATCTCATTTAACTAGGCTATTCAAATGGATACAAGCCATTTCAGGGCAGAGGAAGGAAATTGTGCTCCATTTAAACAATGAAGGATTAGACTCGTGAATGATGTCACTCAATGTCATTACATAATGTACTTTGGGAAAACTGCTAGTCCTGATTCTCCACCCTCCAACTGATCCGGCCACACATGAACACTCCTTTCACCAGCTTCTCTCATATCAACTTCAGCTGCCAAAGAACATGATATCCATCCACCCTTATTTTCCTGTTCTTTACTGGACGTAGGGCAGGTTTAAACAAAAAACAGCCAAATGTCCTCCCAGAACAAAATATAGCTGGCACTTTTCATGAATACGGTTCGAAACAGGACCTAAAACTCTTAAAATGTTGTTGTTTTTCATTTTCAACAATTGAAAATTGCTTAACAATCTGATTTATTTTTAAATTAAGAGGTTGAGTTAAATATATGTTAGCTGTTTTATTTATTTATCTATTTATTTAACACATTTAATATGAGGTTTGACATTTGCACTATTTTAGGATGGGTTCTGATTTTTTTAAAAACTCATTTTATATGAGCAATTATTGCAATTATTACTATGTCAGAAAGGATAATATGTTTCCAAGTAAGTTGGATATTTGTATTAAACATAACGGCCAATCAGTAGGTAGTTTGGGACCAAATGTTCCTTTAATTAATGATAAACTTATGCATTTTTACAAATTAAAAGAATTTAAATAGAAATACATATGATGAAAATGTTAATATGAAACTATTCCTAAAATTACATATGTATTTTTTAAAAACTTTGGTTATTGAGATTATTTGTCTATTCAGAATCACTGTTTTATGGTGGAGATATTTGTAATAAATGTATTTCAAACTAGTTACTTTGCAATACTATATGTAACATCTATTTGTCTTGCTTCAAAAAAAGCCATATATACACCAAAAAGTGTCCTGTTGGAAATTGCCAGATAAATTCTTCTCCCTGAGCCCTTATTTGTTTCCTCAGGTCTATTTTCAGTGGGCTAAACATAAATTCCTGTCAAAAGAAGGGAAGGTTTGTTTTGTTTGCTAATCTCTTTGTTCCATGCAACCTCGTTCACGGTGAATCTCACCTAACTCTCTCCGCCGCTGGTAAATAAAGGTAACATTTAACTCAGGTATCAGGGTAAAAGCCCAGGAGCCGATGTACAAACCGGATCATCTACGGAGAGGAAACCTGACTCTCATTTGGGCTGCCAAGAGAGGGACAGACTGAGATTGCCATTGTGCTTCAAACAACAGTCCCTCTCAACAGCCTCGAACACATAAACCTTTCTCTGCTTGAGAACTCCAACTGGAATGTTTTAACTGAAGTAACTTTAAGACAATGCGGAAAACACATTCTCTTCATACTTTTTAGTCATTATGAATGATCAGAACTGTAATTTATTAAGTGCATCTAAAAAAGTTTGTTTATATCAACCTGTATTTTTAGTCTGGGTCATGCAAGAACAGATCATGTTTCATAAAAGATCACTACAATGCATTTATTTTATCCCACAATAACATAGATTTAATTTTTCAACCATAATTATTGGCATCCAGGAAAGTAATCAGTAAATTTGCCCTAATCAGTGTGAAAAGATATGAAATAAAAATGCTTTGGTAAATCATACTGACATACTAAATTCACAAAAAGTCAAAAGAATGAGAAAAGTCAGAATTATGAGGAAAAAAGTTGAAATTATTACATAAAAAGTCAATAATTACATAAAAATGACTTTTTTGTCCAAATGACTTTATAATGTCAAAATTATGATTCATTTTTCCTATCTGGTGGAAATGGGTTTGCATAAAAGGTGAAATATTCTACACGAAATATCTTTTTTTTTTTTTTAAATCTTATAATTTTATAATTATGACATAATAGTCACATCTTTTTACCCCCGTGAAACTAGCTATTTCAATGTGTTAGGAAAATGCAAACATCTAAATTTACATTACTTAAGTCAATTATATTACTTATTAATAGGGTTGGGAATTAAAAATCGATTCCAATTCTGGAATTGGATACTTGTTATGAAATAAAACTTTAGAATCCGCTTATTCTCTTTCGCATCTTTTTGCACTTAAACGGACAAATACACACAAAATTATGTCAAAATATCTTTGTAAACACAGTCGGTTATGTCTTAAATGAACTTAAACAGATGAGCAAGAAAACGCATGTGTACCAGCATATTGAATCCGTGCATTCGGTCTTAAAGTCACAGCAGCCTAAAAAGAAAATCACTCACTGATTTTGACTGAATAACTTTTGTAACTTTAATAAGGATTAATCTATATTTTATTTATAAAAGGTAAACTATGCAGTTATTTTAAATTTGATTTCAATTCTTTTTACTTTGTTCAGCTGTATTTATTTTGCTATTGCGAATTTTATATGTATTTGGGGGAATTTCATATAAAGTGAATGTTAAGCTTTATGCACACTACTGTGAGTTTAAGACAGTTTAACAGTCTTGGCTCGATGTAGATTTATTATTCACAGAAGAGGAAAACAAATTCAAACTTACCCGCTTGCTCCCTGGACGGAAACAAACCACAATGTTATTTTAACTTTTGCAATCACTATAAATGTGTCAGTGACTGAACGTGAGTCTATGCAATAATTCTCAGCTTACATCATACTCAATGTATATCTATCAAAATCCTCTTTAATGAAACACAAAGACACTTACTCATTCTCAACGTCCTCTCTGTATGACATGCTTAGATTTAGATCTGTTTTATGTACAGATTACAGAAGAATTTGTCAGTTTTTACAGTCATTATAGTAGCCTGACAACATGAAAACATTCAATATATCATGCAGATATTCATCTTACCTGTCTTTAGGTTGTTGTTCGGGATGATGTTACTCACAAGTTTGTTACCGAAGGCTGTTTGCTCTTGAAGCTGAACCCCAATGATATATAAATTGCCCAAAGATCACATGACTTCATATGTGATGATTTGTCTTCATAGAGGGTGGGCTGGATTTACATGCACATACATATGCACCTATGAACACATATAGTACATGCACAAAACATTGGACACATTCTCTGCGGATGTGCATTGTGTCTATTAATAGATCGGCTGACAACTGTGTTCTCATATGATGATCATTGAGTTCTGTTTTGGAGTGATACGTTTATACATAATAAAAAACATTGACTTAAAGTACATGATATTTGCATAAATTAATTGTTTATACTTGCAAATGCATACTGTGGCAGTACTATGATACTTACTGTTACACTGAAATTCATGCACCACCATGGTTTTTCACATCTGTCAAGAGTCGCATTTGTCTAAGTCATTGTAAAAATTTAATTTTAGCTGAATTCTGCTGTAGGCAGAGCTCGCACACTTTCAGTCTGAAGTCTGAAGTTGAGTTGACCTGTGGTTCATTTCCTGTGACGTTTGAAGGGTCATGGGATGTCAACCCCGCAGGTGAGAAAATTAACACAATGACAGTCTTTTCATTCATTGAGTAACTATGTGACACGTGTGACCTGCTGTCTTCACCCGCTGCTGGAGAATCTCTGCTCTTTATCACTATGCCGGATCTTTTATTAGTTTTTGAACAGTCAGAAGCTGTTTAGTCCCATTACTTGACATGTACTGTATGTCGCCAGACTTCTGAAAATGTATTATTTTTCTTTTTTTACTAATAAGATATGGTTGTCAGTCAGTTCAATAAAACCATGTCAGCTTGATACAAAATACCCCACAGATAATTTATTATAGCTTGTCAAATTCGCCCCTATTTGGGTGTGAGCAAAAACACGCCGTTTTTGTGTGTGTCTCTTTCCAGAAGAGGGTGGAGCTTTAACAGCTCATGCTTCGGTTGCTCAACAACAACAAAGCTGGAGAATCTCACGCAGCCAAAATGAGGATTGTCAGTAACGGTGTTCAGCCTTACATTGTTCAAACCGGAGTCGACACTGATGGAGAGACTCAGGAAGAAGTTACAACTTTTAGAATGAAATTGGACATTTCTGAATGGTTAGTGGTTAGATTTCTGTAATTTCTGTGGAGTTGATTCAACTCATCGACTAGCAAGTGCTGTCATGTTAATCTTTTGTGCAAATCCAGTGTTGAACTGACCCTCGTTTGTGAAGCAGTCCGTTGTAGTCCCTACCAGCCATTTGTTGTAGTCCTTAAAAAGCGATTTCTGTAAAAGAAAATATCTCCCTTTGCATTGAACTTTGAGCATCGTAACTTTGCAGATGTTGTTTATGCTCAAACAGCAACATTACACACTAACTAAAGTTAAAAAAGTGAAATCATAATAAACCACCCCTTTAAAATTTTGAGTTAAACATTTCAGTTAATACAATGAAAATTATTAATTTATCAACAGAAACTCAAAATATTATGTCATCTGAACCACATTAATTATCTAAGTTGATTTGACAAAAGAAAAAATGTTGTGATGAGACAGGAGATGGAGAACAACAATGGAGCAGATGATGGAAAGCAGACGTTAGAGAATTGCAGGTACATGTAGCCAACAGGTGAGATCAACACAAGAGTCTGATCAATCTTAACCAACGAGGACAGACAAAGAATGTGTAGCTGCGTTCCGATTGACAGGGTCCTTATGTAGTGTTCACTGCTGCTCCCTATTCCCTGAACACCAGATATCCATTTAAGTTCACTTCACTTGACAAAATGCATTCATTTGGAAAATCCTGCAATGTCATCAAATGTAGAAGAAACAACAGTAATGCAAGTTTGAGGTATGATGACATAATATACTTTACATGTTATATACTACATCCAAGTGCAATTCTATAAATATTAAATAACCATTATTAATTTAATTCATATAAATTGTCATATTTAAAAATACTAAACTGAGTGCTAAATGTCTGTTGCAATGTTTACTATGAAAATAAATATAATTTGGTTATATTTTATGTGCATTGTAAACCCTAACACTCAAAATAATTAATTGGTTTGAGTAGGAAAAACTTAAATTAAACAAATTAGTACTGTCAAATGAACTTTTATGAGTATTTAGCACTTTCTTTTTCTTTTGAGTTCACAGAACTGACATATTTTAAGTAAACTGAACTGTTTCATTGCTTTAAGTTTTATGAACTTATTTCTTTTAATTTAGATTAACTTAAGTTTAACTGAAACTGGGCTGGGATTTGTTTCCCAGCATGCTTTGTCCATGGCACTCGAAAGGGAGAGTAAATGCTAAAATTAAGTGTTATATAATGTTTTTTTGTGCAAGATTAATGTTATGTGGGAGATTTAATATTTTTGTTACGCTAATTTAGAAGAGTTTCTTTTAACGTGGGTTTTTGGAGAGTTATATTCATGCTGACAAGTGGCGCGTGTGGCTTGGTTTGAAAGCAAGTACGTTATATGCTTTATATTTCTGCACTCATTCAGCAAGTGCTATACCATACTATTGCTAACATGTTAGCAAGTTAGTATTTTCTGTATTAGCTAGTTATAAGTTTACATTAATAAAAATGTTTATGTTGAGATTACATGATAATTTTAAATTAAATGTATGAATTAATTTACTCAAATATTTCAATTTAAGAACAATTAAATGTTTGAGTACAAAATAAAAGTTCTGCTTACTTAAACTTTGAATTTCTTAACTTAAATTTTGATGTAACCGATTGCCTCAATTTGTTTTTTAGTTTTGCCAACTTAATAATTACTTATCTTATTTAACCATAATCATGAGATTAGCATACTATGTCACGGCTCGAGCACTTTATACCTGCAAACAACTGTGTACCACACCTGGGACTAATTAACCTCAATAAAACACTGGAGCCTCAATGTTTTTTGCCATTACATTTTTATTTTTTTTTCAAAGTGCCGCTTCCTCTGAAGCAATTGTAATGATGTTCCCTTTCATTCCCTATGCCATTTGCAGTGCTCTTAAAACTGAACATGTACGCGCCCTTCGGATTGGAATCTCCCTTAAGATGGCGGAATAGGCCTAACCTGTGGAGTACACTTCCCAGGGCTCTAAATGATGGATATGGTATAGGTATAAAAGTTATGCATTTTATAAACTATCTGCAATATTAAATGTTTATTATTCAGTGTTTTTTTTATAAAAAATATTGGTATAACAAAAATAAATCAATGCAATTTCATCCTTATAAAAAGGCTATATAAATGATATACAACATAAAAATTAGATAGCATTGCTACTCTTAAGAATGAATGGTAAAGAAACTATCTTCCTGTCCTCACTTGCTCTTTCAAAAAGAAACATTCAGGTTATTTATAACAAACCAGGTTATTTGCTAAGTCGCTTGATAAAAGAAAGATGAATGAAGAGACTCAGTGCAATGAATGCAGAACTTAACTGGGATGGAAACACTATTCAGACGGTCAATCCTGCACTAGAGTAAAACTGCATTATGTTACAGTCAATACAGGGGTAATGTGAGGGACAGAAAGGCAGATCTTTCATAGTTTGGAGGTGAGTCATGTGACCAGGGATGGGCGAATATCACAAAAATGCATTTTAACTTTCTCTTGTGAAAGTGAGAGTCGGTCATTTAGGAGTGAAATGTTTCACCTTTTTACACTGTGGCCTTGTGCACGTCATATTTTAGTGAACAGTGTTTGGCCTTTAAACTGCTTTTGTTTTCTCACCATCTTGACCTTTTAGAGAACTGGCTGGTTATTAGTTTGGACATGCTTTGGATAAATGGCTTTAGCCTTCCTTTTCATGCACTTCTTTAATCTTTTAAAATTTAAAGTATGATGACATTATTTAGAACCCGTATAAAGAACACAGCCAGATATTTATTTTTCAATACTATATTAAAAATAAAGTTCTTAATGTTTCAACAGTTTTACTGTTCTATATGTAGCTGGTAAGCAGCGCCCTCTAGCTGCTGGTAAGGATATGACCATCAGTTTCTTGGTGGCATGTTGGTCAGACTGCAGCCTTTATATTTTCCATAGACTGATATTTCCTCGTACCCATTATATGATCACCTAGAAAAGACAATTTATGAAAGAAGAAATACGGGACAAAACATGATTTTGTCATAATACGTCGGTACACTAAAAATAGAGCTGAAATACAGAACTGTCCCGATTCAAACTGGACGTCTGGTCACCCTATAAACATACAAGATCAAATGAGTTTCTAAAATATGTCGCCGCCATTTTGCCTCGACGAACTTGAACGCACCTGACGTCGTGAACACAACTTCCCAACTTGTAAATACGAACTTCCCAGGAGGACTTGAACGCACCAAAATGACCAACTCTCGACTGGTAAACTGAGAAATGTGCAGGTCGCTTTGGCCTTATCATTCACATACTTTTTACCATTACAGACATTCCATACATATATAGTCATGATTACTCATAGAGACAAAGAGGTTTGTTTCATCAGGGTACTGAATTTCCAGGTTTCTTATCATTTCATTTTATTAGTCAATTTCCCCAAAACACTATCTTTAGTCCTGACTAAACATTTGACTGTAATGGAGGATATACAGTACAAATATTCACATGAAATGACGACAAATCATGATAAGTATCTGGAGATTACACAATTTATTTACAGTACAATGCTTATGACACGTTTCACATCGCAGGGCTTTTAGTTTGACACTTATTGAACACACTGACAAATGATTTTGTATTTGACAAGCATGAATGCATTCCTATATCTTAGTTTATTTCATGTGGATTTGAAGCTTTTGAAGCACGTCAAAACGAGGGATGTATTTTTAATCAGCGTTGTCACTTCCTCTACTTCATCCCACCCTGATTTCCTGTAAAAAGATAAATAAAAAAAAGTCTTTCTTGTAAGTTCTGCAACAATGGCCAATGTCACTTGTAAAAGTTAAACAGAATGTGTTTTAGGAATCTCCATATGGTTCATTTTCATACTTGCATGTTTGCAGATGTTGATTGTGATTTCTTGTTTACTGCGCTGCATCAAACATTTTCTTCCTTCCTTCCATTCCAGACATGGCCTCCACATTTTTCCTCCAGTCACTGACCTCCACTGTCTTTTCCTACAGAGAGACACACAAATGTATCACAGAATTGTGTTAAAATAAAGGTCTGAGTGACGCTAAACTCTTTCATTTCAGCCCAGATGGACGGCATGGACCCACAGCTCACCTTCTCTGTGTCTTCCTTCTTGACGGATTTGAGGTTTGCTCTCAGATCCATGGACACCTTGTGTTTGGAGCCCAGCAGAGAGCGCAGGATGGCGTCAGCTGAGACTCGGACTCTTCTCAAGGGGGGTCGCTTAAATTTGCCCCTCAGGTCCAGGACTTTGATGTTCAGATCTTTGATCTGCAAAAGGTTTGATTACAAGTTTCAGCATTCACCCGTTTCTATTGAGCAAGTTTCTGTATAAGTCTGATTGCTACATTCTTAAGCCGTGAACACACTACACAAAAATTCAAATACTAATTAGACACAGAACAAAAAAGGTTTAAAATTGTATTTTTAAGGGTACAACAGCTTGTCGCTGGGACAGTACCTTTAAAGGGACATTTTTATACCTTTTTATACTCCAAAAAAGTACTAATATCAGAGGTGTAAAGTCCAGGTTCAGAAAGTAAAAGTCCTCCTCAGTATTTTGTTCCAGTCACCTGGATTTGATAATTAGCACAGTTTTTCAACCAGGGGGTACACAGCAAAAACTCCTGGAAGTATATGTGAGACCATACTCAAGAGTAGGGCTGGGTATCGTTCAAAAATTTTTGATATCGATACTGATACCGATACCTTGACTTCGATACTGATTCCTGAACGATACCTTTTTCAATACCAATTTTATAAAATCTGTTTTTACAAGATTACATTACCTCAAAAAATCTTTGGTTTTATATTTTAAGTTTGTTGACTTTTTTTTTTTTTACAGACTCGAAGACTCATCTCCTGAGCCACTGCACAAAAAGGCTGCTTATAAATTAACATTTATTTAAAATTATAGTTCTTATTTGGCTAAATTACATTTCCTTAACAGCCTTTAAACACAGGCTTTACTCCCTTCAAACTTATATTTTGCCACTGTTTCCCTACATCATTGTTGGATATATAATTATATATAATATATAATTATATCATTTCTGTTAGTTAAGCGTGTGTATATTTTTAGTTAAAGCTGTTAAGTTATAAAGCAATATCTCATGTAGGGTTTTCCTTTGTGTTTTATATAATGACCACTAGGAGGTGATCTAGGCACATGTTTTCCTTGATTGATTTTCTCTCAAGAAAATACGTTCAGTTGAAAACGGAAGTAAAATAGTGACGCACGTTTGTTGTGTCTTGCCATGAAATGAGAGTTCCATGTCTTTATTAAAATCAACACATTAATGATTTATCACTTATCCACCCGCAATTAATTGGAATGACATTTTTTATTACTTGACCTGACCCGCAGATTATCTATCTATCTATGTATCTATATATATATATATATATATATATATATATATATATAAATATGATTTTTCAGGAGACAACCGTTTGAAGATGTCCGCTCTGAGGGTGTGGTTGATGCTTGCACACAGTGGCAGTATCAGGAGGACGCTGATACCCCTTTTCCACCAGAATTGTGCCAGAGCATGTGCTCGTGCAGGCGAACTAGAGGCCGTCATGAACCGGTCACGTGTTTCCGAGCGCTGATATAACGCTGCTGTGTGTTGTACCTGCCCATAACTAAAAAAACATTGCGCGTCCCGCTGTTTGTGCAGGCAGTGCGGCACTTCTGTTTTGCTGTTCACAGTATCTGGAGTGACTGCTCTCACCTGTCCTTTTCGGAGATAAACTGAAAGTGAAACCATTGATTCACTCGCTCCCTCGCACTCAGGGTCTCTCTCGCGCGCATAGTTTTATATATTTAGATATAAATAACAATGTAGTGCAACGTTATAACATTGCTCAACGAGACAGCGACAGCATTTCTCTACCCACTCTCCCCGGCTCCGTTCGGAGGTATCGAAATTTGGTACCGAATGACAAGACACTTTTCGATACTCGATAGTATCGAGGCAATTCGATCGGTACCTAAAAAGTATCGAATTCGATACCCAACCCTACTCAAGAGTGTTAAGGCTGGTGCACACTGTGCAATTTTGTCCACGATTAGGTCGTCTGAGACAAATTTTGCAAATCCTAAAAGCCTAAAATCTGTAGTCTTTGATCGCTAGTTTGACATGTTCACCGACAGCCGATTAATGACTGTTGCGATCAAATTTAACCTCCGACGAAATTCTGGCAGTGTCAGAAGATTTTGCGCACAGTCCTGCAGTGTGACTTCTCCTACGACAAACGTCAAATTGTCTTAGTTTTTCAAGACAAGCCATTATCAAAATTAACGGTAGAGATTTCTTTGTTAGCCACCATTTCAGCTCACTGTCACCGAATGTGTATAGGTTGATGATGTAAAACTCAAGCGCGTCTTTTTTTACGCGTCTTGACTGTCGTACAGTCTGACATAAATGACGTCTGAGACAGAGTATGGTCTCACATATACTCCCAGGAGTTTTTGCTGTGTACCTCCTGGTTGAAAAAACTGCTAATTATCAAATCCAGGTGACTGGAACAAAAAACAGAGGAGGACTTTTACTTTCTGAACCTGGACTTTACACTTCTGATATTAGTACCTTTTTGGAGTAAAAAAGGTACAAAAAAGGTCCCTTTAAAGGTACTGCCCCGCAGCGACAAGCTGTTGTACCCCTAAAGGTACAATTTTAAACCCTTTTTTTCTGTGTGTAGGAACATATCTGTTTTCTCTATAAATCAATATTTTCAAACAATGTAAGTTTATAAGAGAGTATGTAAAACTATGTGAAATATTTAAATATACTTTTAAGTATATCTTGATCAAAAGATAGAGTACAAGTATAGGTATAAGTACACCGTACTAAGTATACTTAAACTTTCTGTCAGAATAAGTCAAGTATACTTAAGTGCAATTTTAAGTATATTTCTGAGAAGTTCATAAAAAGTAGACTGAAAGTATACTTTCTTATTTTTAGATTAAAAGAAGTATACTTACAGCACACTTGAAACAACTTCTTTTTCGTAAGGCTGTGTATGAATGTATTTTGGTCCTGACGACTGATCATGCCCATATGGACCGGGTCTGATCTAGTTGGGCTCAGTCGGTTTACAGTTGGTGTTAAAAGTCGTTTATATCAATTAGTTATTGCCAGCATTTTTTTTTTTTTTTCACCAATAAAGTCATTTGCAAGGCATAGTTTATTAGCAGTTTCTGTTTTTCATATAATTTTTTTTTTATTTAATTAAATTGTGCATTGCTGTGATTCGTCTTGGAACTGTTTGGTTTGGTTCTTAGTTTGGATTTAAAAAAATAAGTAAAACATTTCTATACACTCTTGTGCTCTATTAAATCACCAAATTTTAATTTGGTGAATATGTATGCATTTTTTCACTTTTAACATGAACTGACAAATTAATGCTGGAAACTTGTTGTGTCATGTCTGGTTAGGGGACTTTTAATTTTCCTAGCATTGATTGTTGACTGAGTTACTGTTGCTTATACACAGTAAAAGGCTAAACGGTTACTTTACTTCTCTTGTGTTGTGAAGCACTTTAGCCTCGATGTCATAGCGCTCCTCGTCAACCACATCAATTTTAGCGTGTAGTTCCCGACACAGCTCCTGATAGAGAGAACAAATAGTTTTTACAGGACTGCCACTGATTTTGCTGGTTTTGAAAGTAAATCTTATAGAAGTACTATGGCATCTCAATGGCAAAAAGTATCCCAATCACCTTGAATTCACATACATACCATATTTATATACTGTATCATGATGCTTAAATAGCACTTTTGGGAATTCTATAGTATTCAAGAACATATTTTTTGGTATTTTTCTATATTAATACCAATAGAGTTTTGTGAGCTGTGGACATACCTGAAGCTCAGCGAAAGACATCCCACTGGTCTGTATCTGAGGAGCTTTCTCAGCCAGATATCTCTCCTTCTCTGCCTCTTTATCGACCAGCTCTTGCTCTAAGTCATCCTTTGCTTTAGCTACCATAAGACTCTGACAAACACATAGACATGCACTTTGAAATGTAATATATGCTAGGAGAAAATCAATAATAATAAAAGTTTGAATGCACTTTATTAATTTGTGGTGTTTGCTAAGTATTGCTCTTTTGTTTTGTTTTTTTAGCAACCACACATAAACACCTAAAAATATGGCATTTTGCACAAGCAAACTCTAGTTACATTTTTCCTCAGAAAATACAAAAATATTGCATGGAACTACAATTTATGAAGCTACAACAATTGCAGAAAATTATTTTGCAATGCAAATGTACCTTTAGCATCAGCTTGCGAGATGCAGAGATCTTGGACTTTTTCTGTCAAATTTGAAATGAGCATTGGTTATATATAGCACTCATTATATATGTTGCATATATGTTATATACTGCATATTAAATACTATCATTCATTATATCATGTGTTATTGTTACAGTAGATTAGTTTGCAGGTACATTAGTTAGATAATGTATTGAAAAAGTGGCATTCAATGATGGCTTTTCACTCTTACCTCTTGTCTGCAAAGGAATAAAAACACACAATTAGATAATAAATATCATAATTATTATTAATAAGAAAGCTTTTTTTTATAAAACATCATATAGTGATGTCCAAAAGCCTAAGACCCCAAAGAAAATGCATTATTTCATTGCAAATTATATAATAACCATAATAATTTGAGTGAAAAGTATTTGATATGTCCCTCTTATGCTTTATTGACAGCTGAAATGAACAAAACCTGCTTATTCAGTGTGAGAATGAAGAAGCTAGAAAAATTGCATCAGTGTTACTAATGTACTTCTTTAATAGTGTGACCTAGAATCTTTAAATATGCCTTCTTGATTTTATATCATAAGATTTTCAGTCTGGTCTCAGACTTTTGGACTGTATTGTATTCACACACTACTATAATCAGCCTTCATTAACATTGAGGCCTTGAGTTAAGACAACACAGCCGGTAAATCCAAGAATAGAGCACATTTGTCGAGGGTGCCGTAAGATGTCTAAGATGACGAACAACAAAAAGCAGAGACACAATATACTCACTCGGGCATCTTTACAATGGTGATTCAACCTAGGAGATAAAAATAAAGGCATTTGTTTTCAAAGGGCAGGACCATTGGGAGGCTCTTCAAGGGGCTTGAGTATCAGATTCAGACGTGATAATCAGATCATCGGCATTCATGCCATTATACCTCTATTCACTCCAGCAACAGGAATCTCATGTATTTGACTCTTATAATCATTGCCGTTATAATCATTGCACGTCATTTGTTGAGCATCTAAGTCCTGCTTTTTAAAATGAATGAAGTGACACTAATTGATTGATGTGAAATTGTACATTGGCGTCTGCTCTGCATCTGTTAACCACTTCAAAGTCCTGACAGTGGCCGCACACACAGATGAAGTGGACCCCTAGGAAAAAAGGTGTTGGCAGACGCCTATCATGGTGTGGTTATATTGGCATGGTAACTATGCCACACGGATAACAATCCCAGCTTTCTCCAGCTCATATCCACTTGCAATGCACCATAAATAGACTCGCATCAGTGCTTCAGAGGCTTTAACCCGGCCCAAGTTTCCGCTCATTGATGTTCTCATTGTTGTCAAACTGGTCTAGTGCACTTCAAAAACAAAGACATTAAATGTTGCAATAAAATGAAAGAGCATGTCTGGATTTGGAATTGGATTTATTTTGCCAAACACCAAAGGTGGTTTCCAAAGTAATGTTTTAATGATCTTTTGATTTGACTTTTGAAATTATGCATCTCAATATTGGAAAGTCAAAAGTAACCACATTTCTCGAAGCAACACGTTTAAGTCAGATTGATAAAGTGATACATTTTTAATTAAATTATCTGAGAGATAAAATGAAAGCGATTGGGTAGACATGGAAAGATTATAAATCATTGTCCATTATAAACACATTTGTAAGTAAATTATGAAAGGAAAGTTTCCCATGCAAGAGTTTGTAACCATCACCACAGACATTGACGATGGTCAATATGGGTTTTTCAATTACCAGTTCTTAAACCTTTACAATTGGTGATAGCAATCTTGATTATTTGGCTACATGTTTAAGGGCCTAAGACATTAAGGATGACACAAAAGTTGATTTTACAAGGTTTCTTTTGGTTTATTCGTCTTAGAAAGACATATATTAAAGCTAACATTCCTTAACCTGGAAGCAAAACGGAAGGAACTTACCTTGCAGTTCAGATGGGCAGAGAAATGTTCTTCAAAGTGATGCTCTAGAACAATGCCTCTCTTTTTTAAGACACCCTCTTATTGTTCATCCTCGGCCTGTTACTGGATGATATTATTAGCACACACACGCACATAAAGCTTTTATCCAGCACTTGTGGTGCGCTGTTGTTGATAGGCCGTACGCGGCGCTTATCAGCCCGTCAGACAGCTGTGGTTCCTCACGATGCTTCGGGCCTGTCTTACAACCTAATTTAGCTTGCTAAAAAGCAGTCTCATTAAAAGAAATTTCCGTCTTTTTAATGTGTCCACACTAAAATCTCAACTGTTTCTCCTGGACTGTGTTGTGAGAGCAAATGGAATGGAGACTTTTGCTTCTCAGATGTTTCTCCTGAGAAAAAGTCTGTTTATCAGTAAACTTTACTTCATGGGTGTCAGTTTTTGCCTTTCATTTATATGCACTGCAAAAAAAGACTTTCTGCCTCAGCATTTTAGTCTTGTTTCCAGTACAAATATCTACACATTTTCCAATTAAAATACATTTACTTGAGGAGCAAAATTACTGAAGACTTTAAGTCTTGCTTTCTGAACAAATGATGTTGTGCTTAAAAAATCTGCCAATAGGGTTTTTGAGTCTTCATTTTGATAATTGATTCAGAAAACAAGACTTAATAAAATTACCCCAAGATTTACTCACCCTCAAGCCATCCTAGGTGTATGACTTTCTTCTTTCAGATGAACACAATCAGAGATATATTAATAAATATCCTGACACATCCGAGCTTTATAATGGCAGTGAACGGCCATAAAGCTTGGATGCGTCAGGATATTTATTAATATAACTCTGATTGTGTTCATCAGAAAAGTAGATCTTGGGTTAATTTTCATTTTAAAGTGAACTAATCCTTTATGAATGACAAGTAATCATGCAGTGTAATCATTTTAAGCACATTAAGTCTTCTGCTTCTCAGATGTTTCTCCTGAAAAAAAGAAGCCTTTAGTAAAGTAATTGTATGGGTTTTTGGAAGAGATCTCAACAATATCCCAAACTGGCCAAAAAAAACAAACAAACAAAGTCTGCAGTCAAAAGCCAGAGATCTCAAAAATTTCTCATCAAATTCTTCTAATATTAAATGATCTGCTATCAATTATAGCTTCAAACTTACTGTATGATAACTATTGACTCATTTGTTCGTGTTTATCTGGAGGAGTTTTAGGACAAACATCTGAAAGTAAGTCAATACTTCAATTAAACAATTAAAATAAGCTTTAAAAGAGCAACTGCTGAGCATTGAAGTCTTTCTTTAGGTTTCTCAGAAGATGTACATTATCTATAATAAGTCAACAATTTGTATTAGAGATAAACTTTACTTCATGAGTATCAGTTTTTGCCTTTCGTATAATAATTTTCGCATTTATATAGACATAGGAAAGGGATGATATGTTTGTGAGATGTTAGTTTGTTCTGACAGATTGATTTGCTGTATGTTTCCTCCGTGGAACAATGCTCTGTGTTTGACCCCTACGTCTGATTAAAATATTAACTGTAGACAACATTAATCTCTGTAAGAAAATGACAGGAATGTAAAGTTGCCCATACGTTGGCTTAGCTAAACATAGAGCGGTTTAGACAGCTGATACTGCCACTCTGACCTTTGTGAGATAGCCTACTAAAAGCTATTTTCATGTCAAGAGATAAAAAAATGCGTTCAGACATTTGACAACAATGCTTTTATCTGAGCTTTTGCTAGCTTACACCAGGTGTACTATGCAGATAGTTATGTAATAGAGTTTATCGGCTTTACATGGTCATATCAGGTCTTGTTGAAGTCTTACAGCTGTACTTTCAAAATGTTATGCCACATATACTTCCATTTTAAAGTGATTAAAAGTCCATTATAATCACTGAATTTGTGTTCTTGCTTGTTTTTGTCTCTGTAACCATGTTACCAAACTCTCTCTGGTTGCAGAAATCATGCTGAAATTGTTTGTGTGGTTGTAGATGTGTATTTTGGCATTGCTTTTTCTAATCTGCATGTCAATCATCATTTCCAGAACCCGTTTTCTAAGAGAAAAATAATAGTGTAATATGACGCAGATGGTGTTGTTGCCTCTAAACGGCGTCCTATTATACGACCTGCATCATCACTCGCTGAAGAGAGCTCTAGAAGGGTCAGTCAGCGGTTAACACCTGTCCTGTTTACCGGCACAATAGTCTCTGTTGGATTTGTGTTTTGGCTGATGTGGAAACCCCGGATTATAGATGCTGCATGTCAGTCGTGTTTAGAGCCGCTGTTGATATTGAATGCTGGAAATAAATATGTGCTTGTCTCCTTTGTATCTTTGCTGGTTCTTATTTTTGCACTAGTAGGGCTAGTTTTCACTCTTTTTTTCAGAGAGGGTTTCTCCAAGTCAGTTTTTGTATAGGCACAAATATTGAAGTATTGATCATTTCACTTTAAATACCTTTTTTGAAACATGAAATACTATTTAAAGTAATACATATACAGTGTTGGGTATGTTACTCTAAAAAAGCAATTAATTGCTATCTACTAATTACATCTTCAACAGTGTAATTAGATTACTGTACTAATTACTCTCTCTAAAAAGTATTGCATTACTTATTACTAACTTCTTTCCCATTTCAACCTCGACCGGTTGAACAATACAAGAGTAGACATGAAACTGCTATTTTAATACTTTCAAATTAAAAATATAAAATTGCATAGATTATTCTTGAAATGACCAAAGTATTTAAAGGCAGAAAGTTACATACATTTTAACATTAGATGTTAAATTTTGATGTTAAATCCACTATTTGTTCTATAGTTTATATAGTATTTAATGCAATTACATTAGAAGTAACGATTAAATTTCTAAACTGTAATCCCTTACTTTATTTTTTCAAGGGAAAAGTAATTAAATTACATTAATTACATGTTTTGAAAATGATCCAATTATGCAATTATTTTTTATAAAAACATCAAAAATATTAAATATTTTTAATATATAGTATGTATAAAAAAGAAAATATATCAGTAACTGCACAAAATGATATCATATAAAACACATTTTGACAACTTGATATGAATGTGTTCCCTTATGTACTGTAACCCAACCAGCTACACAAATATATTAGTTTAAAGGATGTAATTGACAAAATATATACATTTTGAATTAAGTGTTTGGAAGCAACATGCAAAACTACTGCTGGAGAAAATAAACCTCATTTTTACTGCCATATAGATCTTCCCCATGTGACAACTAGCCCCGGTCCCCCTTCTGTAGTTTAATGTGGGTCTGTTAAAAATTCAGACCTCCAGACAGCCAATTATCACCTGCTTTTTATAAACTGTTAAGCACTTGTAAAACCACAAGCCAGACTCATGCTAGTCTTACTGTGTGTATAGAGAGTGGAAAAACTTTAATTTCTGCCCAGCTGTACTGTATCAAACAAAAAAATACATTCAATTTATCATGCCACAGAAATTGAAATTTGTTTTCACAGTATATTAGAATAAGATGTGGCGCCCTCTGGTGATAGTTTTATACTTCTTCAGTGAGCAATAGTGCTCATGTCTAATATAGTCCTTCACTCCAGTATGGGATTTACACAAGTGATGCACATTCAAAACAGTTTTGTTTAATATATCTTTCTGATGCATTATTAAACTGAACTGCCAAAAGTTGACACTTTTACAAAAAATAATATGTAAATGATAAAAAAAATTAAAACTCAACAACATAGTGAGGTTGTGTGACAAGAATGTAGCATATACTACTATTTATTATACTGCATAATGTATATTGCTTCACATACTATTTAAAAAAGTAAAAATAAATAGGCACTATACTTGTGGCAGTAAGTGTTGCACTAGTCTACCATTCCTAGCATAGCTCGTGTTTTTGCCTCTGGCAAGTATTTAATTGATGATGGTGGGAATGTCGTTTGTTTCCCCCGGCAGCTGCTTTGAGACCAGTTTTGTTTATTCGTTTCCATTGTTTAATTCTGAATTAGTCTCTAGATGAAAGCATTACAATCTCTCTGATGGTCTTATCCAGTCAGTCTGTGGTCTGTCTTTGTGGTAGCGTCTCGTTAGATCAGGCCCGCGACAGGCTCAAAGACATAAACACGCTTTGTTCCTCATCACACTTGTGTTTTTGATGTGTGTATGATGTCATGGAGAAAACAAGCGAATCATCTTAGTGCGTACTCAATGCTTTCTGTGTCCCGTGTCTGTTTACAAACTTCATGTTTGTTCAAATTATAATTGCATTCATGCATTCTTAGTTATTATATTTTTCAAATGCAAAATGCATGGCATAGCCCAGTCAGGGAATTGCATTAACTATTTATTTTGTGCAAAATAAATAAAACAAAATAAATCCCAGTAAATGGAAAAATGACCCAGTTTTATTATTGCAAAAATGTCAGTTGATAATACTGTCTTGGATTTCACATGAAACCCCGTTTATTGGATTTAGTACATACTCTGAGCACCAAAATGGGCACTTATGTGTGTGTATAACATTTATTAGACATGTTTCTCATACAGCGTGAGGTTTGAAGGTGGTTAAGTGTCTAGTTGTCCTCCTGGGTTCACCGATGTCAGCTGTATTTCTATTGAGCGTGAGCGAGAGCTCCAGCTCCCTGACCAAACCCAAAGCCCTTCGGTCCAAAGTTCTTAGCATAGCACCCTATATAAATATAAATAATATTAATAATGCTATAATAAATAATAGATCATGTTATTATAAATATCAACTATGTAAATATTTATTCACATTAAAGGCATAATATGTAATTTTAACCACTAGAGGTCGCTTATCCAAAACAAAGGCGTAGCTTGATGAGGCCTTGATTTCGCGGAATCATGGGAGATGTTGTCTTCATGTCTACAGTCATGGTAAAACATGGTACTTGTGGTAAATCAAGAAAATGAGATTTAAACAATAAAGTCCCGTTCACACCAAGAAAGATGACTATAAAGATAACTATATTTGCGTCCACACCAACAAATGATAACGGTCTGTTTATTCTAAGCTCACGCGCTGCAGTTTCAAAGTGTGTACGACATGTTTTTGCTGTTCTTGTTGCATTTACAGGCTTTAACCAGCAGATGTCCTCAGCATGCTATGTTTTGAGTGAATAGCTAGTGTAATCGATCTAATCTAAGTGAATTTAGCTGACGAAAGTCAATATAGTGGAATAAAAACAACACCTAGTCTTTTTCACAGCAACTTTAAAGGAAGCAAGACAATGTTAGCGCTGGATACCTGAGGTATTTTTATGTTACACTGTTTGCTAGCCTGGCATAACGATCTCATCGTTAATACTTCTCACCATTTATTCTGAGGGTATGACCAATTGTTTTGCATATATATCTATTTTCTTTAAAGTATCCTTGAAAAGGGGGTTTGACTTGTCAAACAGTGGTGGATTTTTCTGAACCTCGGCGATTAACTTCTCCACAATGTCGTCCGCCATTTTAAATGCGCAAGCCCTTAAATTAGAATGGAATCTGATTGGCTGTCATTGTTTTATTGTTCAACAGCTGGAAAAAAATTGTTCTGAAAGTGATCCCAACGATATCGTTTCTCTATAGTTGTGGTGTGGACAGCGCTATTGTTTTATATTTAGAATGATTTTAAGAACTATATCTTTATCGTAATCTTTATAGTTATGGTGTGACTATACCATATGGTGTGAACGGGCCTTAAGACTTACTGTGTTGAGCTATATAACATGATTAGTTTTCTGTCGATGAATGTATCCAAACAGTTGCTCACCTGTCTAATAAAACATGTAATATATTAGAGCGTCTTTGATGCTTCATTTCTACAAAATAAAAAAATCGAGGGGTAACACGGTTATGACGTCATTGATAGGCGACACACGGACACAGTTCGTGTCCTGGTTAAAATTGCTTATTTCTCTGGATTTAAACATTTTTGGAAACATTTGGGATAATGTAAGTACGCAAGCCAACAAATTTACAACATTGTGCTAGTGGGTTTTTTTTGTGGATATTTTAATCCAAAAATCTTACATTTTGTGCCTTTAATTAATAAAATGAATATGAATATACATTTAAATATTCATTGTTAAATATTCCTATTTCTGTCTATTTCTATAAACATACATATGCATGATGTTTGATACTGACCTTTACAGTAAATCTCTCCATCTTTATCTGCTACAGTGGTGGATTCCAGACTCTTCCCACACTTTGCGCATCTGAAGCAGCTCTTATGCCAAGACTAAAAGAGGACACACATAAATACATGTTCGGCCTTGCCTGCATCATGCCAGCAGCAACTGTGACAAGTGACGCCCAAAAGGTCATTTGTCAATAGTTTGGTATCTCTTTTGTTGTTTCGTGTTGGGTGGCTGTATATAAAACATCAGACATGTTCGGATTGGCAGTGATTTTGTCAGTTTGCAGCATTATTTGAGGGCAGGTTAGGACATGGTGTTGTGTTTGCATTGGATTTTTTATGGTTGTTGGTAATAAGACAACCAACCCAAAACAATCAAGACTTTTCTCCAAATTATTACAGCAATCAAAGAAATCTGACAGATGAGGTTTATGTTAACCAGTTTGATAATGCGTTAGGCCCAGGGCAAAATGACTGTCTCTCCGCAAGTCTAGTCAAGAAAAACCGACTCACATTTCCTCCTCCAACCACTTTCTCTGCCGCATACACAGCGTTTCCACAGCGAGGGCAGACATCCGAACCGCCAAGCTTCTGCGCAAACTTTGACGGGTTGGGGTTGTTGGTCGGACGATGGGATGTTTGTCTGTGTGACAGATCGGGCTACTTTAATTTCACATTGGTAAAGACACTGTTAGTATGCTTTCAATGAAACATTCTTACTAACCCATCCGGTTTGATTCCCAGAGCTTCGCCCGTGTCCATGCTGAGCGTTCCCGCTCCTCCACCAAAGCCATACCCTTTTGGGCCGTATTTCTTACCGTAGCAGGACTTACAGTAGATCTCATCCTGATGCACAGCCACTGTTGTACTGTCCAGATTCTTTTTGCACACCACTGCAGTAAACATAGAAGATACATGCATGTTCAAGACTGTTTGCTGTGTGGATAATGTTGCACTTCATAGCAAAATAGTACACAGCTCTTTCATATTTCACAGACTTGATCTTTAGACATATAAGAGGTCAGTGTACTATAAAGACATAATAAACTGTAAGTTTCAGAACTTAAAACATCCTTGTTAGTCCAAATACAGCTTTTATTTAAACCAAGCTCCCAAAACGACTAATTCGGCTGTTTATTTTCAACTATGCCGCGCAAGTCGAGTCAAGTTTATTTATATAGCTCTTTTCATAACACACATTGTTCCAAAGCAGCTTTACAGAAAATCATGTTGTTGATGTTTATAACATCTTAAGATCTTCATGCCGTATGATTGCATTTAGCAAATTGGAGCTGGGTGATAACATAGAGTAGATTTTGCGACAAGCGGTTGAGATTTCCTAAATAATATATATCAACCTATGCAAGTATACTGTATGTATGCGGATAAAGTTGGTCATAATTACATATCCAACTTCATATAAAGAGCTGGGCGATAATATAGTTACATTTTGCGACGATACAAGCAATCAAGCAGTTAAGATTTGCTCAGTAGTTTATATGTTGCCCAATACAAATATACTGTATGTATGTGGATAAAGTTGAACATACATGTATAGTCAATTTTAAATAAAGAGTTGGGTGATAATATAGTTACATTATGTGATGAAATAAAAAAAAAAATCAGGCCATTGAGATTTGCTATTATATCGCGTTACTCAGAATTAGTAACAAATCCTTCCAAAATGACCTGAAGCCTTAAAATTACACTTCTTTGTTTTTTTGTCCAGAAAGCTTATATAATTTTGTTTTGATAATATTTTTTTTATGGAATTTTTTTTTTTTTTTTGTTATTTATTATTTTATTTACCTCTAAATTACTCGATTTTTTGCCAATAATTTTAATATAAATGAGCAGATTCTTTAAAAACCATTATTTCCCATTTATACCTTATGGGGGTCAAATTGACCGACAATGAGGGATTTGTTGCTATTTTTATTACAAAAACGAAAACTCCTTGAGTTCAGTCATTTTTTTGTGTATTCCCATTTAAAATGTGAAAGTTTGAAGCAAGCTCTTAGACCACTCAGATGAACACCTGATTTTTAAAAATTTTAAATAAAATGACCCAAGGAAAGGAGTAGGGTTAAAGTCAATGTGAAATCAAAACTGACTCACAGTTAGCATATAACGACAAACAAATTCCTCGTGTGTTTGCGCACACTTGGCGAATAAAAGCTCATTCTCATTCTCTCTCATATAGTATATAAGAGCTATAAAATCGATGTGTATTGCATAGCTCAGTTTGAACATTAGATATGTAACAGAATTTGAATTTGATAAGAAATTACTAAGATATCTGACTTTTGATGCAAACATTGGCATCTTGACAAGTCTGAGCACAGTTTGAGACACAGTTGAGATCTCTTCTGATACTCTAGACAGAGCAGAGGTGTCCAGTCCTGCTCCTGGAGGGCCACTGTCCTTCAGAGTTCAGCTCCAACCCCAATCAAACACACCTGACCCAGCTAATCATACTAGAAACTTCCAGACAGGTGTGTTGAGGCTGAACTCTGCAGTGGCTCTCCAGGAACAGGTTTGGACACTCCTGCTCTAGAGGATGCAACTGAGCTCTTTTTCTCAGGAGAAACATCTGAGAAACAGGAGATGTTCATTTGCTCTCCAAAAAATCAAGCCTAAACATTTACACTCTCCCTGCGATTTGGTGACATAATACTTTCGATGCATCATCGATGTTGATGTCTCTGCGAGTGTCATCTGCACATAAACATCCATTTGTTCCACAGATCCGCAGGCGTTGTGCAACCTTAAAAGGCAGACGAATCCACCAGGATGTTCATTTGTACAACACCTAATATGGACACGCTATTTAACAGAAAAGATTTACTCGCTGCTCAGTCCCGTATCCAAAATCATGCCAGCTTTCCACTCCAAGGACTTTTGTCTTTAGTTCAGAAGCTCAAACTAATTTGAACTCTTTCCCTGCCAGTGTTTTTCAAAAAAGTTTTGAAACTGTGAAACTCTGACCATGCAGTATATCAAAAGAAAGGACATAGCCTCTAAAAAAGGTTTTATGCTAGTTTCATGCATTCTTTTTCATCAACACTTGAATGTGGGTAAGTTTCATAAAGCAATATTTTGAACAAAAAGCTGTGAAAACATAGATGGAGTAGATTGCTTCCATCACCACTCCCAAAGCTTCACAGTCAGCTCATTCTGGGTAACGTTATGCAGTTTTGATTTATAGGCTGTTTAATGTTTGATGATCATGTGCATAAGCAATGCTTTATCATTTGTTTCTGTTTCTTCTTTGCCTGTGTTTTGATTTGGAGATTCTGTAATCTTTAGCGCCCCCTACCTTATAAAGGCCCCGATATACTCACGGCGACATTCTTTTTCGTTCTTCGTTTAGGGGCAGTTTTGCCAAATCCGCGGTTTTCCCAAGGAATTGTGCTACTTTAACACTGTTGCCGTGGGTTGTTTTCCATGTCCGTGGGTTGAAACAACCACAAATAACATGATATTTTGCCCCTGGAATGCAAATTTTACCAGGGGAACCCCACCAAAAATGTGGATTTTACCCCCCGGAACGTGATTTTTAACGGGGGACCCCCCCCCCCACCCTGAAATGCAATTGGCCTAGTTTTGGGCTAGTTTGAGCAGCAATTGGGCAGGACTTTTTTTGGTCTGATTTTGTTTGAAATGACGTCACATCAATTCGTTCTTCGATTTCGTTTGGAGTATATCAGGCCTTAACAGTGAAAACATAGATTGCCGGAAAATTCCGTCAATGGCGGGGAAAGAGTTTTAATGATCTGTGTGTACAATTCAGCAAAATTTTTTACATTTTTTTTTAGGACAATGCCTTTTTGCCTTTCATAAATCAGAGCATTGGTGGAGATTTGTGCCCAAGCAGAACAATCTTTATAACAATTTTCTTTTGAGTTAGTATCACGACAGTCACATTCACAGCTCACAGTTTTGTTCAAGAATATCATATTTTCCATGATATATATGACCATCTGCATGAATAATCTTTCCATTTTCCGGTTAACACCCTCTCTACAGGACTAACCATCACCACCCATTTCCACACGGAGAATCTCACACTAACATGCACATCCTTTATGCTTAAAATACTTTATTATAGAGCACTGGAGGTGTCAGGTGAAAGTTTGTGTCAATGTGTGTCTGTCTCTAATAGATTTTCCTGCTTGAGCTTGAACATCTGCTCCCGTCTCTCACGTGAAATAACATACTGTGATGTGGATACTAAGGGATCAGTAACAGACTGATGTGTGACTTACTGCACAGAAAGCAGGACTTGTGGAAGCTTTGTCCCTCACACTGGACCTCCTCTGCGAAATACACCGTCTTCTTACAGCAGCCACACTTGTTTCCTCCTCCGAGCGGCATCCTGACAGTATCAACACACGCACACGTTAAAAGATACACAAATTAGTTAGTTGCAAAAAGTAAACTTCATCAGGCCTAAACTCATTTGCCTTGTCACAATATTTTTTTGTAATTTCTGCTCTGGAGTTTATGTGTTTTCAGAGTTTAAATTTAATTTTCTTCATAAGAAGGTAAATTGTAGCTGGATAAAGTACAATGAATCAAATTTGGTGAATTCAGATAAAGTGGAATGTTTCATATTCTTTGTCATTGCCAATGTTTTTGAAGTATAATATATACATTTCAAAATTTACTAATACACTCTTAATCAAAAGTTGAATCTGTTAACATTGTGTGTACTAACATAAGCAAACAACGAAGAATTGTATTTTTGTTAACTAACATTAACATAGATAAATAAATGCTGTAAAAATATATTGCTATTTTATAGTTCATTTTAGCTAATGCATTAATTAACATTAACAAATGAGATCTTAGTGTAAAGTGTGACCATATTCTCTGATATCAATTCTGGATAAAGGGTCAAAACACAGGTGTTCTGTCTTTCTCAAACTTTATTTTATGCAATAATAATAATAGTAAAGCTCTTACCTGCAGTAATAGTTGATTCTGCTTCACTAGAAGATCACAGAGCGATCAGCAGAGTCTGAGTCCTCATATGAGTCTAGAGAGGATGAGACTGATGAAGAGATGAGGAGCAGGAGGGAAAACAGAAAGAGAGAGAGAGAGAGAGAGAGAGAGAGAGAGATTTCTAACCTCTCTGGCTCTTCTCAAATCACTATTTGACAGTTTTCATTTTGTGTATTACTATTATATTATATATTCTCAGTTGACCATAGCAAGCCAATGCTTTACTAAAAGAGTACATGTACTGAACAACCAAATACAAATGTAGAATTATTTATAATGTACTGTATTTAGACCAGAACAATATTATATATATATTATTAGTCATTGTTAGTGCAGTCTCTTACTAATTCTATAATAGTTGAACTATCAAACAAACTTTAAGATTTAAGACTAATTTTGTATATACCATACAGTTTGTTCATAAAGATATGTCTTAATGTGTTAGTAGTTTTGTATTCAGAACAGTAATCGGGAAGACATGCAGTGCTGTAGTGACCCATGAAATGTTTGCACATGGTTTTTTACCTTAAACGGTGTTTGTTAGGAGGACTGGAATCCCTTGCCCTCCTCATACCAAACACAATGAAACAGCTGAACCTGCTGGAATGCAAAACTCACCATGAAATAAGAAGCAGAATTTAGTTAGTTAGTAGCTAGTTAGTTGGTTAACAAATAAGTCAGGTTAGTTAGCTAGTTAAGAAATAAATCAAGTTAGTTAAAGAGATAAAGCAAGTTAGATGGTGTTAGTTAACTCGCTAGTTAGTTAAGAAAAAGCAGGCAAGTTAGTTGTTAGTTAAGAAATAAAGCATATTAGTCAGTTGGTTAAGAAATAAATCAGGTTAGTTAGTTAGCTAGTTAAGAAATAAAGCATATTAGTTGGCATATTGGCTAATTTTTATTTTTTTTTAGTTGGCTATTTGTTATAAGGTTAGTTGGTTGGTCAGTTAGTTAAAGAAATAAAGCAGGTTAGTTAGTTGATGTTAGTCAGTTAGTTGTTGGTTAGTTAGCTAACTTGCTAGTTGGTTAAGAAAAAGCAGGTTAGTAAATTGTTAGTTAAGAACTAAAGCATATTAGTTGGTTAAGAAATAAATCAGGTTAGTTAGCTAGTTAAGAAATAAAGCATATTAGTTGGTTAAGAAATAAATCAGGTTAGTTATCTAGTTAAGAAATAAAGCATATTAGTTGGTTAAGAAATAAATCAGGTTAGTTAGCTAGTTAAGAAATAAAGCATATTAGTTGGTTAAGAAATAAATCAGGTTAGTTAGCTAGTTAGTTACTAAATAAATCAAGTTAGTTAAATAAAGCAAGTTAGATAGTTGATGTTAGTTAGGTGTTCTTAACCAACTTGCTAGTTGGTTAAGAAAAAGCAGGTTAGTTGTTAAGAAATAAAGCATATTAGTTGGTTAAGAAATAAATCAGGTTAGTTAGCTAGTTAGTTGCTAAATAAATCAAGTTAGTTAAAGAAATAAAGCAAGTTAGATGATGTTAGGCGTTAGTTAACTCGCTAGTTATTTGGTTGGAAAAAGCATGCAGGTTAGTTAGTTGTTAGTTAAGAAACAAAGCATATTAGTTGGTTAACAATAAATCAGGTTAGTTAGTTAAGAAATAAAGCATATTAGTTGGTTAACAAATAAATAAGGTTAGTTGGTTGGTCAGTTAGTTAAATAATACAGATTAGTTAGATAGTTGATGTTAGACAGTTAGTTAGTTAGTTAGTTAGTTAGTTAGTTGTTAGTTAGTTAAAGAAATAAAGCAGGTTAGTTAGATAGTTGATGTTAGTTAGTTAGTTAGTTAGTTAGTTAGTTAGTTAGTTAGCTAAATAAAAAAATCCAATGGCCTCTTCCAACAGTGGCTGTTTCCCTGGTTTCACAGACAAAGCTTAAGTCTAGTCCCAGACTAAAATGCATGTTTAAGCTGTTTTAACAGGAAACAACCTGTACCGACATATCTTAAAATATGTCAGTGACATTGTTTTGTCTCAAGATGCACATCAGTAATGTTTTTTCTAAGTTACTTAAATGTCCTAATTGAACTAAGGCCTAATCCTGGTTTAATCTAAGCCCTGTCTGTGAAACCAGACCTGTAAGTTTTACTCTAATTTAACTGGGGTTTCTTAACTAGGCATGTGTTGCATGTTCACAGCTGCATATGAATATTACAGCATGCATCTTCAGTCGGTGCCAAGAGCCTGTGAGCCTGCTGATGGTGCTGTTCTTCCGGCACAGATTCATCTGATCCAATGACTTCCTTCGATTGATGATGCATAGAGAGAGGGTGTTGGAAACTGATCCATAGCCTCGAGACTGGGCAAGGAATATCCTAAAGCTCTTTTTTAACTGTGTGTGTTACAGAAGCCTTTTCCACACTACCTTTTAGTCACACACACAGGGGTCTACCTCCTCTAGACATCCGCTATGACCAGCCTCTGCATCTGTGTGTGAGCATGAGTGTGTGACCAATGCATTAATCCACCACTGGAGAAACAGGAGCCGAGGACAGGAAGGTTTTCATGTAAATCTGAGCATGTGTTCGGGCCTGTGAGACAGAGGGTGACTCGTGTGCTGTGAAGTATAAGTGATGAATTAAAGAGCTGCTGCTTCGTTTCTTCAGCATTTCGGCCTGAATAATATTATCAGTGGCTCTGCAATGTGCAAGTTTGTCAGCAAATGTGAGTAAATGATTATTTTATATTCAGTGCATTAATTTCCATTTTGTTTTATTATGTTGTTGCCTTAACCTGTGAAATCATGGAATCAGTCATATAGATTCTATTAATCACAAAAAATAATTAAGTCAGATGTTAAATTTAATGTGAATTGATTTTACATAATGGTTAGATGAACTGGTAGTAATTAAACCCAAGCTGGGTTGAAAATGGGCAAACCCAGCAATTGGGTTGTTTTAACATAGCGGTTGGGTTAAATGTTTGCCCAACCTGCTGGGTAGTTTTATTTAACTCAACTATTGTTTAAAAATGACTGTATTGCTTGCTTAAAATGAATACAAAGTATGTTGGAAACTAACATTTGTTAATATGTTTAATAAATGAACATTTATTAATAAGTTTAATGAATAATAATTAAACAATAAACATTTATTAAATTTCTTATTAATAAATGTTCACCTTTTGATCAGTATTGTTTCCTCTAATAATTATTTGTCTGATTTTCAATTTCCAACATATTTTGGGTTCATTTTAAGCCATATAGTAATTTTTAAACAATAGTTGGGTTAAATAAAACTGCCCAGTACATTGGGCAAACATTTAACCCAGTAACTTGGTTAAAACAACTGGGTTTGTCCATTTTCAACCCAGCATTTTTTAGAGTGTATATATATATATATATATATATATATATATATAGTTTTGTATAGTCTCTAAGTATGATGGCCATATTGGAGCGACTTCACCCAAAAATGAAAATTCTCACCATTTACCTGCCCGTATGTTGCTTATAATTCCACATTATTAGGAATTATACTTGCACAAAATAAAATGTATTATGCATCTTCTGTCCTTGCCAAGTAACAAATGTGTATGCGCATTTTCAGGTAATGACCAGAAGAGGGCGCGCTCACTCTTCTGTACTGACTTGTAGTTCGACACACCCTTTCTTTTGCGCGCGCTCTTGTTCTTTTTTTCTCTTTCACAATCAATTGCTTTTGGCTCATAGGGTTTTGTCTAAGGATTGAATGTTCATCAACACTATCATTTTTGCTTCAAACATCTGACTGTGCTTGACTTTCTGTTTTTCTCCTTGTATATGTGCTTTAACGATTTACTTTCCCGCTACAAAATAAACAAAGCACGTGCCGAGACCCTGGATTTTGTTTGGCGCTGTTGATTTCGTGAGAGAGACTATAATTATGACTGTGGTCTTAATGGAATAAGCAGAGCATTAGTAGTAAATGCAGCCCGGTTGATGTGAAACAGAGACGTGCTGGTGTTTTAGATGGATCACTCCATCATTCTCAGATTAGATTCAGTCCAGTAAAGCCTGATAAACGAGGGGCTGCAGCTGCAGTTCTGCCTCTAATGCGGCTGAAACTTGAGCCTGTCTGCAGAGAGACCGGTCGCTGCCTCATCCTCCATATCACACTGATGGATAGACAGGACTAGAGACACACCACTTTTATCATCACCTTCATCATCATCACCACCATTATCAGCATCACATCAAGTATCATAATCATCACCTTGATGTGATGTTGATACTGATGATGGTTTTATAATGAAGGTGATGATGTTGACTATGATGTTGAGGATGAGGAAGATTATGCCTTAAATTTTGTACAAACTTCATCATCACCACTATGAACATAATCATAATAATAATAAAATTCAACATAATCACTATCATTATTTTCAACTTCATCATATATAGGCTAGTGATGCATCAGTATAACTTAGTCCATTACAAGAAAAAAACATGCTTTGATAAATCAATTATGACAAAAAGTCATAATTATGAGATAAAAAGTTGAAATTATGACTTGCTAAGATAAATGGAAATTATGATATAAAGAGTAAAAATGATGAGATACTAAGGGTATGTTTACACGACAACAATATGCTTAAAACAGAGAAGAAGTTTTCCGCGTACAGACGACGCCATTGTCAAAACGATCCCCATTCATACGAATCCATGAAATCGACTAAAAACGCTGTATTCTGCTGGCAGGCCATTAGATGGCGATGAAACACTATAGACTGAACATGTTATACGCATGTGCATGACGTCATCATTTTCACAGATTCGCGTTTTTGTTGTTTACACGGAAACCGTTTTCAAAAACGTGCACTTTGAAATCAGTTTTCAGTAGTTTGCTTTTTCAGGCCACCAAAACTCCGTTGTCGTGCAAATGAACGGCCAAAACGCATAAAAAGTTTTCCGTTTTTAGTTGAAAACGGTGTCGTGTAAACATACCCTTAGGAGTACAATGTTCATAAAACAGGTTTTTCTTTGTACAGATCCGCTAAACGACGGATCTGCGAAAACGACTAATTATTTTTGCATACCAGGTCAGTAGTTGGCGATGTTACTTTGTAAAGAAACACTATACACGCCTGCGCACACGTATTCTTTTACAGAGCACTCGCGCCAAACACGCATACCTATAGAATAAACCAACGCTATCTCACGACCAATTCGTACGTATTTTTCGAGGTGGCTAATTCGTACAACCTCACTCGTACGAATTTGTCTAAACCCCAGTGCCGGGTAGGTTTAGGGGCGGGGTTAGGGGTAGGTCATTTGTGCGAATTCATATGAATTTGGCGTCTCGTAAAATACGTACGATTTAGCAAAAAACGTCCAAATTCGTACGAGTGAGGTTGTACGAATTAGCCACCTCATACAATACATGCGAATAGCCGTGAGATCGGGTTGACGTAATATGCATGTGCATGCCATAACCGTTTTTTACAGATTTACGTTTTTGTAGTTTACACTGAGACAGATAATGGTATCGTTTTCAAAAACATGCACTTTGAAAGTTTGCGTTTTCAGGCCCCCCAAAATAACGCAGTTTTCGTGTAAATTAATACACGTTTTCCGTTTTTGGTTAAAAACAGTGTTGTGTACACGGCCCCTGAGTCAATTATGACAAAAAAGTAGGAATTGTGACAAACTAATTCATAATTATGACAAAAAGCCGAAATTATGACAAATATCAGTTATAGTTATGTCATAATTTTATTTTTTTACATTCTGATTTAACAAAGCAATTTTTTTCCTATAGCAGAGAAGAAAGTGCTTCATAGTTATTCCCTGATAGATTTCCTGCTGAAAGGAACAGCTTAGACCAGTTTGGACCAGCTTTAGTTCCAAGATGGTTTAAACTGGTTTTAGATGGATAGTGCTGGTCTGTTGCTGTCCCAAATTGGTTAAGATGGTTAATGTTTCAGGTATACTGTACCAACTTCACTAGTGTAGTAGTCATAATAGACAACCAGCCAAAAACAACATGCCAACACGTACCTTGACTACCAGTCAGTGATGGTTAAACAGGTCATCTGGCTGGTCTAAGCTGTTGGTTTTCAGCAGATTGGTGGTGTATGACAATTAACAGTGATAAAAAGGAATTGATTGATTATGGTGTAATGTTGAGGATGAGGAAGATGATGATAAAGTGGCGTGTCTTTATTAATTTAAACATTAAAAATTCAAATGCATCCTCAGTCAGAAGTGTAAGTTTGTGGTGTGATTTGACAGGATCATGCTGTACGCTTCACTTTAACACTGAGAAACTGTGTATGTGTGAGTGTGAGGAACATTTCAGACCGCATAACAGTTATGTCATTTATAACATACTTTAAAGACTTCAACATTCTGCCTGTGCATAATAATCTGAAATATGCACCATGATCCATTTAAATCCGAACCTCTGTAAGAGCTCTAGACATGGCAGGTAGGATCCATATGCACTGCTAATGGCCCTCAGTGTAGGTCTACCTCCGTTCAAGGCTTAGGGAAAAATATATCCATCCAACCTGGACATATGCCAGCTCGTCCATTTAGTTAAGAGAATATATATATATGCTTCAATGAAGACGCTGGGTAAATATATAAGAAGAGAGACCAGTTCCTTTAGAGTCAGAGTCAGGAGAAGGAGCCTCTCCTCTGGATCACTGCAAGGTTGTAATTATGACAAATGAAGGTTGAACACTTTAATTTGAATCTTGAAGTCTGTGCTGGACCTGTGAAGCTTCTCTGCATGTAAGTCAAGATTTTCCTGCATTTTATGTCATCCGTGTCTCCAGCAGTGAGTAAGTTAGTTAACAATTTAACTATTGTAGTTATAGTACTGTATGTATGTTATCTACCTATTGTTTTGGGGGGTTTTCTTGACTGAAATCTAATATGCAAGAATCATCAAGCTAAACTAACAAGCATTAGACGGATCATGTTTATGGCTGGCTGCACTTTGGGTTTTGACTGCGAGTTGAAAATGCTCAGGGCAAAAATCTCATGATCTTAACATGTGGCAGACTTTTGTGCGGCTTGTAATTTGGTGTCTTAAAAGCCAGAGGCACAGTGTTAGATGACATCACTACACTGGTATGTGATGATGTCGTGGTGTCATGATGTCACTAGGGTGCATCATACAGATATAGATACAGATGGTGCTAATAATGCAACCCTCTGGTAAGCATAAAAATACAGTATTGAATAAAATATTTCATTTTTAATTAGAATTAATTATTCTTAAAGGTACTTTACTGTTTCTGTAAATATATTTTTCTGTTAATGTATACATTTTACTTAATTTCTTTTACTCTCTGTGATATTATTTATTAATATTTTGAATAAGCTTTTAGTTCTATAGTTTCCGTTTTGATTTTAATTTTACTTTAAAATCAAAGATTTTGTAATTTTGTTATGTGCTTTTGTCATTTTTTGGTGAGTTTTGGTTTTCATTGAAATACTTCTATATTTTTTAAATTCTTTTTTATTTCAGTTTTGGTTTTAGTCATTTTATTACTTCAACTTCAATTTTATTTTTTATTTTAGTTTTAGTTTAATTTAGTTTTTTTAAGTTTTACCTCCAATATTTATATTTTATAATATTTTATTTCAGCTTTATTTCAATTACTGAAATCACTGAGTTTAGTTGCAATTAACAAAAGCAACGTTGCATCTTAGGTTTTTTTTTTTTTTGTCTGAACATGACAGTGCATTCTGGGATTGCCAGGAAAGGATGCACGCAATCCTGCCTTAACATTTGGTCAAAGCAAGGTATCTTAAAAGTCAGCATAATGTTGCTGTCTTTCACATCAGGAATGTGCCTATGATACTTTAAAATCCTGTCCATGAAGGCAGTTTACTAGGTTTTGGAATGGAACTAAATAGTCTTCCATTGTGCATGACCTCATGAACCGGTGTAATGTTATACTAGTCTATATTCTATATATTCCATCAAACAAGACAGCTGTTTAAATGTTCAGTAAGGTCACGCGTATGGGCTTTATTATCCTTGAAGTGAAGTTGGAATTGTATTTCGATTTGCAAAGCCCCTCAGGAAATGTCCTTTACAAACGAGCGCATGGCATGTTTAATGACATTTTGATATTTTAAGGCCTATTAATTACATTCCCTCTTACATTCCCTGCAACTCGCACACAAATACTGAGTTACACGCTATCTTGACACACATTTTCCACTAAAAGAATGGCAAAATATGAAATATTCACTGGTCTGCTTTCTCTCATGTGTGTGTGTGTGTGTGTGTGTGTTTATATATAAGCCATGCTTGTACATTTCACTACAGTATTCGGTAGCTGAAGGAATTTGGTGTTGATGCCCAGTTTATGATGTTTTTCTCTAGTAAAATCAGGCCATTAAAGTCTCTGGACTCTATGGGTTTCAGGACACTGGTAAAGCTACTCAAGTCTTCCAGAATATTGCCTTTTAAACCCAGAGCCCGTCCCTAGTCGTCAGATGACTCATTGAGGGGAGAAATTGAGTCATGTTGGATTATAGTATGACCTGATCACTCTAAATAAGGCTTGCATTCAAAAACTTTTAGGTTCATTTTAACTCCAACATCATGTAATTTCTAGGCTTTAAACTGCCCCATTATGCTTTTTTCGAATGTTACCTTTCATGCAGTGTGTAATAAAGTTGTTTGTGAATGCAAAAGGACTGTAAAGTTTTAAATATCAAAGTGCACGACAAATAAAGTTATTGTCTCCTTAAAGAAAAAAATCGATTTTGAACTGCCGAAACAAGTTTCAGTCTTACGTAACAATGTAACAAATTTGCATAATGCCAGGCTATGGTCTTCATTGGCTGCCCGCGAACAACGTCAACTTTAACCCACCCTCAAACAATGTAGTTGTAGCTGAGACTGGAAGAGTTTGGTTTGTGTTGTTCATATCAAGAAGTTTGCATTGCACTTTGGATACACTTCCAAAGGATCAGGACTCGCGCTGGAATTGATACGGAAAAACCGACACCATTGTTACTGTTTGTATCAGTGTTTATCAAGCGCTTAAGAAATCTCCAGAGCTGAAATTCAGATATGGTAATGGCCGTTTTGTTCCCGACATGCTTTAAGTGGTCAACCAATCACAACAGACTGGGCCATCTGACCAATCAGAGCAGAGCAGGCTCTCGGAAAGGAGGGGTTTAGAGAGATTGGATATTCAAACAAACAATTTTTTTAGATTCTTTGAGAAATTATGTGATGCTGCAATGTATATTATGAGAAAATTTAAGTGGTTTTATTTTTATTTTTTTACTCTGGATGCGTGTAAACCTAGGAGACTCCAAAACAACATTAGGAACCTTTAAAGGAGACCTATAATGCCCCTTTTACAATATGTAATATAAGTCTCTGGGGTCCCCAGAATGTGTCTGAAGTTTCAGCTCAAAATACCCCACAGATCATTTATTATATCTTGTCAAATTTACCCCTATTTGGGTGTAAGCAAAAACATGCCGTTTTTGTGTGTGTCCCTTTAAATGCAAATGAGCTGCTGCTCCCGGCCCCCTTTCCAGAAGAGGGCGGAGCTTTAACAGCTCACGCTTCGGTCGCTCAACAACAACAAAGCTGGAGAATCTCACGCAGCCAAAATGAGGATTGTCAGTAACGGTGTTCAGCCTCACATTGTTCAAACCGGAGTCGACACTAATGGAGAGACTCAGGAAGAAGTTACAACTTTTAGAATGAAACTGGACGTTTCTGAATGGTTAGTGGATAAATTTATGTAGTTGCTGTGGAGTTGATTCAACTCATCGACTAGCATGTGCCGTCATGTTAATCTTTTGTGCAAATCCAGTGTTGAATTGACCCTCGTTTGTGAAGCAGTCCGGCGTAAAATGACGGCATGGCAACAACACTCCACTACAACAACTCTTCCTCTTCTCTAAAGCAGCCCGACATGGCCTCACCCCCTTTGTTGTGTGTTCTCGGGGGCGGGGTTTATGTAAATTTTAGGGTTAGTGATGTCACTAACCCGGGAAGAAGCTTGTTGTAGTCCAGCTGTTTGGTGTAGTCCTTAAACAGAAAATTCTGTAAAAGAAAATATCTCTCTTTGCATTGAACTTTGAGCGTTGTAACTTTGCAGATGTTGTTTATGCTCAAACAGCAACATTACACACTAACTAAAGTTAAAAAAAGTGATTCCATAATCAACCACCCCTTTAAATTGGCCATCAAGGCTAGTTATTGAAATAAAAAAAGCCCTGACAAACGCTCTCAGAGAAACCGGCTCTGTTAAACTGGGTCAGTTGTGCCAGGCTATGCAGGATTTTAACATATTGTAGCTGGATCCAAAGGAGCATGTCCCTCAGGCTCAAACATCAAGCCCACTAGATTTATATGATTACTACAACGGATTTACACTAATGTTAATGCCTGCCAGTCTGCACTGCATTTGCCAGTTACTGTATATCAGCATGCAGGCTTTCACTGCTGTTCACTTGTCAGATATGAAGCCTTTCTATTATTTCCATTCCTTATAATACATTTTTCTTCTTACGGGTGTGTAAAACTATGAGTCTTGATCTTGTGGTTTTGGTCTTGTGTTTTGAGACCACATAAATT